>NC_064832.1:25692962-26013676 GCF_024166365.1 Elephas maximus indicus | reverse complement strand
CATGTGGCTATTTAAGTTTAAATTTAAATTACTTAACATTTTATATAAAATTAAAAATTCTTCAGTGGCACTAGTCATATTATAAAGTGCTCCAAAATCACATGTGGCTGGTGGCCGCCATATTGGACAGTACAGATTAACCGAACATTTTCATCATCAGAGATAGTTCTGTTGGAAAGTGTGCATAGAAGGGGAAGAATCATGAAGTGGGAGGTCTAGTTAAAGGTTAAACTAAATGATGATGGTGCCTGACCTGAAGCATTGGCAGTGGGGCACGTTTCAGAGTTACCGGGGAAGGTCACCATTGGGGAGGTGCCATAGCATAAGGGGTTAAGAACAATGGTTGGTGGTAAGATTGAGAGCCTGCTCTGCCATATCTTTGCTCTGTGGCTTTAGGCAAGTTACTTAAGGCTCATTTTTCCAGCCTGAAAAAATGAGGATTATTGAAGCTATGGGTAGAATGAAAAAGGAGGAAGTTGAGCAAATGTGGTCAAAGAGAATGTTGGAGAAGCTTGCAGTGAGAAATGTTAGGGAAGGTCTCAGAAAGAGATGGTTGCTAAGTAAGCTTATAAAGATGAATGGATCCTGGAGTTTTGAGCTGGTCAATGCCCACATGAGAATAGTGCATTGGATGAGAGCATGGCCATTGGAGTCAGACCTGGGTTCACCGTCACCACTTATTAGCTTTTCGATATTGAGCAATTAGCAAACAAGCGTGCAATTATCTGGACCTTTTTTTTTTTTTTTTTACCTGCAAAGTAGGGATTTTAATAGAATTTATCTTGAAGGCTTGTGAAGATTAAGGGGTATAATTCATATAAAGATATAATGTAGGGTCTGATACCTAGTAAACACTCAATAGATGTTAGCTCTTGTTATTAAGAATCTATCCCTCAGTATTGAATAATAAAGAATCATGGTGGATGTGGATTGTACAAATATTTTTTTGTAACTAGCTATATACCGTTGAAACTAAAGGATACCCTTTAGAATGTCCCATCAGAAATTTAGAAAGTGAGGAAAATAATTTTGGTATAAATGAAAAGTTTTACTTTGTACCAGCATTTCTTATGTAACTCATTACCCAGAGCCTTATAGAAATAAGTTTAAGTTTAGAATAGTTGAATTCATGGATGATAAATGCACACCGGACAGTTAAGGAGGATGTGAGGGGTGTTTGGTGCATCTGAGAGAGCATACTAAGATGCACGAACCATTGGCCGTGTTCTCATTGGGGACCTGGTGGTCATACACCTTTCAGGGAATGGGAAGAGGGCTTTCCCAGTATCTTCTCATGATGAGTTGTTTCCAAGACGACTCTATTTCCTTGTTACTCTGAGATTGTTCTCTTTCATTCCAGCATAAATTAGAATTCCCCTCTTCTTACTTCAAATTAAAAAGCACGAAGCAGAGACAGTAAAAGACAGTGTTGGGTAGTAAAAATGCCAGGTAAACCTGGGTTAAATCCCAGCTCCTCCACTTACTGGCTGTGTGACTTTTTTCAGAGCAGGTAAGCCATTTTTTAAATGTGTCACAGTGCTTGTAAGGATTAAAAGAGAAGGAGTTGTATGTAAAGCTTCTGGGACGCAATAGAATTTTTATACATTAAAAAATGCATTCATTCAGTTGAGATCTCCAATTCAGAAATTTAGAAGATTTGGTTTTTGGTGGGAACTTTATGTCCTTCAGTCCTGAATATGGCATCAGGCACACTATAGACACTCAGAAAATGTGCCTTAAATCACGAATTTGTGTAACTCTTTTTATGTGTGGAGAAAAAATTGTCTAAGAAGAAAAGTAGTTATTTCTACTGCTTATTTACCTTCAGTGATATGTCACCATCAGGTGTTTCTTTTTTTAAAATCTGTCCTCCATGTCATTTTACCTATTTTTAATTAAAAAAAATTTTTTTTTGGTAAAAATATACCCAGCAAAAGATACTCTTTCAATAATTCCTACATGTACAACCCAGTGTCATTGATTACATTCTTCAAGTTATACAATCATTCTCACTGTCCTCCTCCAAATTATTCTACCGCCGTCAAGATAAACTTATTGCCTCCTGAGGTTCTCATCTAACCTTTCAAGTTGCTGTTGTCAGTTTGCTCCCACATAGATAATTCTTTAAAAGAGCACAATGTTCAAGGCAGACGTATTTTATGCAAAGCTAAACTGTTGTTTGGTTCCAAGAGTGTTAGCAGTGCAATGGTTAAGTGTTTGGCTACTAGCCCAAAGGTCAGCACCTACCAGCAACTCCACGGGAGAAAAGATGTTCCTGTAAAGTTCACAGCCTAGGAAGCCCGATGGGGCAGCTCTACTCTGTCCTATAGGGCTGCCATGAGTTGGAATTGACTCGATGGCGTGCAACAACAATAACATTGTTTGATTCAAAGAAAACTTCAGGGGATAGTTTTGATTTGAGTTTTAAGGTTTGAAGATTATCTCAGGACAGTAGTTTTGGGGACCAGCCTCACTGACTCCAAAAAGTCTGGATTCCATTGAGAATTTGCAATTCTCTCCCATATTTTATCCCCTTTTGATCAGGATTCTTCTGTAGAATCTGTGATCAGAATGTTCAGTAATGGTACTTGGCACCATCCAGTTCTTTTCGTCTCATGGCATAGGAGTCAGTGGTTCATGAAGCGCGTCAAGGGTTTTTATGACTAAATATTTGGGAAACAAACTAAATACCCTATAAATCCAGAAACTGAATTGTAAAGCTACAGTGTAGGAAATTCACTTTTCATAGTGGAGTTAGCCTTTGACCTTTTCACAGTGGAGGTAACAACTTGCTTATTTAATTAAATATATTTTTGACATGTTTCATATCAGAATAAATTGATCTACCTAACTCAGTACCATAATTTACCTTACCAGTCTCCTAACAGGGGAAACTTAGGTTGTTTTCAGTTTTTCATTCTTTTCAAAAATTGGATTTTAAAGCAACAGTGTAGGAAATTCACTTTTCACAATGGAGGTGGTTTTTGACCTTTTTGTTAACAAAATTCATCTTGTTTATATCAATGGGATGTGAATAGGAAAGCTACAACGCGCCTATAAATGCAGTATTGTAATAAGAGGTACCTAGAACCTCTTTTGTATTTGGAATAATTTTGGTTGCAAAATTGCAAATGTAATAAATACTGGAGAACATACCACCTTGTCTTCTGTTCCTTAGTATACTTATGTACTTTATATAATGAAATTAAAAGGCATTTGAATGTGTTAAAAACCCAGTGCTGTTGAGTCAATTCCGACTCATAGTGACCCCATAGGACAGAGTAGAACTGCCCCATGGAGTTTCCAAGGAGCGCCTGGCGGATTCGAACTGTCAACCCTTTGGTTAGCAGCCATAGCACTTAACCACTATGCAACCAGGGTTCCGTTGAATGTGTTGGCACTCTTTATTTATAACCCACAATACCTACCTGAAGGACAAAGTAATATTTTTTCACCATTTAATTCTTGAGGTGGTTAGTTTCTTTCCCATCGAACGGACAAGATAATTTCCGTTGTTCTGGTATTCTGTGACAGAAGCCAGTATCCCTGCAGTGCTGGAGATCATTTATTCAATGGCTTCAGCTCTCTGAATTTTAACTGAAAACCAGAAAATAAGCAAAAGTAACCTTTAGCAGCCAAAATATGGCATAAAAATCCTGCTGACTAAAATTTGTATACTTTCCTCCCAGAAACACCCTTTCGATACCTAGTTATGTATTGATATTGTAACATGCTCTGTTTTATTGATAATAAGACCCACATCTTTTCACCTTTTTAATGTCTCTGACTCTGGATTAGTGATTTAAAACCACAGTCACTCTTTGCTCAGGATTCTGTGAGTTGGGTAGGACAGCTGGCATGACCACAGTCTCCTCCCTCTAGTAGGCCTACCTGCCTGGACTTGTTCACCTGGCAGAAAGGTTCCCAGAAGTGAGAGAAGACAAGCGCCAGTGCATTAGCACTTTTCAAGCCTTTGCTTGGTCACATTTGCCAACGCCAAGTTACAAGGTCAGGCCCAAAATCAAGGAGTGGAGAAATAGATTGTATAGTTCTTGACGAGAGGAGCAGGAAGTCTCATTGCAAAGGGGTGTACATGCTCGATGGGAGGGATTTCTGAGGGAATTTATGCAAAAAAATCTGTAGTATTCAATGAATGGCATATCAATGTTCAATATACCCACTGCTGTCAAGCTGATTCCGACTCATAGCAACCCCAAAAGGTTTCCAAGGCTCTAAATCTCTATGGGAGCAGACTGTCACATCTTTCTCCCGTGGAGTGGCTGGTGGTTTCGAACTGGCGATCTTTCACTTAGCAGTCGATTGCTTTAACCACTGTACCACCAGGGCTCCTGACTGTTTAATATAGTCATTTTTTTTCTTAGTGATATGTAACATTGGATATTAAAATTGATGGCATCTTAAAGTTCATAAAATATGGTATATGTGTATTAAATTTTTAATTAAAACAGTAATACATATTCACTATAAGAAATGAGAATAACACAGTGGTGCTTCCTCATTCCCTTTTCCTCTTGCCTCAGACTCTCTAGAGGCAACTTCCCTGAACAATTTGGCGTAAGTGGCAGGCTGTAACAATGGCCCCCAAAGGTGCCCACAGTCACATTCTTGGTTCCTGTGAATATGTTACCGTAGGTGGTAAAGGGACTTTGGAGATGTGATTAAATTAAGCATCTTGAGACAAGAGATCATTCTGGATTATCAGGGTGGGCCCCGTGTCATCACAAGGGAGGCAGGAGGGGTAGAGTGTCAGAGCGGAGCAGGTAATGTGAAGTCAGAAGCAGAGGCTGGAGGGATGCGGCCCCAAGCCAGGAAATGAGGGCAGTCTCTAGCAGCTGGAAGAGGCGAGGAATAGCTTTCCCCCTGACGCTTCCAGAAGGACCTTGTTTTAGCCCCATAAGACTCATTCTCACCTTCTGATCGACATAACTGTAAGAGAATAAATCTGGATTTTTTTAAGCCACCAAGGTTGTAGTAATTTGCTATAGCAGCAATAGAAAACTAGTACCCTTGTTTATTTTTTGCTTTAAAGCAATACATGATTATTGGTTAGAAATTCAAATAGAATCAAAGGGTGGAAAGTAAAATCCTGTTTTTCTTCATCAACTCTTCCTACATCCTATATGTTACCACTGTTAATAGTTTATGCTTTTTTTTTTTTTAGAAATAGTCACATTCATTCTCTTTTCCATTTTTTTTGTACAAATAAGATCCTATTGGACATACATATTTTGTCCGCAACTGGCTTATTAAATATATTTTTGGACATATTTTCATATCAGAATAAATCCATCTGCCTCTTATGGAGCCGTAATTGACTGTTTCCCTAATAGTGGAGATTCAGGGTTTTTTTTTTTCTTTCTTTCTTTCCTCCTTTTCCTCTGTTACAAACAATGCTAAAGCAAACTATCTTCTACAAATATCATTGGCTGTCCTCTCCCAATGTAATTTCAAACAGTGGAATTGCTGGTTAAATGGAAATTGCTGTGTGTGTGTGTGTGCACGCACGCATACCTGTATTAGAGCAAGAGGGGGGAGCTGTTTCTTCCTGTTCAACTCTTTGCCTGTAATTTGTCATTTTAACTCTTTTTAAAGATGTGAAACACACAGAAAAGCACATAAAACAAATGTGTAGTTAATTGTACTTTTTAAAGCGAACATTCATGCAATTACCACTCATGTGATACCCCCCAGAAGGATCTCATTAACCCCTTCTTGATCACCACCTCCACAAGGTTAAACAGTGTTCTGACTTGCATTACTGTTGTTTACTTTGGTTAGAACTCTTAACAAATTTGGTCATCTGTCTTTTTGGTCCTCAGAAGATTAGAATTGTTAAAAGGGCCAGTTAAGGTATTCATAATAATGATAGTTGGCCTTGGAGAAGTTACAGAAGGTGGGTGTAATAGCTAAAAACTAAGAGTTTGGAGCATTTAGTGTTAGAGCTAGCAACCCTCTGTAGGACTGTAGCTTAAGGAATCAAGGAAAAAAAAAAAAAAGGTTAGTTTAATACTTTTAAGAACACAGAAAAATATTTTTAAAATACTGTCATAAAAGTGATTAAAAGAAAAAAGATGATGTTTCAAAAGACATCTGCCTGTTACCTTGAATTCACTCAGGGAGATTGCCTCAGTGTGCTGAGATGTCAAATACATGCATCCATTATATGGTGCGTAAGGCAACCCAGCCTTCATCTTTGAAAGCTAAGTTGATTCTAAGTTCCTAGGAGGTTTGATTTAGAGCAAACCCCAAGGTCTAGTTCTTAGTCAGTTCTGTTTTATAAACTCCCCAAAGGAGTTCTTTCTGATCAGTGCTGATTGGTCAGAGATGGAACTGAATCAGGCACATATAATTCTTGTCTATTTTCTGTCTTACACTCATGTCCGGGGGGTAGCACTAAAAATGGCAAATATGAGTTCCTACAGTGTGAAAAGGAGCCCTGATGATGCAGTAGCAAGCGCTTGGCTGCTAACTGAAGGTTGGAGGTTTGAACCTACTAGCCACTCCATGGGAGGAAGATGTGGCAGGCTGTTTCCGTAAAGACTGACTGTGTTGGAAACCCGATGGAGCAGTTCTGCTCTGTCCTACGGGGTCACTATGAGTCGTAATGGACTCGATGGCAGCAAGTTTGGTTTTTTATTTTGACACTGTGAACAAGCTTGACTAGGTTCCAAGTTAGGGTGGTCAGTGAATGAAGGTGGGTGTGCATAGATGGAAAGACACCACCCTTCATCTCAAACACCTTTTAAGTATGAAGGTCCTCATTTGGGTTCAGAATTGTATCATCTTTGCTATTTTACCCCCAAACTCACCTGACTTTCTTTGGTCTAATATCCAGCTATCTGATTCTTTCCATTGATGGTTTTTATGAGTGCAGAGTTTCAGGGATTTGGGAAATAAAGAAGAAGTTAAAACCAGAAGTTCAAGCGAAGAGTCTTAAGAGCTTCGTTGTCATCTGGTCCCCGCCTCCTTTCTTGCACTCACTAATGGGAACAAGGGGAGTGACTCTGTTAATGCTAAGTAATGCTTTCAGGCTACTTACAGATACAGGACATCGTGTATCTTTCTGAATAAAAGGAGAAAAGTTGACATGACCTTGAGTATCTCTAAGGGAGGCAAGTAAAATGAATCTTTAAAAAGCCATACTGAAAATTTCTTTCTTCCTGAAATTTAGTCCCCCCCCCCCGAAAGTGTATGTAACAGTTGTGTATTTACTGTGTGAAATTACAAGGGAAAATTATTCTAACCAGAACCCAGGTGATGAATACTTGCCTAAGTACATGAATTCCATTCCCACTGTAATTTGTATTTGTGTGTGACTCCTTGGTGTCATTTAACCCTGTTTTTGTAGATATGAAATTAAGGCAACTGTCTTCCTTGCATTTAGTAATATTGTTTATCCTGTTTGATAAGGATTGGTATGAATGTAACATTTACTTGTAAGATAACCAGATAAAGGTATGGTGTTGTAAGTACTATCTACTAATGGAAGACAATCATGGAAAACAGATCCGTTGTGCATTTGCTCTTAGGATTCTCTGATTAGGTATATTTTGTGTTTTATTGTTTTTAGACTGTAGATATTGATGGTGTTTTAGCTGTGCCCTTTGTGGTCCTACCTTCACAAATGATAGGTAAAGTGTGACTCTGCCTTTTTGGCATTCTTCCAGAAGGGGGCGGGGAAGCAACAAAGAGGAATCTGGTTAACTCATTCTTTGCTCTGTTGGTGAGTACCTGTTACATTTTTCTCCCCTAGATTAATGATTTTACTTTAGGGTGGTATGGGAAAGTAGGAGAAATAAACAAAAACTAAAGTTGTTGTAATTAATTAAAATCGTATGTGCTCTGCTAGTTCAGCATATGTTGATGATTAAGAATGCTTGCCTTCAGAAGTACTTATGCATTTAACAGTGAAGCATCAGCAAGGCAGGCATTTTGTTTTGTTCACTGTGGTGTCCCTGGTGCTTAGAACAGTGCCTGGTACATAGTAAGTGCTCAGAAAATATTTGTTGGGTGTAAAATAAAAGTGTATATTGCCTGTAAAGCCTGTTGTTTCTGCTTCATATTGTCAATCTGCCTAAATTATTTCTAATAATTAAAAACCTCATATTTTATATTATCATTTGAATGGTGGTCATTGTAATTTGCTGTTTTGTGATTTTCTTAATGATCAGCCTAAGCCTAAGTAAGTTCCTTCCCTTTACCAGCAATTACTTTAGGAATAGGTATATGACCCAGTTCTGGCCGCTGATAAGAGCAGAAGTCTGCTGGGGCTAGGAGAGGAAGGTGCATCCGGGAAAAGTTCCCCCCTTTTAGAAAGGGATACACAAGGAAGAAACAATCTGTAGTTTTCTACTGCCTGTTGCCAGTCTGGATGTGACACCTGAGCTGCTGTAACAGCCTGACTAAGAGAAATAGCCTGAAGATAGACCAACACGCTGAAGATGGCAAAAGAAAAAGATGGAAAGACCCAGGGTCCTGCTGTCATTAAGCTACCAAGTTACCCAACCCCGGAGCTGCCCTACTGCTTGAGGAGTTTGTTTTCTTTTTTTAATTGTGCTTTAAGTGAAAGTTTACAAATCAAGGCAGTCTCCCATATAAAAATTTATATACACCTTGCTATATACTCCTAATTTCTCTCCCCCTAATGAGACAGCATACTCCTTCCCTCCACTTTCTCTTTTTGTGTCCATTCGGCCCGCTTCTGACCCCCTCTGCCCTCTCGTCTGCCCTCCAGACAGGAGATGCCCACATAGTCTCATGTGTCCTCTTGATCCAAGAAGCTTACTTTTCACCAGTATCATCTTCTGTCCCATAGCCCAGTCCAATCCCTGTCTGAAGAGTTGGCTTTGGGAATGGTTCCTGTCTTGGGCTAACAGAAGGTCTGAGGATCATGACCTCTGGGATCGTTCTAGTCTCAGTCAGACCATTAAGTCTGGTCTTTTTTACGAGAATTTGGGGTCTGCATACCACTGCTCTCTTGCTCCCTCAGGGATTCTCTGTTGTGTTCCCTGTCAGGGCAGTTGAGACAATTGATGCATCTTAGATGGACGCCTGCTAGCATTTAAGACTACAGATGCCACTCGCCAAACTGGGATGCAGAATGTTTTCTTAATAGATTTTATTATGCCAATTGATTTAGATGTCTCCTGAAACCATGGTCCCCAAACCCCCGCTTGAGTTCTTGTTACCAGAGAATAAATTTCCCTCACTGATACCTACTATGGATTGAATTGTGTCCCCCCCTGAAATATGTGTTGGAATCCTAACCGTTATACCTGTGGATGTAATCACATTTGAGAATAGGGTTTTCTTTGTCATATTAACGAAACGGTGTCAGTGTAGGGTATGTCTTAAACCTAACCACTTTTAAGATATAAAAGAACAGATTAGACACAGAGAGAAACCAGCAGAAATGAGAGAAAGATAGATGCCAGGAGGAGATCTCCAAGGAATGCGGAGAAGAAGGCTGGAGAAGCTGAGACAAGAATTTCCCCCAGAGTGACAGAGAGCCTTCTCCGTGAGCCGATCCGCTGAATTTGGACTTCTAGCCTCCTAAACTGTGAGAAAATAAATTCCTGTTCTTTAAAACCACCCACTTGTAGTATTTCTGTTCTCATAGCACTAGCAAACTAAGATACCATTATTACCATTTTACAGGCAAGGCAACAGACTCATAACAGCTTTAAGTGGAATGATCATTGTTAGAGAACTCACTACTGTGTTAAAGTCAGGTGCATTAAAATATGTATGTGTCTGATAGTTTAGTGGTCTTCCTGTTCCTTTCTGTGACTTCTCTATAAACAGCCCTGCCTCCCTGTTTGGAAGGGAACTGGATTACTGCATTTAGGTATTTGTGCTTAAAATGCGTTAATAGACAGTTGCTAATTTTTTGGTAGCTGATTACCTACGACAGATAGTACTTTGAAATTCTTACCTACTTTTCTTAACTTAAAAAAAAAATTAGAACTTTATTTACAAATTAACAACTTGAAGAGATGTTTTTATAACTATTTTTACTGTTTTGTGGATATATATTTCAAAATATAATTTGAATCAATTTGAGAAGTGATATGGCCTATCTGTAAAGGGAGGAATTAAAATAATAAACTATGACCTATTGGACTGGATGGGAGTGGGGGCTTAATGTGTAGCTTCGAAGTTGTACTTTATTTATATGGAGATTTCAGAGTTGACCATGTTCGTGATATATCCACACATGGTGTCCTTTTGCTGCCTTTGTCCCACCTTCTATTTTGCCTTCTACCCTGTTCTCTCTCTCTTCCTTCCCCACTTACAGGTAGAGTGCAGAGAGATTCAGTAGAGTGTGGGTACGTTTGTTCTTTCTGCAGAGGTAATCACGACAGTATCAATCTGAGTAGAGGAGTTGATGCATAGTTGAAGAATTCAATTAAAAAATATTTAATGCCATGTGAAAGGCACTTTAATGGGGGAGGGTTAAGTAGTTTTGAAAAGAAAATTCAGTTTCTCTTGGTAGAGGCAATAGTGGCTGATAAAGAAGTTGCTGCAAAGGTGACTGAGACAGTCCCCAGTCTCCTGGAGCTTACAGCCTGTGTCTCCCACATCCCTCGCTGAAGTGATGCCATGCTGGAGAGGACCTCTGTGGGGAGCAGTCTGTTCCTCCCTCAGGCCCTTTTGTTCCTTCTTCAGGATTGGAGGGCCTGTGAGTTGAAGCCAGAGGGCTAAAACAGGACCAACATTTTGAAGACTGTTCTCCCTGTAGCAGAGTGGTTAAATAGTTCCCTCAGCTTGTTTTTTCCTCCCTAATCTAGTCAAATACTTGGAAGAATATGATTTTGAACAGTGATGGGGCTTTTCACTGGGCACCTTCTGGAATATTTTCTTAATTTCGGTTAAAACTGTAAGTAATTCCAAATTCTTGGGAATTAATAAAACAAAAAGCCAACCTTGTATAATTGTTAAGAATCCCTTTCTCAGCTGTGGTTTTTTTCATTAAGAAATCTTTTGTCTGTAAAATTTTGTTTCTCAGCTAAAATGAGCTGTGTGGTGTACTGATCAGGGTAATTTAGCACCAAGATTAGCACAGGTGACAGCATATGTTGCTGATTATTGACTTCTTCTTAAGGGAGCTTTTGGTTTTCTATTTGAAGCGCTTAATGATTTGATTCCTCTTTTTAAAATTAAAGGTATCTGTGAATAGAGAACTTGCCCTTCAAATGAGTATAAATTTTTTTCAAGAGAAACATTTCAAGCCATAAAATGAAAAGGGTGTTTTAAAATCTTTATGAAGATGTTGGGTGAATCATGACACAGAGTTTGGATGCTATATTCTACTGCAATTTAATAATGTCTCCAACAAGTAAAGTGTTTATTTTCCTCTTATAACAAAAAGTCCAGAGGTATGCATTCGAAGGTTGGTCAGTGGCTCAAAGAAATTATCAAAGATCTGGCAGAAAGATTCTGCCTTTCCTTTCCATTCAGCCATCCTTAGTGGTCTAGTCACTTTGAGGTCTCAAGATGGCTGCTCTCCAGCCAGCATTGCATCTCTTTTCCAGGCAGGAAGATGGGGGAGGGCAGATGGCAAAAGGCATTTACCAGCGGCGCCTGTTCTATTTCAGGGAGCTTCCTGGAAACTTGTTTCAGTGACTTCCGCTTACATCTCATTAACCAAAACTGAGTCATGTTGCTACCCCTAGCTGCACATGAGGCTGGGAAGTGCAGTTGTCGTAGCTAGGCACCTTGTTACCCTGGACACAATTGGAATTCTGTTGGAAGATATTTTGAAAAGAAGTACATGTCTGCCGTCTCTAAACTAACGGAATTCAGGAGGAAAAACATAAATGACATTTGTTGAAAGCCTACCACACACAGGATGCTGTGCTCTGGTTGCCTTTGGCTGCATTTTCTTATCTCAGCCTTAGAATTCTGAGAGATAGGTCACGATGTGCATTTATATACAAGAAAAGATAAGCTCAGGGGGGACTTAAAGAACTAAAAGCAGGATTACTTGTATTCTTTATGGAAATCTTTGTACAATGGACCTCTTAAGCTTGCAATTAATTTAAAGAATTGTATCTTGAAATTCTGAAATTATAAAGTAAAATAACAAATTTAATCATATTTACGTGTTGAAAGTCAGCATTCATCAGTGAAGGCTGCGGTGCAGTGAATTACTTAATGTCGCTCTTCTAGCCATGGTCTTCGTGACTCACATACAGTGATTGGGTGGGACTATGCAAATAAGACATATGGAACCAATGAGGGTTGGGGTTATGTGTCAACTTGGCTAGGCCATGATTCCCAGTATTGTGTGGTTGACCTCCATTTTATGTGTTGTGGATCTTGACTTCTGCATGTTGATGAGGCAGGATTGGTGTGGGGTGTGTCTTGAGTCACACAGCCTTGCAGGAGGGCGTGACTCAAGTCCCACCCTTACTCAAGCCACACCCTTCCCTGGGGTGTGGCTTCCATCTAAGGTATATGTGTGGGTGCCCTGGTGGGGCTCTCTTTGCATCTGGATCCTGTGTCTAGTTCATGATCATCTAATCTCTGGTTCTTGGGACTTGAGCCAGAGGCCTGCCATCTTACCTGCTGATTCTGGGATTCGTCAGCCTCCATAGCCGCTTGGGCCAGTGGCCTATCATCTGACTGATTCGCCAGCTTCCACAGCCTTGTGAGCCAGCAGCCTGTGGTCTGACCTGCCAGTTTAGGTTCCTTAGCCCCTGCATCCATGTGGGTCAGGAGTAGCCTATGCCTGACCCACGGATTTGGGACTGGCCATCCTCCACGACTGTGTGAGCGATTTCCTTGATATGGTTCATGAGTTCTGTGAGATGTTGCAGTGAATTATGGGTTAGACGGGAGGGAGAGCGCCGAGGGGAGAGTACTGAGGGGAGGAGGAGGAGTTGATGTTAGAGATGATGGAGTGGGACAGCAGTTTGGAAAAGTTGGACATTTGGGACATCTTTAACCTCCGCCTCATAGGAACCAGCTTCGTGCTGATCCTTATAAAAGAAATTATTCACTTAAGGCTAGGAGAAACTATTTGCAACATAGATTAAAAAGTTTTAATATTCATGATAGGTAAAGAGCCTCTACAACTAAATAATGATAAAAAGCTAACTTAATTAAAAAACAAAACCATGGACAGGCAGATATTTCTGAGAAGAAAAAATACAGATGGCCAAAAAAATTTGGAAAAAACAGTAATGCAAATGAAAAGAAAAAGTGAAACATTCCTTTTGATTCCCAGCTTGACGAATATTTTTAAAAGTTTGTAATATACAGTTCTGTAAGGATGTGGGAACAAAGGCACTTTCATGTATTACTGGTATTGCTGTAGGTTGATAGTGTCATTTTGGAGGGCAACTGGCAATACGTACAGAATGTAAAATGTACACACCTGTCTTTGACCCAGCAGACCAACTTCTCGGGAAAAAATTACAGAAATATTAGCATGAATTTACAAGGATGTTCATTGTAACACTGCAGTTAAAAAAAGTCTGGAACAAACTAAATGTCCGTCTCCGGGGGAGTGGCTGGATAAGCTGTGTCACGGCCATCCAGTATACCCCTGGCTGAATGAACTGTGTCACGGCCATCCAGTATACCCCTGGCTGGATAAGCTGTGTCACGGCCATCCAGTGTACCCCTGGCTGAATGAACTGTGTCACGGCCATCCAGTGTACCCCTGGCTGAATGAACTGTGTCACGGCCATCCAGTATTCCCCTGGCTGGATGAGCTGTGTCACGGCCATCCAGTATACCCCTGGCTGGATAAGCTGTGTCACGGCCATCCAGTGTACCCCTGGCTGAATGAACTGTGTCACGGCCATCCATATACCCCTGGCTGAATGAACTGAGTCACGGCCATCCAGTGTACCCCTGGCTGAATGAACTGTGTCACGGCCATCCAGTGTACCCCTGGCTGGATGAACTGTGTCACGGCCATCCAGTGTACCCCTGGCTAGATGAACTGTGTCACGGCCATCCAGTGTACCCCTGGCTGGATGAACTGTGTCACAGCCGTCCAGTGTACCCCTGGCTGGATAAGCTGTGTCACGGCCGTCCAGTGTACCCCTGGCTGAATGAACTGTGTCACGGCCATCCAGTGTACCCCTGGCTGGATGAACTGTGTCACGGCCATCCAGTGTACCCCTGGCTGGATAAGCTGTGTCATGGCCGTCCAGTGTACCCCTGGCTGAATGAACTGTGTCACGGCCATCCAGTGTACCCCTGGCTGAATGAACTGTGTCACGGCCATCCAGTATACCCCTGGCTGAATGAACTGTGTCACGGCCATCCAGTATACCCCTGGCTGGATGAACTGTGTCACGGCCATCCAGTATACCCCTGGCTGGATAAGCTGTGTCACGGCCATCCAGTATACCCCTGGCTGGATAAGCTGTGTCACGGCCATCCAGTGTACCCCTGGCTGGATGAACTGTGTCACGGCCATCCAGTGTACCCCTGGCTGGATGAACTGTGTCACGGCCATCCAGTATACCCCTGGCTGGATGAACTGTGTCACGGCCATCCAGTGTACCCCTGGCTGGATGAACTGTGTCACGGCCATCCAGTGTACCCCTGGCTGGATAAGCTGTGTCACGGCCATCCAGTGTACCCCTGGCTGGATAAGCTGTGTCACGGCCATCCAGTGTACCCCTGGCTGGATGAACTGTGTCACGGCCATCCAGTGTACCCCTGGCTGGATGAACTGTGTCACGGCCATCCAGTGTACCCCTGGCTGGATGAACTGTGTCACGGCCATCCAGTGTACCCCTGGCTGGATGAACTGTGTCACGGCCATCCAGTGTACCCCTGGCTGGATGAACTGTGTCACGGCCATCCAGTGTACCCCTGGCTGGATGAACTGTGTCACGGCCATCCAGTGTACCCCTGGCTGGATAAGCTGTGTCACGGCCATCCAGTGTACCCCTGGCTGGATAAGCTGTGTCACGGCCATCTAGTATACCCCTGGCTGGATAAGCTGTGTCACGGCCATCCAGTGTACCCCTGGCTGGATGAACTGTGTCACAGCCATCCAGTATACCCCTGGCTGGATGAACTGTGTCACGGCCATCCAGTATACCCCTGGCTGGATGAACTGTGTCACGGCCATCCAGTATACCCCTGGCTGGATGAACTGTGTCACGGCCATCCAGTATACCCCTGGCTGAATGAACTGTGTCACGGCCATCCAGTGTACCCCTGGCTGGATAAGCTGTGTCACGGCCATCCAGTGTACCCCTGGCTGGATAAGCTGTGTCACGGCCATCTAGTATACCCCTGGCTGGATAAGCTGTGTCACGGCCATCCAGTGTACCCCTGGCTGGATGAACTGTGTCACAGCCATCCAGTATACCCCTGGCTGGATGAACTGTGTCACGGCCATCCAGTATACCCCTGGCTGGATGAACTGTGTCACGGCCATCCAGTATACCCCTGGCTGGATGAACTGTGTCACGGCCATCCAGTATACCCCTGGCTGAATGAACTGAGTCACGGCCATCCAGTATACCCCTGGCTGAATGAACTGTGTCACGGCCATCCAGTATACCCCTGGCTGAATGAACTGTGTCACGGCCATCCAGTATACCCCTGGCTGGATGAACTGTGTCACGGCCATCCAGTATACCCCTGGCTGGATAAGCTGTGTCACAGCCATCCAGTGTACCCCTGGCTGAATGAACTGTGTCACGGCCATCCAGTATACCCCTGGCTGAATGAACTGTGTCACGGCCATCCAGTATACCCCTGGCTGGTTAAGCTGTGTCACAGCCATCCAGTGTACCCCTGGCTGGATAAGCTGTGTCACGGCCATCCAGTGTACCCCTGGCTGGATGAACTGTGTCACAGCCATCCAGTATACCCCTGGCTGAATGAACTGTGTCACGGCCATCCAGTATACCCCTGGCTGAATGAACTGTGTCACGGCCATCCAGTATACCCCTGGCTGAATGAACTGTGTCACGGCCATCCAGTATACCCCTGGCTGGATGAACTGTGTCACGGCCATCCAGTATACCCCTGGTTGAATGAACTGTGTCACGGCCATCCAGTATAGCCCTGGCTGAATGAACTGTGTCACGGCCATCCAGTGCAATTATTAACTGCAAAGATGTCCGCGGACTATCGGGTAGGCAGGCTGCAGAGTAATATGGACACGATTTTTGTAATACCTCTCCTTAAAAAAATGCTGTGTGTGCATAGAAAAGAATTGGGGCAAGGGGGTCTAGTGATACTTCAGTTTTCATACTTAGGTATTTGAAAATTTGCAGTGCTTAATTACTTCTCTGTGTGTGTTTTGCAAGGATGTGTTACTTTTTTGTAACCTAATAAAGACATTTTTTTAAAAACACAATTTTTAAAAAACAAAAAGGTATATAAATTTGTCATTCTAAAAATGCTGAAAAGCTGATATTTATGACTATTTTCTGAAAGTGATGGGGAGCAAAATGTGGCAGGGAGAAAATAATCTGGGCTAATGAACACCTGAATTATAGACTGAAAAGAAATGCTGTCTTCTTTCAAATACCTATTACTCAGTTGTATCAGAGTAGGCTAGATTATACTGCCTGTACCCCACAATCTCAGTGCTTTAAACCACAAAGGTTTATATCTCATTCTCTATTGAGAATTGCTTGGGGGCTCTGCTAATAGAGTTGGTGGGTTAAGAAAGGCTCCATTATCTCAAGCATTACCAGTCATCTTGACAGGGGGAAGGGATTTGGCAGGTCATGTGATTAACCGTTCAACTTAACAACCAAACAGTTGGAGGTTTAAGTCTACTCAGAGGCACCTTGGAAGAAAGACCTCATGATCTACTTCCAAAAAACCAGCCACTGAAAACCCTGTGGAGCATAGTTCTATTTAGATACACATGGGGTTGCCATGAGTCAGAATCACCTCCATTGCAGCTGTTTTTTTTTTTTTTTGGTGGCACTAGCTTTTAAAAGACTTCTTCCCAGAAGCGACAAGTATCATTTCCACCTATACTTGATCAGTCGAAACAAGTCACATGGTCTTGCCTGGACTTAAGGGAGCTGGGAAGCGCCACCCTAACCATGTGCTCGGAGGGAGGAGAATCAGAATTTATTGTGAATACCCTGATGGCTATCATAATACTTCAAAGGGGTGCTGTGAGATGAGTTATCATATGTAAAGCTCTTAGAATACTGCCCGGTACATAGGTGGCATGTTATGTGTTTTTATTCTTATAGTTACAGTAGCTTTTATGAAGCTAGATTTGTTTTTTAAGAAATGATGTGCATATTTATTGAATCAATAGGCATGTGTTCAGCTCGTGGCATTGTGCTAAAACTGTGAAAGATAAAAAGATTTGTTTGTATATAAGTACTTTTGAAATAAGATTTTGTGAAAACATTTCTTAAGTGTTTAGAAAGTTCCCCCTGCAAACTTGTTCATTTTAACTCTATGGATAAAGAAATTGAAGATTTTTACCAACTTTTGCAGTCTGAAATTGATCAAACATGCAATCAAGATTCATTGATAATTACTGGTGATTGGAATGCGAAAGATGGAAACAAAGAAGGATCAGTAGTTGGGAAATATGGCCTTGGTGATAGAAATGACGCTGGAGATGGCATGATAGAATTTTGCAAAACCAGTGACCTTATTTATTGGAAATACCTTTTTTCACCAGCATAAATGGCAACTGTACATTTGGATCTCACCAGATGGAATACACAGGAATCAAATCAACTACATCTGTGGGATGTAGTTGGTTCGTGGGCTCAGTATCATCAGTCAGAACAAGGCCAGGGGCCAGCTGCAGAACAGACCATCAGTTGCTCATATCAAAGTTCAAGTTGAAGCTGAAGAAAATTAGAACAAGTCCACGAATACCAAATTACAACCTTGAGTATATCCCTCCTGAATTTAGAGACCATCTCAAGAATAGATTTGACGCATTGAATGCTAATGACTAAAGACCAGACAAGTTGTGGGATGACATCAAGAACATCATACGTGAAGAAAACAAAAGGTTATTAAAAAAGACAGGACCAAAAGAAAAGACTAAAATGGATATCAGAAGAGACTCTGAAACTTGCTCTTGAACATAGAGTAGCTAAAGCGAATGTAAGAAATGATGAAGTCAAAGAGCTGAACAGGAGGGTGGCTCGAGAAGACAAAGTAAAGTATTATGAAATATGCAAAGACTTGGAGTTAGAAAACAAAAGGGAAGAACATGCTCAGCGTTTCTCAAGCTGGAAGCACTGAAGAAAAAATTCAAGCTTCGAGTTGCAATATTGAAGAATTTTAAGGGGAAAATATTGAGTGGTGCAGGAATCATCAAAAGAAGATGGAAGGAGGCAGAGCCAACATGGCACTATAGACAGGAGCCCCATGCCATCGCTCTGCAGCAAAGACCTGAAAAACGAAGTAAAACAGATACAAACCTCGGTCCTGGAATCCTAAGAGTCAAATGATGGGATAAAGAACGCGATAAAGCACCAAATAGAATAAATATGCAATTGACAGAGAACAGAGAATGAGGAGAGCTATGGAGTGGAGGTCCCCTACCAGGTAACAATGGCATGAATTTGCCATCTTGGACTACAGCCACCAGGGACTGCGGACAGGGAGTATAGGAAGGCAATTTCACTGTGCTTCTGACAGGAGACAGCATCCAGTAACTAGAGATACATGCTTTTCTACCCCCACTCTTCTTCCCTCTATGAGGCTTCTGGCACTTTCCAATGATCCATGGTTGCTTGGTGGGAGAGACACCTGTTCACTGTCTCTAGGTCTGCCCCTCCCCCACGGCTGGTTCCCTTAGCGACATATTTGTAAAAATTTTTTGTTACTGTTTTTTGGCATTTTTGGTTTCTTCCCTCTCTGTTCCGTTCCTTTCTCCCACCCAGCTAGCCCCGTGTGCCATCCCTGCCCATTCTTGGCTGTGCTGTACTGCTCTGCTAGAGAGCCAACAGCATGGCCTCCCTGGTTTCCTGCCACCTCCACTGGCCCACTCCCTCAGTGCCATGATTTTTTCCTGTTTCTTTTCTCTTTCCCTTCTTCCCTTCCCCTCCCCCCCCGCCCACCTGGCTCTATGTGCTGTCTCCACCCCTTTTTGACAGGGCAGTGCTGCACTGCTTGGCTAGAGAGCCACTGGTGCCGGCCTCCTGCGATCTGTGCCACCCCCACCAGTTGGCTACCTCAGCACTGTATTTTTTTGTTTGTGTTGTCTCATCTTCCATTCTCTCTTCCTTCCTTTTCTTTCTCCCGCCCACCTAGCCCTGTGTGCCATCCCCGCCCCTTCTTGACAGGCTATGCTGAGCCATTTGAAAGGTGTGTGTCAGGTTGTATCCTTTCACCATGCCTATTCAGACTGTATAACGCACTGCCGTCAAGTTGATTCCGACTCATAGCGAACCCTATAGGACAGAGTAGAACTGCCCCATAGAGTTTCCAAGGAGCGCCTGGCGGATTCGAACTGCCGACACTTTGGTTAGCAGCCATAGCCCTTAACCGCTATGCCACCAGGGGTGAGCAAATAATATGAGAAGCTGAACTACATGAAGAAGAATGGGGCACTGGGATTGGAGGAACACTCATTAATGACCTGTGATATGCAGATGACACAACCTTGCTTGCTGAAAGTGAAGAGGACTTAAAGCAGTTACTGATGAAGATCAAAGATTACAGCCTTCAGTATGGATTACACCTCAACAAAAAACAAAAATCCTCACAACTGGACCAATAAGCAACATCATGATAAACGGAGAAAAGATGGAAGATGTCAAGGATTTCATTTTACTTGGATCCACCATCAATGCCCATGGAAGCAGCAGTCAGTAAATCAAACAACGTATTGCATTGGGCAAATCTGCAGCAAACCAAAAAACTAAACCCACTGCCGTCAGGTCGATTGCTATTCATAGTGACCCCAGAGGGTTTCTGAGGCTATAAATCTCTACAGAAGTAAACCACCACATCTTTTTCCCCCGGAGCCTCTGGTGGTTTTGAACTGCAGACCTTTTGGTCAGCAGTCAATAACTTTAGCACCTGACCCTAGCCATGCTATTTTTAATTGCCTCATATGCATGTGAAAGCTGGACAATGACTAAGGAAGACTGAAGAAGGATTGATTCATTTGAATTATGGTTTTCGTGGAAAATGGTGAATATACCATGGACTGCTAGAAGAACAAAAAAATTTGTCTTGTAAGAAGTACAGCCAGAATGCTGCTTAGAAGTGAGGATGGCAAGACTTTGTCTCACGTACTTTGGACATGGTATCAAGAGGGACCAGTCCCTAGAGAAGGACATCATGATTGATAAAGTAGAGGATCAGCAAAATAGAGGAAGACTCTCAAGGAGATGGATTGACACAGTGGCTACAGCAGCAGGCTCAAACACAGCAGTGACCGTGAGGATGGCGCAGGACTCAGCAGTGTTTTGTTCTGTTGTACATACGATCTCTCTGAGTCGGAACCGACTCAACAACACCTGACAAGAATAACAACAATATTGAGAAAGTGCTTATTAAAATGGAAATTTCTGCAGAACTTTCAGTGTGTAATTTTACACAACTCTAACTCAGTGAGGTTTTAATGTATCTAACAATAAATTCCTCTTTATGCTAGCTATCGCAGATGCATTTTATAGCAGTAACTCCTTAGCTATGCCTGTAGGGTTTGGCTGAGTAAGAAGGTACATTCCATTACCAGAAGGAACTCTTTTTAGACAATCCCTTATACACATGAAGTCCAAATGCAGAGTTCTTTACTTACTGTGATGTCTGTCATTCAGTGCAAAGTTTTCCTCACATGGGCATCATTCAGTTCTCTCTCCTTCGATCGTCTCTCTTTCGTTTTCCCATAATCCTCTGTCTTTTTGTCATCAGGATTCAGCTCTTGATCGTCAGTTCTATCCCGTTTTCCTATAGATGAGCAGACATTTCAGGTCTTTTGTTTCCTCCAAGTGCAGTATCTACAAGAGAAACAAAGCTTTCCTAGGATCCAGGAGGAGGTAGAAAAATCCCCCGTTGCTTTAATAAGATGGTGCGTTGAATCTCAAGGAATTTCAAGAAATGTGTCCACAGCCTGATATATTTGTTGGTTTTATTTTTATTTTTTAAGCTGTTAAGTAGAAAAGGCTGTTAAGCATTTGTGATGCTCACAGAAGCTTGTTTGTAAAAGATGAAGCTGCCCATGTATTTGTTTGATTCGCTTTCACCTGCCATTATTCAGCAGCCATGGCTATAGAAGTCAGGCCCCTATTAAGGGAGCAGTTGCGCCTGTGCTAATGTAGCAATAATCTTTGATGCTAGAATTTGGGATACCTCTTAAGTATAAGCGGCAAGCACTCTTTCTGAATTCACCAGAATTTTGTCTGTGGTTACCCTCAGGCCCCCTGGATTTAGTGCTGCATTTTGGCTGCACTTCCTTGAGAGTCTCAGCAAAGGAGAGGATAGGAGAGAGAATTAATAACGTTTTTTTGAGCACTGACTGCGTCAGCACTATGTTGTTACCTGTAAGGAGCCCTGGTGGCACAGTGGTTAAAGCTCTCAGCTGCTAACCAAAGGGTCGGCAGTTTGAACCCATAGCCACTCTGCGGGAGAAAGACGTGGCGGTCTGCTTCTGTGAAGATTTATTACCTGTGTTACCGCATTGAAAGTTTGCTCTAGGCTAACACATGGTCTCCTTCCTAACTCTAGTAACCGTGATACCGATAATAAGTCAAGCATCTACAATATGGTGCTGTAGCCGGAGTTTCTGGAAGGCAGGGACTCTGTCTTATACTCTGTTCACAGTGGTGTTATCAGTAAAGGTAGTAAACGAATGACTGTGAAGTGGGTGGGGGAATAGGTGAATGCATGGGTTCAAAGCCAGATGTATCACATGGTCCCTAACCTCGAGAACATTAAGATTTAGAAGCAGTGAATCTTGAAAATGGCCAGTGGATGTTTCCTGATTGACAGAGTAGAATGCAGTCTGTCTTATCTTGTATAAAGTGAATCCACCTGTTCCTGTCCCTCAGGAACGCTCATTCTTGGTATACGCCATCAACCTGTTGCTCATTAACACATATTCTCGCAGTATGTTGCCAGAATTTTCATGAACACAGAACATCGCAGTTCTAGAAGATAGGAGGTTTGCCAAAGCAAAACAGTAGTCTTGGAGTGCTTCCTCCCTGCTGTCTCCTTTGTGCTAGTGGAGGAAGGTGTGTTGAGGGAACTGCAGTGCTGGACACCTTCATCAAGCAGCGATCATGAGACTGCTGGAGCTTGTCCACCTTTGCTAAGGCCAGAGAAGTGATCAAAATGGGGGGTGGCTTTTGCTGCTCTAAACAAAAAACCAAACCCAGTGCCGTCGAGTCCATTCCGACTCATAGCGACCCTATAGGACAGGGTAGAACTGCCCCATAGAGTTTCCAAGGAGTGCTTGGCGGATTCAAACTGCTGACCCTTTGGTTAGTGGCTGTAGCACTTAACCACTATGCCACCAGGGTTTAGATATGCTATTACGGGAATGGTGAACTGCAGAGCTCAAATGGGAACAACAGCTGATGCCTCCCTTTCTTTCTTTGACTTTCTTTTCTCTCTCAACTATGTCTTTTCTCTGTTTCTCAGAAGACACCCCAAAGGTGTTTAGTAGAGACTCCCCACTGTACCTTCCAAAATTAAATAATGGGACTGAGGTCTTTCAAATTCAATTGGGGACTATTTTAATTACCTTATGTCATATTGTGGATGATCAAAATAAGGGTGAGAAGAGGAAACAGTGCATGCTTACAGAACAGGCAGGCAGAGAGAGTGATCTGTTTTCCAGTAATCTGGGCTGATCTTGGAAACCTTGGTGGCATAGTGGTTAAGTGCTACGGATGCTAAATTTGAATCCACCAGGCGCTCCTTGGAGGTTACCCTATGGGGCAGTTCTGCTTTGTCCTGCTCTGAGTTGGAATTGACTCAACGGCAGTGGGTTTGGCTTTTTATTTTTTTTTTTAAGAGGGCTGATCTTCCTATGGCCCCTCCCAGTGCAGAAATGTGGGGGAGAGAAGGGGAGGGGCTAAATATAGTTCAATCTTGAAAAGTAGCCTGATGCAACAATTCAAATAGCCTTTAGGTTAATGCTCATTAAAAAAAAGTGAAATGCTTTGACTGTCCTATTTCCTCTTCCTCCATGTTCCTTACTAAGATGGCATCTGGCTGAGAGAGGTTGTTGGGAGACAGTGGGGGTGGGCAGTGGATGGGTCCCCTAGACCCACCTGGTAACCTCTGGGTCTTTCTTGGCTCTGTTGTGGAGCAGCTGCCCCGGCCTGATGCCTGGGAGATTGCTGAGGGGGGACACCCTACCCTGGTGCCTGCTGCTGGTAGAGCCGCATGTTGCCTCTGTCTCTCTGGCCATGACCTGGTGGTGCTCCTGGGGGCAGCACTTCACTTGGGCTCTTGTAGACCTGCTTCCCCTCTGGGTGTCTGCCATATCCTTCATTCGGCTCTTGGCCTGGTGTTCCCCTGCAGCCTTTGTAGCCTCGGCCTTTACTGTTGTGGGCCCATAGCACACCTGTGGCTCTCTGCACTGCTGCATCTCCTCACTCCCATCCCACCTGTGTCCCAGGTGCATCTCTGGGCCCCCAAGAAAGGCAGACTCCAGCTGTTCTGTCTGATTGAACTCAGTGCACTTTGATGTGAATGGCCCAAGGTGGTGCGGCATGGCCCACGAGGCAGTCTTTTCCCAGAATCCTGGCTGGGAAGCTTGGCGTAAGCTCTCCTGCCCTCAGTGTTTACCTCAACCTGTCTATAGGGTTGCTATAAGTCGGAACTGACTCGAGGGCTGTGGGTTTGGGATTTTTTTTTTTTGGGTGTACTACTGTCGGGGGATAGCCTCAACAAGGAAAGACTCTTGCTGTGTGTCCTGGCAGATAATCTGAAGAACTGACACACAGCCCTTTCCAGATTCATATGTTCAGAGAAACTTACTACACGGCGGCCAGCTGGAGTGTTTTTTGCAACCACGTAGCAAGGGACCCAAGCTTATATGCCATTCCAGTTGGGACCAAGGCCCTTGTTTTTCTCCCATGTCCTTGGGTAGTCAGTGTTCCCAGGGACTTCACATGCAGGCCCAGATGTTTTCCTTCTTGTTGCTAAGGCATTCCTCAGCCTTGGTTGCTGGCCCAGTCATGCCCCTCCTGGCCTTGTACCTTAGCCCAAGTCCATCCCGAATTCATCCCCAGCATGCTTTGGGGAAGGGCAAAGCTGACTCCATTAGGGAGGGGATGCATATAGCTGAATAGCATTACCCTACAGTCCACCCCTGCACACCTTCCTAATGTCCTTACAATCTTACCGCCCCCTCTTCTGCGATAGCCCTTGGACTTGGTATGCAGAGGAGCATTGCAGAACCAGAGCACATACTCAGCATAACCAGCAACACAGGAAAAGACATAGTAATAAGAGTCCCGATATCATCCAGAAGCCTGTCTGCCAGGCGAACGGGAGGGATTGCAGCCAGCTGGAGGCAGGGTCAGCGGCTTCATGTTTGATAGCAGTGATGTGTTGCTGCAAGTCCTGCAGATCCAGAGATACATTTTTAGAGGCATCAGGGCTATACATGCAACGTTCAGTTTTCATCATGGCACAGGTGCCACCCTGGGTGGCAGGCAGGATGTCAAGGGCCATCCTACTTTGAAGGACGACCTTCTGTATTTGTTGAGTCTCCCCATGCAGAAAGGTGATAGCCCACCTGATGCTGTTAAGTGCAGCTGTGGTGCGTGTCGCTAGCACCTCTACCTGCCACTCCACATGTATAGTGGTGGCCTGGGGCGAGAACAGGGACAAGGGGCAAAACCACCATTATGTGCACTGGTATCTGTGCTGGGCTGTTACAGTTTGCCAACTGCTGGGAACACTGGGGCGGGTGGCGTAAATATTAGCAGCTATGTACAGCCACCCCCAGGTGCAGCGCCCCACCCACTTGTAGGGCAGTTACGGCCACCCACGGAAGCCATGTGCCCAAAGCCACCGCTTGGGTGATGGGCATGCCCCTGCCTGTAGGCTTTGCTTTTGCTTCTCTAACCAACTATTGGCAATAACTAGCAGGGTTCTAGCACACTGTCTTCGGGGGTCCAGTCCATCACTCTGAGGGGACAAGAGGTATTAGTCCTGTTCCGATGCTCCCAGTAAAAGGGAACTTGGCCCTTTATAAGAACTTGCTTCCAATTGCAGTCAGGCATTGTACACTGCACATGACCTTCTCCAACATGCTGTACCTCTCTTCTGCTCCTCGTCACAACTGGGGCCAAAATCCCAGTGGCACTCTCTTATTGCTTTGCTGTTGCCACAGGACCTACCCGTACCTCTCGGGGTAACAGACTATGTCCAGTTGGCATGGCTGACCTTGTATTAACACTCCTAAAGCCTGTGTTTGTTTTACAGCGACCTTCGCCTGCTGGAAGGCCTCCTCTTCCTTTGCCTTTCAGTCCCACACTGCTCCTTTTTTCACGTTCTCACTCTCTCTCTTCTTATACCCTCACTCTCTAGAATTCTCCCCAGTTTCACCTGTCTCTCTCTCACTCACTCATTCTCTTCCCCTCTAGCCCCCCGTATCACTTTCTCATCCAGTCTTTTTGTTTCTTTCTCCTTCAGTCTCA
This sequence comes from Elephas maximus indicus, assembly GCF_024166365.1. NCBI lineage: Eukaryota > Metazoa > Chordata > Mammalia > Proboscidea > Elephantidae > Elephas > Elephas maximus. The sequence goes on along the minus strand of NC_064832.1, from coordinate 25,988,063 downwards.
TTTCCTTTCTTCACCAACCTATGTAGGGACTGTAGGGTGTGGGCTACGTGGGATATGAAGGGGTGCTAATACTCCAGGAGCCTGACAATTGCCTGTAGTTGCTTCACAGTTTCTGCACAGGGGTAGGCTTGGACTTTATCACCGCTTCAGGCATCACTTTCTTCTTACCCAACCAGATAACACTCAAGTACTTGACCAACAAACCAGGCCCCTGCGTTTTTCCCTTGTTCACTGCCCGTCCCCGTGATTGGAGGTGCATGACTACCTCACCAGTTGCAGTCTGCAAAGAAGCAAACGAGTTAGAGATCAGCATGACATCATCAATATAGTGGAATATGGCCACCTCAGCAGGGGGAATCTGCCACTTGAGGTCAGTGGTAACCATGCCATGGCATATGGTGGGGCTATGCAGGTACCCTTGTGGGAGCATGGTGAAAGTCCACTGCCTTACCCCCCAACTGAAGGCAAACTGGTCCTGGCTGTCTGAGTGTAGAGGGATGCTAAAGAAAGCATTAGCCAAGTGATAAGTGCCCTGTACCTCCCCCATTTGCCCCATCATCTGTGCAATATTGGGTACAGCTGCAAGCAAGGGGGGAGTCACTTTATTCAATTCCCAGTAGTCTACTGTCATTCTCCAGGAGCTGTCCAGCTTGTGCACTGGCCAGACAGGACTATTGAAGGGGCTCTTAGCTGGTCTCAGAATCCCCACTGGGTGTAGCTCCTCCACGGCCTCGGTGATTTCTTGGTGCCTGCCAGGGAGGCGGTATTGCTTAAGGGCCATGACCCAAGCTGGGGAGTGCAACTGCACAGGGGACCATTTAGCATTGCCTTGCACTACAGTTTTTACCGCTCTCACTTGCAGGTGGAACTCACCGGAGGTCTGCAGCTCCAGCCTCAACAAGATATCTCTGCCCAGAATGTATTCTGGTATCAGGGCTAGGTATACTTTGGTCGGCCTTTGGGAGTAGCCTTCTAATCTGCAGCACTAGTTTGATTTGGTACACCCTGACAGCCCTACTCCCATACCCATCAGTAGTTGTTAGTGGCAGTCCAGTGTATGATCATTTCAATGTGTGGCCTCTGGGGCCCTGTCACCTAGCAGAGGGCTTCCTGCACCTGTGGTGCACCTTGGCCACACCCCTAGTCAAGGGGTGAGGGACACTCCCACCCCCTGGTGGGGGAAGCCTTAGGTTTGGCCTCCTCTCATGGGCTCCGGTCAGTGCCTTTGTGGAACCCAGATCTTTAGTCGGGAACAATTCTACACTAAAGAAACACATTTTATAGAATAGACAGTTTGATCAAACATACGGCACCAATAAGAAATACCCTTGCAGGGAACTGCTGCATTGAGACCCCAGACTGCTTGTCTGAGATGTGTGGTCCAGGCTGGGGTTGTCTTGTCCTCTCCCATCAGCCATTTAAACCTGTCCATTGAAGTGCTCAATTGCCCCTATGTCTTGGGCGATAAAGAGTGTGAAGAGTTCATTGAAAATCCAGTGGAAGCCTCTGTATAGGATAAAAAGTCCCGATATGATTTACCTGCCGAGAACACTCTGGCCTGTTGGCTCAGGAATCTGTTCCTGCACAGGTTTTAGCCTCGGCCAGGGTCTCCTAGGTGGGTCAGCTTTCTTGTGCTGTCCAGTGTTTTATGATGACAGTGGCAGTCCATGTGTATAGGCCCAGTCTAGGATGGTGTGTGAGTCTCCATGGATGGTCGTCTCTTAAATCAGGACGCGGTTGATTGCACATCTCTTTGCTCTGGAGCAGACAGGGCTTCAGCCTCTGCAGTCAGCCGGTAAGACTGGTCTGCTCCTTGGCTGTTTTCCACTCTCAGCATAGGGGCTTTTCTGATGACTATCCACACAAGTAACAAAAGCTTACCAGGAGCAGAACTGATTTTGTTATTTTTTCTGTCCAGATGTCTTATCTCTGTAGGGGCTTGCTTTATATGTCAGTCCGAGGGTTGTCAGTGGCCAGATTGAATGGCCAGGCTCTTAACTATAGCCCACGTCACAGTTTCCTTGTGCCCCTCTAAGAACGGCTCTAACTGCAGCAATTCCCATCAGGACTTGGAGGTAGAAGTTTACAAAGGTGTGCATTAATACATCAACATCATCAGTACACACAATAAGGATTTGTAGGGGCCCAGGGGACTTATCCTTAGTCAGGCTGGGGTAAGAGTCTCAATGATAGTGACCTCAGACCCAGAGTATACCTCGTTGGACTTTAATTGTAACACAAGGCCTTTGCTCTTTGCTGGTGACAGAGAAATTAGGCTTAATCCTCAATTAAGAAATAACCGTTCTTAATTATTTCTGAAAGAAGAGCTGGGAAAAGCTGGCAGAGCCCTCACTTATTTGTGGGGCCACACCTCCATCACACCAAGTACAAGCATGGGTCCAGCCCAGTTGCCCGGTAACCTGGAGGTGGGCGCCCCTCTTTTATTTTCCCCTTACCATTGCAGCTGCAGCTAGGCTACTGGTCAGTTATCTTGGCTGGGGCAGCTATCAGAGAATTCTGAGGTCTCTTCAAGGTCACTCAACACAAACTATCTTGAAGAGCTTTTTACTCCCTTTTTTTTCTTTTTTCCCTGCTGTTTTAACTGGTGCTTTGCACTGGTTTTACAGGGTGTTCTCAGCGCCAGGGACCTGTTTATCCCCTCCAACTAGCTCCAGTCCCATGTTCTACTGACTGAGCTAGCCGAGCTTCACTGGCCACCCCAGGACTTCTCCCACAGAACAGCATACAGGCCAGACTTCCCCACATCAAGGTCGCTGGCCACTCTGGGATTTCCCCCGAAGATGGCTCTTGCTTCCGCAAATGGGACACGAATGTTTCAGTGGAGGAGGAGCATGCTGCAGGCAAATCCTTCAGCTGCAGCTCTGCTTCCAGCTGCCTAGTTAGGGCCACAGTGGCTGGCTCTGCATCGGACGCCCCTCTCAATGCTGCCAGCAGAAGCCACCTCACACAAGCCGCCTCAGCACAGCAATCTGGCTTTTGCTTTGGGGCCTCCAATGAATATCGCCATGCCCACCACAGCGGCCATGCAACTCCTGCAGCCAGAACATGAACATCCTTTTCTTTCTCAATATGCAAAGACTCTAGTAACTGCAACAATCCCTGTGGTGTTTTCGGGGCGTCCCTGTACTCACACACAGGTCCCCGGGTATCAACAGCCTGGGCTAGTTGTCCCAGGACATGTATCCCTGGCCACCCTGGGATTTCTCCCAGCAGAGCCCACTTTTCCCCATGCATCTGGAAAGGCACGGTGTGCCCTTTGGATCCTGCCGGCTATGCCACTTGTCTGGGGACAGCCCCAGCAGGGAAAGACCCTCACTATGCATCCTGGCAGATAATATGAAGAGCTGACACATAGCCCTTTCCAGATTCATACGTTCAGGGAAACTTACTACACGGGCAAGCAGCTGCTCTCCTGTGGCGGCCAGCTAGAGTATTTTCCACAACCACCTAGCAAGGGACCCAAGCTTATATACCATTCCAGCTGGGACCAAGGCTCCTTGTTTTTCTCCCACGTCCTTGGGTAGTCATTGTTCCCAGGGAATTCACATGCAGGCCTAGATGTTTTCCTTCTTGTTGCTAAGGCATTCCTCAGCCTTGGTTGCTGGCCCAGTCATGCCCCTCCCGGCCTTGTACCTTAGACCGAGTCCATCCTGAATTCATTCTCAGCATGCTTCGGGGAAGAGCAAAGCTGACTCGATTAGGGAGGGGGTGCATGTAGCTGAACAGCATTACCCTACAACTACACATTACAGAGAAGAAAGGTTGGGACACACTTGTCTCACCCAGTTCCTCTCCTGCCTCTGCCTTTCTTTTCCCACTTTCCTCTGGGCCAAGCTTTTGAACTGTCAAAGAAAAAAATTGTGCCGGACAATGTTAAAACAGGCAAGGAAGACTTCTGTTCAAAAGAATTATAGTAAGGGAGCTGAAAGGACGAAGGCAAAGGGGAAAAGAGCACTGTAGTGGGGGAAGGGAAACCACTACAGTGAGAGAGATGCCAAAAGTAAGTCTGAGCTACAACTCCACTGACAGAGAACTGAGAGCCTTTTAAAAGAAAATTGGGGATTGACCACTGGGATGGGCAGTGATTTACTAAAATTGTGATTAGGGCCATTTTGTTGGAATGCTTTCTTTTCTTATGATGAATCCACTGTGATCCTGAGAGCTCCCAGGGGAGGGAGAGGGAGACAAGAGTTGGATGCTGATAGAGAGGAAGGTTGGGGAGATAAGGAAGTAAAAAGCCTATTCTGTAGTTAGAATAAAGAAAACAAAAATCCTCGCAAGTAGACCAATAAGCAACATCATTATAAACTGAGAAAAGATTGAAGTTCTCAAGGATTTTATTTTACTTGGATCCACAATCAACATCCATGGAAGCAGCAATCAAGAAATCAAAAGAGGCATTGCATTGGGCAAATCGGCTGCAAAAGACCTCTTTAAAATGTTGAAAAACAAAGATGTCACCCTAAGAACTAAGGTGCGCCTGACCCAAGCCATCGTGTTTTCAGTCGCCTCATATGTGTGTGAAAGCTGGACAGTGAATAAGGAAGACTGAAGAAGAATTGATGCTGTTGAATTGTGGTGTTGGCAAAGAATATTGAATACCAAACCAAAACCAGTGCCGTCGAGTCGATTCCGACTCATAGTGAACCCTATAGGACAGAATAGAACTGCCCCGTAGAGTTTCCAAGGAGCGCCTGGTGAATACGAACTGCCGACCCTTTGGTTAGCAGCCATAGCACTTAACCACTACGCCACTAGGGTTTCCAATATTGAATACATAGACTGCCAAAAGAATGAACAAACCTGTCTTGGAAGAAGTACGACCAGCATTGTCCTTAGAAGCAAGAATGGCGAGACTACATCTCACATTCTTTGGACATGTTATCAGGAGACATTGTGCTTGGTAAAGTAGAGGGTCAGCGAAAAAGAGGAAGACCCTTAAGATGGGTGGACACAGTGGCTGCAACAGTGGGCTCAAGCATAACATTTGTGAGGATAGCGCAGGCCCAGGCGGTATTTTGTTCTGTCGTACCTAGGGTTGCTGTGAGTTGGAAGCGACTCAGTTGCACCTAACAACAACATGTGCATACAAAAGCTGGACAATGAAAATGGAAGACCAAAGAGGAATTGACACATTCAAATTGGAGTGTTGGCGAAGAATATTGAATATACCGTGGACTTCCAGAAGAATGATCAAATCTGCCTTGGAAGAAGTACAGCCAGAATGCTCCTTAGAAGTGAGGATGGTGAGACTTTGGTTCATGTAATTCGGGCATGGTATCAGGAGGGACCAAAAACCAAGCCAAACCCATTGTCGTCAAGTCAGAGTACAGAGTAGAGCTGCCCCTTAGGGTTTCCAAGGAGCAGATGGCGAATTTGAAGTGCCGACCTTTTGGTTAGCAGCCGTATCGTTTAACCACTGTGCCACCAAGGCTCCCAGAAGGGACCAGTCCCTGGAAAAGAACATCATGCTTGGTAAAGTCAGGGGTCAGCAAAAAAGATAAAGACCCTCCACGAGATGAATTGACACAGTGGCTGCAACAATGGGGTCGAAACATAGCAATGATTCTGAGAGTGGTGCAGGACTGGGCACTGTTTCATTCTGTTGTACGTAGGGTCGCTATGTGCCGGAACTGACTTGACAGCACCTAACAACAGCAACAACATAGTTATTTAAAAAGTAGATCATTAAGTTTTTGTCAGTTGTTTAAGGTAACCTTTCTCAGGAATACACAAAAAAGTGAGGGATTATTTTTAACAAAGGGCTCAGGTAAAATTCAGCTTTGCCACCCCTTTTGTCATCCAGCCAGATTAGAAAGTCTCTTACATTTAAAACTCTATAATCAAGTCCTCTTGACTTCAGTATGTTTATTTACGTTAAAGAGATATAGAAAATACCTTTTCTCTACGTAAGACCTGCAATTCTTGCTGCAAAATCCTATTTTGTTTTTCTTTTCCTTGCTTGGTTTTTCTGCCACAACAGAAACTTTACCTAGCCAGACACCTTCAGTAGTGTTAAAAATAATAAACTCTTGAATTAAATCAAAGGCATAACACAATATTTGATTGCTCTGTGATTCAATAAACAGTTTGCAAATTGGGGCAGCTTCTGTCCCTGCAAGAAGAGAAACCTCTCCCTGGTACTGGAGATTTCACAAAGAGTTAAAAGTTTTATTTTTTAATGATTATGAGTTTTTGTGGTGACAAAGTACATAATGGTTATTGATTTAGCATTTAGAAAAATGACTCCAGAAAGTCTGGCTATTTACCTATTTGTAACTATAAGGCCTCTTGATGTTGAGTTTCAGGGAGCAAAAGTCTTTTTCATTAAATCACAAGGTGATGGGTTTGTTAGGGACTATGCTTTTTAAGTTGGGGAGGGTGAAAACCAAGTTAACAATGCTGCAGGCAAGATTAGGATAGTTTTGCAGTTTGGGTTATGTTTTTTGGGCCTGTGGGTAAGAGAAACTGAAATTGAAGTGAACTATTTTTTTTTTTTTTTTTAATTTTATTTCACAATAATACTGGTGAAGAGTGAGCTTCTTGGATCAGATAGACACATGAGACTATATGGGCAGCTCCTGTCTGGAGAGAAGATGAGAGGGCAGAGGGGTTCAGAAGATGGCCAAAAGGACACGAAAATAGAGAGTGGAGGTGTAACCGAACGCCACTTGGGCTCTTGTCCTGTCTTATTAAAAAAAAAAAAAAAAGACGGACACTGATTGCAATGGAAACAGAAAGTGGCAAGTTTATTGTCTGCGCATACAAGGAGCGCGTGGGGTCTAGTGACTTTAAGGCCACGGGCTCGCTGACTAAGGGAGCTGTGGAACTTTTTGTTTCCAGTGGCGTCAGGGAGTTGGGTTTGGTACCTGGAATTTTCTGCCTTTAGCCCTGTCATGCCTATATTTGGGGGTGGGCAGGGGGAGGGGTCAGTTGAAGGATGTGATTTCAATCTGTGCATGCTTCAAGGTGTAACTAGGGCTAGTCAGTGGACAGAGCCACTACCTGCTGCAACTTCCTGCTCAAAACAAGCTTGTGGTTAGCAAGACAAAGATGGGGGGAGGGGTGTCGATTGGGGTGTTCAATATGGCTGAGCAGCCTCTTTCAGAGGGAAGGAATGTGCTGTCTTATTAGAGGGAGAGCAACTAGGACTATATAGCAAACCAAACCAAACCCAGTGCCGTCGAGTCAATTCCGACTCAAAGCGACCCTATAGGACAGAGTAGAACTGCCCCATAGAGTTTCAAGGAGCGCCTGGTGGATTCGAACTGCCGACCCTTTGGTTAGCAGCCGTAGCACTTAACCACTACTCCACCAGGGTTTCCAGGAGTATATAGCAAGGCGTATATAATTTTTTATATGAGAGGCTGACTTGATTTGTAAACTTTCACTTAAAGCACAATAAAAATTAAAAAAAAAATTTATTTCACAATAGAATGATGGTGGTACTCGGCCCAAGTATATTAATTGCTTTCAAAATTACTTTCCCCATTGAACCTATAAGAACTGAAGGGGCATTGTTTACCTGTGAAACAGCTGAGCCTTAAGCAATTAAGGCTATTTTGAGTTGAAGATTCTCTCCCCCCGCATTTTTCTTTCTTTTTATATTGTGGTAAATATATACACAAGTCTTACGTACTTCATAATTTAAACAGAGTTTGAGGTCATGTGTCCAGGATCGGGTGGTAGTGTAGGCTGCCTCATGCATTGTGATGACTTTCCACAGGTTGTCCTTTTGTGTTCCTTCCAGCACAAAATGGTAGTTACCATAAGAGAAAATATGGAGAAGATTCAATGGGTTCTGGAGTAGCCACCTGGTACTAATGACTTACGCTCAGAAACTTGGATGACGGATCAACCACCAACAAACCGTTCATTAGTCGTTACTGTGATAAAACCATCCCAGTTGACAGTTTGGTGGGATTTTCTCTTAAACTAATTAAAACTACACTCTCTATTATTTTTTTACTTTTTAATCTTTTTCTCCATTTAGCTTGATGTAGAAAGGTAGTATGCATTTGTGTATGTGTGTGTGCGTGTGTATGTTTGAAGGTGGGATGGGTTGTTTAGCTTCACATTAGACATTACATTTTAGGTTTATAAAATTGCAGTGAAATTGGGGGGGGTCATTATTATTTCCCATTTCATAAAGCACAAGATTAACCCAGACCACACTTGTGGTATGATTCCCTCCAAGAGGCCATATGCTGACAATGTAGAGCTTTGCAATATTTGCATCACTAAATAATAATATTTATAAACCTGCACACATTCTCTTCCAGCCACTGTCTCCTCTGGAGGCACACTGGTGTTTAAAGGACTGTTCTTTACTTGTGCAGCAACACACATTACTGCATTTTTGTAGATCATTGGCTCTTTCTGGAGTTACACTATCCATCACAGATAAAGCTGGAAGATTTTATAAGTTTCAAATTCTGAACTTGGTAGAGAACATATAAAGAACTACTGCAACTCAACAGCAAAAAGATAAACAACTCGGCTAAAAAAAAAAAAAAAATACCTTGTTGGAATTTGAAGTATCAGTGTTAAAGGACTTGAATAGACATTTCTCCAAAGAAGATACACAAATGGCTAATAAGCACTTGAAAATGATGCCCAACATCCTTAGTCATCAAAGAAATGCAGATCAAAACCACAATGAGATATGGCTTCATGCCCACTGTTGATGTTATCTGCCCTCAAATCTGCTCCCACTCATGGCAACCTTATGTTGAACAGAAGGGAGTGTTGCCTGGTCTTGCTTCCTCCTCCCAGTCACCAGCATGTTTGAGTTCATTGTTGCCACTGTTGTGTTGGTGCATCTCACTGAGGGGCTCCCACGTTGAGGAAGACACCAAATATCATGTCCTCCTTTGGCAGCTGAACCCTCCTGATGACATGTCCAAAGCAAGTGAGTTGGGCAGTGTCCAAATGTAATCCATAAGGGTTTCCTTGGCTAATTTTCAGAAGTAGTTTGTGAGAAATTCTCATAAAAAGACCAGACTTAATGGTCTGACTGAGACTGGAAGGACCCCGGTGGTCATGGCCCTCAGACCTTCTGTTGGCCCAGGACAGGAAACATTCCCAAAGCCCATTCTTCAGACAGGCATTGGACTGGACAGTGGGTTGGAGAGGGATGCTGGTGAGGAGTGAGCTTCTTGGATCAGGTGGTCACTTGAGACTGTGTTGGCATCTCCTGCCTGGACGGGTGATGAGAGGGCGGAGGGGGGTTAGAAGAAGCTGGCAAAATGGACTGGAAAAGAGAGAGTGGAGGGAGGGAGCGGGCTGTCTCATTAGGGGGAGAGTAATTGTGAGCGTGTAGCAAGGTGTGTATGGGTTTTTGTGTGAGAGACTGACTTGATTTGTAAACTTTCACTTAAAGCACACACACACACACACACACACACAAAAGTAGTAGTTTGTGAGGCCTTTCTTCCTAGTTTGTCTTAGTCTGAAATTCTACTGAAGCTTGTCCTTTATGCATGACCTTGCTGGTATTTGAAATACCAGTGGCATAGCTTTCAACACTGTAGCAAGACATAAGCCTCCATTGTACAACAAAGCTACAGATGGTTGGTGGTTATACCCACTAGTGTTACAGCAAATCGTGGATTCCAGCTGCCTGCCGCAAAGCCAATACTGGGACTGGAGTAGGTTAAGAGGGCTTTAGTGAATACTGGTGCCCAAGAGACAGAGGGGTTAAGTTCCTCCCAAATTCTGTTTAAAGGGCTAACTGGAGGGTTTTATAGGGAGAAGGTCAGGGTTTAGAGATTTCTGGGAATGTTGATTCTTCTTTGAGGTAGACATAATGATAAAGTGACCTATTATTGAAGTCTTGCAAGTGTCTTCACGCCATCCTGGTTTTGGTCACAAGATGGATCTGTGTTTTGTTCAGGTACCTTGGTATCGCTCATTGCTTCGCCCCCTCGGAGAGAAACGTAGTATAATCAATCAAAAATCTTGATTACCTTGTTTTACTTCAAAGGAACAATTGTGAGACAGACTCCAGAGCAAGTAATCAATGTTTCAAAGATTAGAGATTTAATCACAGTTATATAGCTATACTAATAACACTGAAAGAAAAAAAAACAACTGTATTGTCTCTACTTTGCTAGGATGACTATAATAAAAAAAAGAAAAATATAGAAAATAACAGATCTTGGCAGTGATTTGGAGAAAGAACCCTCATCCATTGCTGGTGGGAATGTAAAATGGTACAACTGCTGTGGAAAAGCGTTTGAAAGTTTCTCAGGAAGTTAAACATAGAATTATTATATGACCCAATAATTCCACTCCTAAATATATACCCAAAAGACTTGAAAGCAGGGACGCAAACAAATATTTGTACACCAGTGTTCATAGCAGTATTATTCATGGTAGACAAAAGGTAGAAGCAACCTAAGTGCCCATCAACAGATGATGCATACATGAAATGCATTATGTAATACAATATAATGTTATTCAGCCACAGAAAGGAATGCCATAACGTGGATGACTCTTGAAAACATTATGCTGAGTGAAATAAGTCACATAAACACGCAAATATTTTATGATTCCACCTACATGGAATATCTGTTGTTGTTAGGTGCCGTTGAGGGGTTCCGACTCATAGAGACCTGTGCACAACAGAACGAGACACTGCAGTCCTGGGCCATCCTTACAATCGTTGTTATGCTTGAGCCCATTGTTGTAGCCACTGTGTCAGTCCATCTTGTCGAGGGTCTTCCTCTTTTCCGCTGACCCTGTACTTTACCGAGTATTATGTCCTTCTCCAAGGACTGATCCCTCCTGACAACATGTCTAAAGTATGTAAGATGCAGTCTCACCATCCTTGCTTCTAAGGAGCATTCTGGTATATTTTTTCCGAGACAGATTTGTTTGTTCTTTTGGCAGTCCATGGTATATTCAGTATTCTTCACCAACACCACAATTCAAAGGCGTCAATTCTTCTTTGGTCTTCCTGATTTATTGTCCAGCTTTCACATGCATGTGATGCGATTGAAAATACCATGGCTTGGGTCAGGTGCACCTTAGTCTTCAAGGTGACATCTTTGCTCTTCAACACTTTAAAGAGGTCCTTTGCAGCAGATTTACCCAATGTAATGCTTCTTTTGATTTCTTGACTGCTGTTTCCATGGGTGTTGGTTGTGGATCCAAGTAAAATGAAATCCTTGACAACTTCAGTCTTTTCTCCATTTATCATGTTGTTGCTCTTTGGTCCAGTTGTGAGGATTTTTGTCTTCTTTATTTTGAGGTGTGATCCATCCTGAAGGCTGTGGTCTTTGATCTTCATCAGTAAGTGTTCTAAGTCCTCTTCACTTTCAGCAAGCAAGATTGTGTCATCTGCATTATGCGGGTTGTTAATGAACCTTCCTCCGATCCTGATGCCCTGTTCTTCTTCATATAGTCCAGCTTCTCGGATTATTTCCTCAGCATATAGATTGAGTAGGTATGATGAAAGGATATAACCAGGACGCACACCTTTCCTTACTTTAAACCACTCAGTATCTCCTTGTTCTGTCTGAACAGCTGCCTCGTAATCTATGTAAAGGTTCCTCATGAACACAATTAAGTGTTCTGGAATTCCCATTCTTCGCAATGTTATCCATAATTTGTTATGATCCGCACAGTTGAGTGCCTTTGTGTAGTCAATAAAACACAAGTAAACCTCTTTCTGGTATTCTCTGCTTTCAGCCAGGATCCATCTGACATCAGCAATGATATCCCTGCTTTCATGTCCTCTTCTGAATCCAGTCTGAATTTCTGGCAGTTCCCTGTTGATAAACTGCTGCAGCCACTTTTGAATGATCTTTAGCAAAATATTGCTTGCGTTTGATATTAATGATAATGTTCGATAATTTCCACATTCGGTTGGATCACCTTTCTTGGGAATAGGCGTAAATATGGATCTCTCCCAGTCAGTTGCCCAGGAAGCTGTCTTCCATATATCTTGGCATAGACGAGTGAGCACTTCAGCACTGCATGCATTTGTTGAAACATCTCAATTGATGTTCTGTCAATTCCTGGAGCCTTGTTTTTCGCCAGTGTGTTCACTGAAGCTTGAATGTCTTCTTCAGCATCATCGGTTCCTGATCATATGCTACTTCTTGAAATGGTTGAACACTGACTAATTCTTTTGGTGTAATGGCTCTCTATATTCCTTCTATCTTCTTTTGATGCTTCCTACATCATTGAATATTTTCACCATAGAATCCTTCACTGTTGCAACTCAGGTCTTGAATTTTTTATTCAGCTCTTTCAGCTTGAGAAATGCCAAGCGTATTCTTCCCTTCTGGTGTTCTAAGTCCAGCTCTTTGCACATGTCATTATAATACTTTACTTTGTCTTCTCAAGCCGCCCATTGAAATCTCCTTTCAGTTCTTTACTTCATCATTTCTTCCTTTTGCTTCAGCTGCTCAGTTTTCAAGAGCAAGTTTCAGAGTCTCCTCTTACATTCATCTTGGTCCCTTCCAGCCAGGAGGGTGATAGGGAGGGGAAGGAATCCTCATCGCCAATACGGTAATGATTATAGTACTCAATTCATAGGGTTGTTATAAAAATTAAATGAGTTAAATTAAATGGAATACTGCCTAAGAGTTCAAAAGTATATATATTTTTAACTTCACAATTTTTCAGTAGCCTTTTGTGATTTTCCTTGCTTGTAGATGTTGATTTTTTTGAGTGCTTTTTACACAGTTGTCTCTCTAGAGATGTTTGTTAATCTTACAGACCTCATCATTTGGTTACCAGCGGATTTTGCTTGTCTGTGTAGAGGTGTTTGTTAGTCTTGCAGACCTCGTCGTTTCGGCTCTCAATGGACATTGCTTATCTCTCCCGTGCAGCACAGGTTGGAATGCACATCATAACAACATCTGGAAGCTCCCTAATTTCCAAGGTTTTCTCATTCTCTGCAGTAATTTTGGATATTCTGTGGTTTTTGACCCAATCTTGTGGTCCTTTCTGTCTTTCCACAGCAGGCACTTAGTACAGGCAGTTGTTTTTTTAGGGATGATCTTTTTTAAAAATAAAGGGCCAGTTCAAGAGACATAATTAGACTGTTCTTCTGCTGTTGGCCAACATTCCTTTCAAGAGCTATCTTTGAAGTGACTGAATCTGGTTTTGAGATAATGTGATGAAGGATGACGGGTGAGAGAAGGGATCAGGTTCAGAGAAACCAACATGTGGCGAAGTCGAGGCATTTAACCAGAGGCTCCTCTAGGCCCACAGTTCTCTTGGGGCAATTCTGGACAGATTGATGGATGAATTTATTCAAGGCAGGCTTCAGATTGACCTGAGATGCTCTACATGTTAGGTGTTCCCTCATTATTTGTAGTTCCATCCCCAGGAACTGTGGTGTCAGCCAGTGTGCTCGCACCTTTTGTAATTTGCACTTGCTGCTTTTATTCAGCGTTGAGAGTAGCAAGAATAATGTGTTGAAATCTTGATGTGACAGCATTACCAGGCCACTTTCACTGTTCGTTTTCCTTTAATTCCACATGTTTTAAGATCCCTGGTGGCTTGAACAGTTTGTTGTCAACTACTAAATAAAGGTTGATGATTCAAACCCACCCAGCAGAACCACAGAAGGAGGGCCTGGTGATCTCCTTCCATAAAGATTACAACCAAGAAAACCTCATGGAGCAGTTCTACTCTGTAACACGTGGGATCTTCATGGTCCAAATTGACTCAATGGCACTGGGTTTGGTTTGACTTTAGCATATGTTTGGTAAATATTAGTTGAGTTCTTGACTCTGCACCAGGTGCTTCTCTGGGCAGTGGGAATGATATTAGCAAATGAAACAAAGACCCTGCCATGTGAAGATTATATATATATAACCCAACCCAACCCAGTGCCGTCGAGTCGATTCCGACTCATAGCGACCCTATGGGACAGAGTAGAACTGCCCCATAGAGTTTCCAAGGAGCACCTGGTGGATTTGAACTGCCGACCCTTTGGTTAGCAGCTGTAGCACTTAAGCACTATGCCACCAGGGTTTCCTATATATATTTTAAATTTTTATTGTGCTTTAAGTGAAAGTTTACAATTCAAGTCAGTCTCTCATACAAAAACTATATACACCTTGCTACATACTCCTAGTTGCTCTCCCCCTAACAAGACAGCACACTCTTTCTCTCCACCTTCTATTTCCATGTCCACTCAGCCATCTTCTGGCTCCCTCTGCCTTCTTGTCTCCCCTCCAGACAGGTGCTGCCTACATAATCTCATGTCTCTACTTGATCCAAGAAGCTCACTCCTCACCAGTATCATTTTCTATCCTATAGTCCAGTCCAATCACTGTCTGAAGAGTTGGCTTTGGGAGTGGTTCCTGTCGTGGTTGGGGACCATGACCTCCGGGGTCATTCTAGTCTCCAAGTCTGGTCTTTTTACAGAATTTGAGGTCTGCATCTCACTGCTGTCCTGCTCCCTCAGGGGTTCTCTGTTGTGTTCCCTGTCAGGGCAGTCATCGGTTGTAGCCAGGCACCATCTAGTTCTTCTGGTCTCTGGCTAAGGTAGTCTGTGGTTTATGTGGCCCTCTCTGTCTCTTGGGCTCATAATTACCTTGTGTTTGGTATTCTTCATTCTCCTTTGCTCCAGGTGGGTTGAGACCAATGGATGCATCTCAGATGGCCGTTTGCTAGCTTTAAGACCCCAGATGCCATTCTCCAAAATGGGACGCAGAATGTTTTCTTAATAGATTTTATTATGCCAGTTGACCTAGATGTCCCCTGAAACCATGGTCTCCAACCCCCCACCCCTGCTATGCTGGCCTTCGAAGCATTCAGTTTATTCAGGAAACTTCTTTGCTTTTGGTTTAGTCCAGTTGTGCTGACCTCTCCTGTATCGTGTATGGTCTTTCCCTTCACCTAAAATAGTTCTTGTCTACTAATTAGTCAATACCCCTCTCCCTCCCTCCCTCCCCACTCTCCTAACCATCAAAGAACATTTTCTTCTGTGTTTGAACTATTTCTTGAGTTCTCATAATAGTGGTCTTATACAATGTTTGTCCTGTTGCAACTAATTTCCCTCAGCGTAATGCCTTCCTGATTCCTCCATGTTATGAAATGTTTCTCGGGTTCGTTCTCGTTTTTCGCTGATGCATAGTATTCCATTGTGTGAATACACCATAATTTATCTGTTCCTCCGTTGATGGGCATCTTGGTTGCTTCCATCTATTTGCTATTGGAAACAGTGCTGCAGTAAACATGGGTGTGCATATATCTGTTCATGGAAAGGCTCTTATTTCTCTAGGATATATTCCAAGGAGTTGGATTGGTGGATCGTGTGGTAGTTCTATTTCTAGCTTTGTTAGGAAGTGCCAAATTGGTTTCCAGTTGTACCTATTTACATTCCCACTAGCGGTATATAAGTGTTCCAGTCTCCCACAACCTCTCCAACATTTATTATTTTGTGTTTTTTGGATTAATGCCAGCTTTGTTGGAATGAGATGGAATCTCATTGTAGTTTTGATTTGCATTTCTCTAATGGCTGATGATCATGAGCATTTCCTTGTGTATCTGTTAGCTACCTGAATATCATCTTTATTGAAGTGCCTCTCCATATCCTTTGTCCATTTTTTAAATTGGGTTGTGTTTTTGTTGTTGAGTTTTTGCAGTATTATGTAGATTTTAGAAATCAGACGCTGATAGGAAATGTCATAGCTAAGAACTTTTTCCCAGTCTATAGGTAATCTTTTTACTCTTTTGGTGAAGTCTTTGGATGAGCATAGGTGTTTGATTTTTAGGAGCTCCAAAAAGTTATCTAGTAGTTTCTCTTCTGGTGTTTGTGTATTGTTAGTAATGTTTTGTATACTGTTTATGCCATGTATTAGGGCTCCTAGCATTGTCCCTATTTTTTCTTCCATGATCTTTATCGTTTTAGATTTTATATTTAGGTCTTTGATCCATTTTGAGTTTGTTTTTGTACATGGTGTGGGGTACGGGTCTTGTTTGATTTTTTTGCAGGTGGACCAGTTATGCCAGCAGCATTTGTTAAAGAGTTTGTCATTTCCCTATTTAACTGACTTTGGGCCTTGATCAAATATCAGCTCCTCATATGTGGGTGGATTTATGTCTGGATTCTCAATTCTGTTCCATTGGTCTATGTATCTGTCATTGTGTTAGTACTAGGCTGTTTTGACTACTATGGCAGTATAATATGTTCTAAAATCAGGTAGTGTGAAGTTTATATTCTTGTGGAGGGAAATAAAATAATCATTATAAATAATAGTATGTTAGAAGATGATAAGCACTGAGAAAAAAACCAGAGTAGGGTAAAAGGATTAGGAATGTAGGTATGGGGTGTTGGGGGAGGATGACATTTTTATTTTTAAAAAAGGAGTGGCCAGGTGTTGTGAATTGAATTGTGTCCCCCAAAAATATGTGTTGTAAATCCTAATGTCTATACCTCTGGTTTTAATCCCAATTGGGAATGGGTTGTCTTTGTTATGTTAATGAGGCAGGTTAAGTGTAGGGTATATCTTGAGTCAATCTTTTTTGAGATATAAAAGAAATTAAACAAGCAAATAGAGGAGGCGGGGGAAGGTAGATGCCAAGCCACATGAAGATCACCCAGGAGCAGAAGCTCAAAACACACCAGGCCTTCCTTCAGAGCTGACAGAGAGCCTTCCCCTAGAGTCAGCTACCCAATATAGGCTTCAAGCATGCTAAACTGTGAGAAAATAAATTTCTGTCTTTTAAAGCCATCCACTGGTGGTGTTTCTGTTATAGCAGCACTAGATGACTAAGACAGAATTTCTTACTGGAAAAGTGGGATGCTGCTCTAACAGATACCTAAAATGTGGGAGCAGTTTTGGAATTGAGTAATGGGTAGAGGCTGGAGGAGTTTTAAAGTGCCTAGTAGTAAATGCCTGGAGCCCTGGTGGTGCAGTGGTTAAGAGCATGGCTGCTAACCAAAAGTTCAGCAGTTTGAATCCGCAAGCTGCTGGTCAGAAACCCTATGGAGCAGTTCTACTCTGTCCTGTAGGGTTGTTATGAGTCAGAATCAGCTCGATGGCAAGGGATTAGTAGTAAAAGCCTAGATTGCCTTGAAGAGACTGTTGGTAGAATTATAGACATCAGAGGCAATTCCGGTAAGGGGCTCAGAAGGAAGTGAGGAGAGCTGTAGAGAAACTGTGGTATTTGAGAATACATATCGTGCCAGCAATAGAATGTTGCTAGAGATGTGGACATTAAATGTGGCTTCTGGTGAGGCTTTAAAAGAAAATGAGGAACATATAATTGGATAATGGAGGAAGGGTGATGCTGTTTATGCAATGGCAGAGAACCTGTCTGAATTATGTTCAAATGTTTGGTGGAAGGTAGAACTTGAAAGTGATGAACTTGGGTATCTGGCTGATGAGATTTCTAAACAAGATCTTAAAGGGGGCCACATGGTTTCTTCTTGTGGCTTGTAGTAAAATGTGAGAGGTAAAAATGAACTCTGCAGAATGAAAACAGAACTTAAAAAGATTTGGAAAATTCTGTTGTACAGACTAAGGACCCGTGCCCTAGAATGTTCACCAACATTGGGGCGACACAATCTTTTGTTACAGAGGTTAAGTCTATGACTGATTAACCAACCAGCACAGCAGAAAACCCATCAGCTTAGACTAAAGGGGACAGAGAAAGAATGATAGAACGTTGTCTGCCTCTATGAATTCTACAGGCAGGAACCAGGCAAAAGGAGCTACATCTGTTGTCCTCCAAGAAGAGAGAAGGACCGTTCTTGGAGCAGCTCCGAGATCAGCAGAAATGTTGGAAGGAGCACGGGAAGCAGAGTTTTCCCTGTTTCAAAGGGTGAGGCCACAGCCTCCTAGGTGTCAGAGTCGGATCTTTGCCAGCTTGGCTCCAGAGTATGGGGCTGCCATTAAGGTGTGCCAGGGGATGGGGCCACTGCCCAAAGCTGAAAGGGTGGCGCTGCCGTGCTCAAGGGGCAGAAGAACAGGGCCTGCCAGGGCTGAAGGGGGTAGGGTCTTCACTCAAATGGATTAGGAGAATGCCCCCCCCCCCCAAAGCCCAGGGAGCAGAGTCATCGTCCCATTGAGTCTGAAAGGAGGAGCCGAAGCTAGGGTCAAGAGGCATCTATCCAGAATCCAGAGAATATGGCCAAAACCCAGAGTCTGGAGGGCAGGGCCCTAGCCCAGACGGTCGCAAAGAACAAAGGATTATTTTCAATCCTTTAGAACTAATGTAAATTTTCCTGCTGAGTTTTGGACTTGTTTGGTGCCCACTTTCCCTCCTTTCTCTCCCATTTCTCCCATTTGTAATGGAAATGTCTGCCTTGTGCCTGTTTCACTGTCATCCTTTAGGAGCAGATGGCTTGCACTCTAGATTTCACAGATTCGCAGATGAAGATGGACCACGCCTAAAGTCTCACCTATATTTGATTTAGATGATTAAGAAGATGAGATTTTAGTACTTGGGGTCGATTTAAGACTTTTGGGATGATGTGAGGGGGTGAATGTGTTTTACATGTGGCAAGGACATGAATTTTGGGGGCCAAGGGATGGAATGAGCGCTTGAGCACATTCTTTTCTTCTCTATTTCCGCATACCTCCTAAATTTTATCGACGTAATTGGAAATATTAGTGTGTGTGTGTGTAATAATACTCCTTGAAGCATTATTTCTGGATATTTGCGTTAAGATCGCAGCACCATTAGCATGGATTTTTGAAACAGCTTTAGCTTGGCCAGCTTTACTGCTCACCGCCATTTCTTTTATGCTTCTGTATGTCTGTACTTCTGTATATCTTATACTTTCTTGAGTTCTTTTTTTCTGATTTAATTTTTAATGGTTGTCTATCTTTGCTAAAGAATTTTTTCTTTTTCCAGGTAGGGTATGTAGGAAGTATATCTTTGAGTTTTTCTTCATCTATTAATATATTCTTCTGCATTATAGTAATGACAGTTTAGCGAAATTTAGAAATTTTAGGTCAGTCTTTTACCTTCAGAGTCCTATAAATTGTAGTCCATTGTCTTTTAGCAGTTAGGACTGCACGTGAGAAGCCTCATACCCATTTCATTCACATTCCCTTTTTTTTTTTCTTAATGGAAGTCTATACGTATAGTGATTTTTTTTTTTTTTTTTCTGTCCCTGATATTCAGAAGTTCTGCTGGACTATATGGGTCATTTATGATTAATTCTCCCAAGCTCCAAGTGAATAGTTTCAGTCTGAAAAACTCATTTTTAAGTTTTATTTCTTTTTCTATTATTATTCTCTTTATTATTTCTCCCTTCTGTCTTTGGTTTCTTTCTGAAATTGCTATTACCTGTAGATCTTCTGGATCATTCATTCCTATGTTACCTTTTTTCCCTGATAATTTCCAGTTTTTCATTATTTTCCTGTGGGTTGTAGGAGATTTCATTGAACAGGTCTTTTAAGGCACTAGTTTGGTTTCCTGCAGTAGCCAGTCGGCTTTTCATTGCCTCTTTTTTAGGCCACCAGTTTTGTTTTTCACAGCCAAACACTATTTCCTGTTGCTCCTTTTTCATTGTAGTAACTTTTTTTTTAATCAGTGATAAACAGTTTTCTTTTGAGTTTCACTGAGAATATAAATTGAAAAAATTTGTAAGATTGTCTTGTTTCTTTGTTACTCGCATTATTCAGATTTTTCCACTTCTGCTAAAATACTGAGTCTTTTTTCATATCTAGTTTGCCAGCTTCTGCTCATCTGCCAAAAGAGATCTAGTTTGTTCAGTACTGGCAACTGAAATATGTGTTGTCAGAGATTGTGTAGGTCATTATTCTTTTTTTTTTTCATTCCAGGCAAAAATAGGAAAAAAGAAGTTAGGTTTACTGTAATTTCTGTTAGTGTTCTAATAGTTTGTGTGGGGTAGGGATGGAGCTGAGGGCGGTGGAGACAGCTGCAGGGCAGAGTTCCTCATTGTTCAGGAACAGTCTTCTGTTTGTGTCTGCTTGGCAGCTCTCAGCCTACTGAGGTAGTTTCCCTTCCCCCTGAATAGCTGCCTGGCCTCCTCATCAAGGCAGAAGCTCTAGCACTGGTCTTGCCTTCAGCCTCTGCTCTAATCCAGGAGCTGTCTGTAGGCTGAGGAGGGGATCCTGGTGGCATGGCCTCTCTGTGTAGAGTGGAGCAGTTAAGAGTTTAAGCTTGAGTGTGATAGCCATGTGTTCCAGTTCTGGCTTTGCTGTTTATTGGCTGTTCAACGTGGGGCATCTTGTTTAACCCTCTGAGCACCATGTCCCTCATCTGTACAATAATATTGAAATTTGATAATAACTTCAAACAGAGTGCCTGGCTCTGGATAACTGACACATGACAGCTGTTTTATTGTCAATGTTCTGATAACTGGCAGCTGGTCAGGCTCTCCCCTTGCTGAGCTCTTTCCTTGGCCATCTCCTGCTGACTCCTCTGGTGCTCAGGTTTGCAGACGGAGCTCTTGTCAAGTGGCCAGTTAGGGTGGAGAATTCTCCCAGTGAGTTAGTTGGGTCATTTGAACAAGGAATAATGAGGGGAGAGAGTCATATACATCCTACTGGCTCCAGATACCCATGTGTCATTATTTGAACCACCTGAAATTTATTTTGGTAAATGGCGTGAGGTAAGAGTCCACCTTGTTTTGAACCATGTAATTAGGGCATCATGTTTTATTGTGTAATTCATCTTTTCCCGAATTTGCATTTCTACACCAGATATACTGAGTCATCATCTACAATTTAACAAGATTCCCATGTGATTCTTATATTTAACTTCCTGGGAACTTGTTAGAAATGCAAATTCTCGGCAGGGGTTCAAACCAAAATGAACCTGTTCAAAGCCCTGATCTTTCCCCCCATTATTTGAAATAGCTTTTTAGTATGCTAATTAGTGTATATGCTTGGGTTAGTTTCTGGGCTTTTAGTTCTGTTCCATTGGTCAGTCTGTTTAAACTGGTACAGTGCCACATGGTATTTGAGTCTTTCTTCAGTGGCAGGATAGAATAGTTGAACTCAACGTAAGTGCTTAAGATTATTATTACATTTAAAAATCTACTGCCATATGCAACAGACCTTTTTTTTATTGTACTTTAGTTGAAGGTTTACAAAGCAAACTAGCTTCTCATTAAACAATTAATATACATATTCTTTTCTGACATTGGTTGCCAACCCCACAATATGTCAACATTCTTCCCTCCCCTACCATAGGTTTCCCATTTCCAGCTTTCTTGTCCCCTCCTGCCTTCTTGTCCTTGCCCCTGGGCTGGTGTGCCCATTTAGTCTCATTTCGTTTTATGAGCCTTCGCATCTCTGGCTGAAGGGTGAACCTCAGGAGTGACTTCAGTACTGAGTTAAAAGGGTGTCTGGGGGCCATACTCTGAGGGTTTCTCCAGTGTCCTTCGGACCACTTAAGTCTGGTCTTTTTTTTGTGAGTTAGAATATTGTACATTTTTCTCCAGCTCTGTCCAGGACCCTCTATTGTGATCCCTGTCACAGCAGTTGGTGGTGGCAGCTGGACACCATCTAGTTGTGCTGGACTCAGCCTGGTGGAGGCTGTGGTAGTTGTGGTCCATTAGTTCTTTGGACTAATCCTTCCCTTGCATCTTTGGTTTCTTCATCCTCCCTTGCTCCAGACGGGTGATACCAGTAGAGTACTTAGATGGCTGCTCAAAAGCTTTTTTTTTTTTTTGTACTTTAGATAGAGATTTACAGAACAAGCTAGTGTCCCATTAAATAGTTAGTACACATATTGTTTTATGACATTGGTTAACAACCCCATGACATGTCAACACTCTCTCTTTCTTGTCCTTGGGTTCCATATTACCAGCTTTCCTGTCCCCTCCTGCTTTCTAGTCCTTGCGCCTGGGCTGGTGTGCCCCATAACCTCATTTTGTTTTTTGGGCCCATCTAATCTTTCGTTGAAGGGTGAGCCTCAGGCAAGACTTCATTACTGACCTGAAAGGGTGTCCAGGGGCCATACTCTTGGGGTTTCTCCAGACTCTGTCAGGCCAGTACGTCTGGTCTTTTTTTATGAGTTAGAATTTTGTTCTATGCTTTTCTCCAGCTCTGTCCAGGACCCCCTATTGTGATCCCTGTCAGAGTAAATCGGTGGTGGTAGCGGGGCACCATCTAGTTGTACTGGACTCAGTCTGGTAGAGGCTGTGGTAGTTGTGGTCCATTAGTCCTTTGGACTAATCTATCCCTTTATGTCTTTAGTTTTCTGCATTCCCTTGCTCTACACGGGGTGACAGCAGTAAATTATCTTAGATGGCTGCTCACAAGCTTTTAAGACCCCAGATGCCACACATCAAAGTAGGATGTAGAACATATTCTTTGTAAATTGTGTTAGCCAATTGAGCTAGATGTCCCCGTGGTCCCCATAGTCCTCAGCCCAGTAATTTGGTTCCTCAGGGAGTTTGGATGTGGCAACAGACTTTTTAAAATTTTTACCAAAAATATATATGACAAAACATTCAGCAATTTAACAACAATTTCTACATGGACAATTCAGTGACATTGATTACATTCTTCAAGTTGTACAACCATTCTCACTACCTTTTTCCAAATTATCCCACCTACCATTAACGTCTATGCAGTGTACCCTAAGAAAAAACTCCCTCTTTTTCCCCTCATTCCTACTCCAGGAAAAAAAACAAAAAACAAAAAACGTTGCTGTCAAGTCTATTCTGACTCACAGTGACCTTATAGGACAGAGTAGAGCTGCCCCATAGGGTTTCCAAGGAGGAGTTGGTGGAGTCAAACTACCAACCTTTTGGTTAGCAGCCTAGCTCTTAACCACTGTACCACCACTACTAATAATATTTGGTCTATAATATTTGCTGTTTCATGTAAGCGAAATCATAAAATATTTGTCCTTTTGTGACCGACTTATTTCACTTAGCCTGTTTTCCAGTTTCATCAGGACTTCATTCCTCTTTATGGCTGAGTAGTATTCCATTGTATGTGTATACCACATTTTGTTTTTCCATTCAGCAGTTGTTGGACTTTTTGGTTGATTCCACCTTTTGGCTATTGTAAAAAGTACTGCCATGAACATCAATGTACATGTGTCTATTAGCGTAGCTGGTTTCAGGTCTTTTGAGTATACACTTAGGATTGGGATTGCTGGGTCATATGGCAATTCTATGTTCAGTTGTTTGAGGAACCACCAAAATATTTTCTACAGTGGTTGTACCATTTTACATTTCCATTAACAATGGATCATATTTCCTGTTTTTCCCCAACCTTGGCAACAAGTAATGTTTCTGTTTTTATGATCACTGCCATTTCTAAAGGTGGTGAGATGGTATCGCATTGTGGTTTTGGTTTGCATCTTCCCTGATGACTAATGGGAGATCTGGTGACACAGGGGTTAAAGCACTGGGCTGCTAATGGAAAGGTTGGTGGTTTGAACCCACCTGTTTCTCCACGGTAGGAAGATGTGGCAGTCTGCTTCCACAGAGATTTACAGGCTTGGGAACCCTATGGAACAGTTCTACTCTGTCCTGTACGGTCATTGTGAGTTGGAATCAACTGGACAGCAATGGGTGATGGCTAATGACTTTGAGCATCTTTTCATGTGCTTATTGGCCATTTGAATATCCTCTAGCAGCACAGACTTTTTTATTTTGAAGTCCAGTTTCCAAAACTGGAGATCAAAAAAGTGTAAAGATTCTCCTCCTCCTTTGAGATCTTCTTTATCCCTTATTCCTAAGCATATACTACAGTGAAACCTGCAAAAGCTGGAAACTGTGTAAGGCGGAAACGTATCAGAGAAGGAAAACTAAAATATTTTCCACTAAAATGAGTGATAGAAAAATGGCAAGACTGCACTCTGTCGAAGGTGGAAAACTTGCAAAACCTGGAAAAACAGAGGAGTCCTGTCGAGTTCCTGCTCTCACAGGTTTCCCTGTATTACAAGGCTTTAATTCTATAAATAACACGAAGAACTAACAGTGTAGTTTCACAAAGCCTGGAGGTGTGTTTTTAAGAAAGACTGGATGAAATCCCTACTCCATGGGCTCCATGAGGATGAGACCCCACTTTTACCCATTGCTGTATCTAGTACTTGCCCTGGATCTTGCTAAGAACTCAATAAATGCTATCTCTCTGTCATTCTAATATATCTAATCTATCTTTCTAATCTCCCACAGATTTAAAAAAAAATTTTTGTTATCGTTGAGAATATACACAGCAAAATATACACCGATGCAATGGTTTCTACATGTAAAATTTAGCGATGTTTTTTACATTCTTCGAGTTGTGCAACCATTCTCACCCTCCTTTTTTGAGTTATTTCTCCTTTGTTAACATAAACTTACTACCTCCTAAGGTTTCTATTTAATCTTTTGAGTTGCTGTTGTCAATCTGATCCCTTATAGATAGTTCTTAAAAGAGCACAGTGTTCAAGACAAATCTTTTTTTTTAGTAGTTAAGCTAAACTATTGTTTGGTTTTAAAAAGGCTTTAGGGGATATTTTTGGTTTAAGGTTTAAAGATCATCTCAGGGCAATAGTTTAAGGGGTTCATCCACCCTCTATGGCTCCAGGAAGTCTGGATTTCAGGAGAATTTGAAAATTTTTTTGTTTGTTTTTCATTTCTTTTTTTTTTTTTTGTGCTATAAGTGAAAGTTTACAGCTCAGGTTAGTTTCTCATACAAAAATTTATACACACATTGTTATGAGACCCTAGTTGCTATCCCTGTAATGTGTCAACACGCTCCTTCTTTCCACCCCGGATTTTCTGTGTCCATTTGACCAGTTCCTGTCCGTTTCTGCTTTCTCATCTCGCGTCCGGACGGGAGTTGCCTGTGTAGTCCCATATCTACTTGAACTAAGAAGCACATTCTTCACGAGTATCATTTTATATCTTATAGTCCAGTCTAATATTTGTCTGAAGAGTTGGCTTTGTGAATGATTTTAGTTCTGGGTTAACAGAGAGTCTGGGGGCAATGTCTTCTGTGGTTTCTCTGATCTCAGTCAGACCATGAAGTCTGATCTTTTTACTAGAATTTGAGTTCCGCACCCTGCTTTGCTCCTGCTCCATCAGGAACTCTCTGTTGTGTTCCGTGTTGGGGTGGTCCTTGGTGGTAGCCGGGCACCATCTACTTCTTCTGGTTTCCGGCTGATGGAGTCTCTGTAGCTCTTTTTATCTCTTGGGCCAGTATTTTCCTCGTGTCTTTGGTGTTCTTCATTCTCCTTTGCTCCAGCTGGGTTGGGACCAATTGATGCATCTTAGATGGCTGCTTGCTGGCTTTTAAGAGCCCAGACGCCACTTACCAAAGTGGGATGCAGAACATTTTCTTTATAAACTTTGTTATGCCAGCAGACCTAGCTGTCCCCTGAAACCATGGTCCCCAGACCCCAGCCCCTGCTACTCTGTCCCTCAAAGTCTTTGGTTGTATTCAGTAAACTTCTTAGCTTTTGGTTTAGTCCAGTTGTGCTGACTTCCCTGTATTGTGTGTTGTCCTTCCCTTCACCTAAGATAATTCTTCTCTACTATCTTTTTTTTTTAATCTAGTAATTGAATACTCCTCTCCCTCCTTCCCCACCCTTGTAACCATCAAAGAATGTTTTCTT
Source organism: Elephas maximus indicus (assembly GCF_024166365.1). Lineage (NCBI taxonomy): Eukaryota > Metazoa > Chordata > Mammalia > Proboscidea > Elephantidae > Elephas > Elephas maximus. The sequence goes on along the minus strand of NC_064832.1, from coordinate 25,962,530 downwards.
TTGTGCTTAAACCTTTCGAGTTCTTATAATAGTGATCTCACACAATATTTGTCCTTTTGTGACTAATTTCACTCTGCATAACGTCTTCCACATTCATCATGTTATGACATGTTTCGCAGATTCATCATTCTTTATCATTGTATAGTATTCTGTTGTATGAATGTATCATAATTTGTTTATCCATTTGTCCATTGATGAACATAGGTGTGCATATATCTATTCGTGTGATGGCTCTTATTTTTCTAGGATGAGAATTTGAATCCTGATCTGCGTTTTCCTCCTTTTGATCAGAATTCTTCTATAGATACTTTGATCAAAATGTTCAGTAATGCCACCTGGGCACTATCCAGTCCTTCTGTCTCATAGCAAAGGAGGCAGTTGTTCTTGGAGGCAATTAGCGACACATTCCACACCCTCCCCCATTCCTCCTATTCCTGACTTTCCTTAATTCTCAGGTGAGTAGAGATGAATTGTTGTGTCTTGGATGGCCGCTTGCAAGCTTTGAAGACCCCAGGTGCTATGCAACAAACTAGGAGGTAGAACACTAAAGACATTATTAGGCCACTTAGATGTCCCATGAAATCATGACCCTAAACCTCTAAACCAAGGAACTAAATACCAGGAGGTGTTTGGTTTTACATAAGCAGTCTCAGCAGCTACTGTTTTTATTTTTATTTTTGGTCATTGTTGTAAATATATTTATCACACAGCTTTTGTCAGTTCAACTTTTTATAGGTGTAAAACTTACTGATAGCAATTACAATAATCAGCCGTGCAGCCTTAATCAATGCAATTTCTTCCATCATTATTGACAATCCTTTTCCCCTCCCTTCTGCCACTGGTGATCACTAATAAACTTTATTCTCTGTACATTTGCCTTATCTTGTCATTTTAAATAAGCAAAGTCATAAAATATTTGCCCTCATGTGATTGGCTTATTTCACTCAGCATAATGTCTTCAAGCTCCATTTGTACCATAGCAGGTATTAAGACTTCATTTCTAACATAAAAGTAGAAATCAATAACAGAAAGAACAAGGAAAAAAATCAAATACATGGGAACTGAATAACACATTGCTTAAAAACCACTGGGTAATAGAAAAAAAAGAAGAGATAGAACCAAAAAATTCTAGAATCAAATAAGAATGAAAATACATCTTTTCAAAACATTTGGGACATAGCAAAAGCCGTGCTCAGAAGTCAGTTATAACAATAAACGCACACATCAGAAAAGAAGGGCCAAAATCAAAACATTAATCCTACAACTTGAACAAATAGAAAGAGAGCAGCAAAAGAAGTCAACAGTCACCAGAAGAAAGGAAATAATAAAGATTAGAGCAGACATCAGTGAAACAGAGAGTAGAAAAACAATAGAAAGAATCAGCAAGACCAGAAGAAGTTGGTTCTTTGAAAGGATGAACAAAATGGACAAAAGAAAAGCAGGAGTGAAATGAATAACCCTAATCGGATGTCAGATGGCTAACGTTACAGCAGAAGCAACTGAAGTAAAAAGGATCGTAACAAAATACTATGAAAAAACTGTACTCCAATAAAATTGAATATGTAGAGGAAATGGACAAGTTTATGGAAACATACTACCTACCTGTACTAACACAGAGTGAGGTAGAAAAACCGAACAGACGCATGGCAAAAGAGATTGAAGAGGTAGTAAAAAAACTCCCTCCCCTGAAAAAAAAAAAACCAGAAAACCAAAAACCCTGGCCCAGATGGCTTCATTGGATAATTCTACCAGATATTCAGAGAAGACCTCACACCAGTACTACTCTATTTCAGAATATAGCAAAGGAGGAAGTACTCCGAATTCATTCTATAAAGCCAGCATAATCCTGATACCAAAGCTAGGCAAAGACACCACAAAGAGAGTAAATTACTGACCAATATCCCTCATGAATATAGTCACAAAAGTTCTTAACAAAATTCTAGCCAGTATAATTGAAGAGCATATAAAAATATATATATATATGTATCATGACCAAGTAGGATTCATACAAGGTATGCAAGAATGTTTCAACATTACAAAGTCAATCAATGTAATCCGCCACATAAGTAAAAGAAATCACGCAGTCCTCTCAATGTAAAAAAGGCATTTGATAAACTCCAAATTTCATTCCTGATAAAAAGTCCCAATAAAATAGGAATAGAAGGGAAATTCCTCAATATAATAAAAGGCATTTATACAAAACCAGCAGCCAACATTATTCTCAACAGAGAGACTGAAAGCATTTTCCTTGAGAATGAGAACTGAACAAGGGTGTGCTTTATCACGACTTTTATTCAGCATTGTGTTGGAAATAAAGTCTTTTGATGAACAAAAATTTTTAATTTTTATGAGATCCCATTTATTTCGCCTTTTGCTGTTTGTGCTTTTGTTATATTAGATAATCCTTTGTTGAAAGCCCAGCCTGACAGCATTTCCTCTGTTTGTTCTTCTAAGAATTTTATGGTTTTAGCTTGCACATTTAGGTCTTTAATCCATTTTGAATTTGTTTTTGTGTATGGTGTGAGGTATGGATCCTGTTTCACTTTTCGGCATGTGGAAATCCAATTTTCGCAGCACCATTTTTGGGAGAAATTCTTCTTTCCCTATTTAATGGACTTAGAACCCTTGTCAAAAATCAGTTGACCATAGATGTGGATTTATTTCTGGACTCTCAATTCTGTTCCATTGGTCTATGTGTCTGTTGTTATACCAGTACCAGGCTATTTTGATTACTGTAGCTGTGTGGTATGTTTTAAAGTCAGAAAGTGTGAGTCCTCTTACTTTCTTTTTCTCTTTAGATGTTGTTTTAGCTATTTAGAGTATCTTGCCATTCCATATAAAGTTGAGGATTGATTTTTCTATTTCTGAAAAGAAAGCTGTTGGAATTTTGATTGAATCTATAGAATGCTTTGGATAGTATTGCTGTCTTAACAATGTTAAGTCTTCCAATCCATGAACATGGAACATCTTTCCATTTATCTCGCTCTTCTTTGATCTCTTTTAGCAGTGTTTTATAGTTTTCATTTTATAAGTCCTTCCTGTCTGTGGTTAGATTTATTCCTAGCTATTTTATTCTCTTAGATACTATTGTAAATGGAATTGTTTCCGTAATTTCTCTTTCATATTTCTTATTGCAGTTATATAGAAATCCATCTAATTTTTGTTTGTTGACCTTGTACCTTGGTACTTTGCTAAATTCCTCTGTTATCTCTAAAAGTTTTCTTGTGGATTCTTTGAGATTTTCTATATATAGAATCATATCATCCACAAATAGCTATAATTTTACTTCTTTTCCAATCTGGTTACCTTTTATTAATAAATGCTTTTTAAATTAATGAAAAGTAATACTTAAGTCTTTTAGGAAACAAAGATTTTAAAATATCATGAACCCAGATTAGGTTCAATTAAGCCTTTGTAAATTTGCAATACCTGCTGGCACCTTAAGATTGGAAAAGGCTGATTTTTCTCATATACTCAGTACCGAGAAATGAGTTTTGTAGAGCAAAAAGGGCTTTTCTGCCCAAACATTTCTGTGCAGATCAAAGCAGTTGGGTATGTTATGGTTGGATTAAGTGGATTTCATCCACACTCTCCAAGCTTAGAATTGGATGAGAATGTAGGGGAATATGAAGAATCCCCCCAAAAGGAAGCCCTAAGGCTCTTAAATGGCATAGTAAGAGTTGAGAGGTGAATCATTAGGCGATCATTATTTTCCATGCCGGCCTGTGAAGAATAGCAGCTTCGTGTAACTGAGTCGGTTTCACAGAACAGTACGTTTTTTGTCTCGTGTACCCAGAGGCATAAATCAAATCCAAGCCTAATGCACTGCGCAAGGTTCCATAAATGCTCGTAAGCCATTTTGTGTGGCTTCCTGTCGTCTGTCATCTAAGAGTGAAAACTTTTCACCAGGCTTCTTGCATTTTACCCTTTTTCTTCATGGTTTGATTTAATCCTATCTCTGAGAATTCAGACAACTCTAGAAATAGCGCGGTGATGAGACCTAGACTTCAGAGTCAGATGGGCTTAGCTCCTGGTTCTCTGTGTCACTGGCTTGGGGATCATGGACGCCATTAGCATCCCCAGCTGCAATTTTTCACTTCTAAAATGGAGATGAAAAAATGGTGTGAGGTTTAATGAAATAAAGCAAATAAAGCAGAATGTGTCTGATGTAACAGATGCTCGATAGGATATTGTTAGAAGGAGAGGTGACAGCTTCAGTCTAACCACACCACCACTCCTCATTTCTCTTCTGGTGTCACCATATCTGGTAAGTCCCTGGGTGCTGCAAATGATTCATGTGCTTACTGCTAGCCAAAAGGGTTGGAGGTTTAAGTTCACCCAGAGGTGCCTCAGAAGAAAGGCCTGGTGATCTAACTTCAGAAAAATCATCTGTTGAAACCCCTGTGGAGCACAGTTCTACTGTGATACATGTGGGGTCGACCTGGGTCGGAGCTGATGCTATGGCAGTGGGTTTTCGGGGTGTTTCCCGCATCTAGGCAGTGCCGGAGTGTGGCTCCCTTCTCCGAGTATGGAAGCATCTGCGTGTGCCTTAATCTGGTGTGACTCTCTTAGTGAAGGGTGCCTACCGTGTTTTCACTTTTTTTTCCAATGTGCTGGCTGCCCACCTTTGTCTTCCCTTATGTACCAGGAAACCCAGTAATTGTCTGCTAGGCAGTTAGCGGTGTTTCTTAACAGATGTTGGCTTTTGCTGGATTTTGCTCATTTTCAGGTAATTGCCTTTAGCTGTCTTCCTCCCTTAGCCCACACTCGCTTCTGCACACTTGCACTCACTGACATACACACTCTGATTTGTGAACATGCTTTGGACTGATTTTATGGTTATCTTGGTTCTCTTGGCTACAGTTAGCTGGTTATTGTCAAAACCAGGCACCGCAATCATTATAACTTGGAGAGTACCAATTGTAGCAGAGAAGGGAAAGGGGGAATTGACCTTGACCCAGTTAGGCAGGATGGGAAACAACCAGTCCTTTGGCTTTGAAGTAAAAAAAGTCTATTTAATCACATAAAGCAAAATCACTGCAACAGTTGCCCAGGGTCTGTTAATTGAAAGGACTGAGAAGACTTCCCGGAGGACAGCCTGAGAAAGAAAACACGGCAAACATCAGGGAGGTCCAGCCATTCCACGTCCCCTCTCATTTGCACAGAACACCTTTTCTTTGGACTGTGAGCCATCAAGATAGTTGTGAGATAGCTTGGGCTAGACAAATATATTAGCGCAACAGAATAGAGTCCAGAGTGAAACTCACACATAGACGGTCAATTGATTTTTAACAAAGCAGTGAAGCCAGTTCAGTGGAGAAAGCATAGTCTTGTCAGTAAATGGTGCTGAAACAATTGCATATCCACATGTAACGAAATGAACTTTGATGCATACCTCGTACTACATACAGGAATTAACACAAGTGTATCGTACACTTAAGTGTAAAACCTGAAATCATTAAACTTCTAGAAGAAACATGGGACAAAATCTTTGTGACCAGACTTGGCGTTTTAACAACATCCCCGTGTTCATCTTATTCACATTAAGGTTGGAAAAACTACTGTCTGTAAGGGGAGTGTGGGAAGATGAGTGTTATTCATGCAGGTAAGAAGGAGGCCAGCACATGCAGGGTCAGCTGTTTCATGGTCAAGTTCATGCAGAAGGTTTCACCCATCTGCAGCGAAACTAAAAACAAAACCCGGTTCATTTCTAGAACTAAATTTATTCAGTTTTTAAAGTTTAAGATCATGTCGCTTCTCTTTTTGTAAAATTATCCAGGGCTCCATCTAAAAATAATAGAGCTAACACATTATAGATTTTTTTTTTGTTTTTCTTTAAGTGAAAGTTTACAGTTCGAGTCAGTTTTTCATACAAAAATTTATACACACATTGTTATGTGACCCTAGTTGCTCTCCCTACAATGTGACGACACGCACCTCCCTCCCACGCCGGATTTGCACGGCATAGATTTTGTTTTACATTTTTTTGCCTGGCAAAATAAAAAGTTGGCAACTCTGTGTTTAACCCCCCACCCTTTTAGCTTTTTACCTGACCTACAAAACCCAGAAGTTTAGTAGCTACTAAGTTAGAGAACCAAGAGTAGTTTGGTAGAGTATGGGGCCACCCTTGGGCAGCTGGAGTGGGTAGGGCCAGAGGAGCAGACAGGTTCAGGTCCTGCAGAGCCTTGGAAACCATGGTGTTGGACTTGATCCTCAAATCTTTGAAGGGTGTGACACAATTAGATTTGCATTTTAGAAAGAGGACTTAAGTGGTTGGGTGAAGAAGGAATCAGAGAAGGGTGAAATTGGAGGCAGGAGATGAGCTGGGAGGCTCTTGCCGGTATCAGTGAAGATTGTGAGCTAAGGCAGCGTAGGAAGCATTAAACCAAAAACCAAACCCAGTGCCGTCGAGTCGATTCCAACTCATAGCGACCCTATAGGATAGAGTAGAACTGCCCCAAAGAGTTTCCAAGGAGCGCCTGGAGGATTTGAACTGGTGACCCTTTGGTTCAAAGCCATAGCACTTAACGACTGCGCCAGCAGGGTTTCGCAGAAAGTGCAGAGGATAGGTTTAATTTATACTAAGGAGGTAGAGTTGACAGGGCTCAGCAGCCTACTTGATGAAAAAAGCAAACTTACATTATTTAAATTATTCTGTGGTTTTAAATTTTGGTGAATGTAGCGTGGTCAAATAAGTGCAAGTCAGTGCATTTCTCAGAACTCTTAAATGGATTGATTTAAACGATTGTAGAGTAGTGTGAATGAGCATCTGTGCCACATAGTCCCTCAAAGACAAAGAGGAACTCATTAAAATGAGATCGGAGAGTTAATCCATCTTGACACATAAGTACCCATTCATGAAAAGCTATGCCATGTGAGTCAGAAAATGCTGATTTCATTCATTTTATTACATATATAACTCCTTGGGAGAATGCTGGCTAGTGAAAATTCAGGGTATTTCTAAGTTTTTTGGACTTTAGTTTTTTAGGGCTCAAGTATTTTGTATTTGTATTTTGCTGAATATTTTGTAGAATAATAATTTACATATTGTGCTTGTTTTACAGAGCGACCTTTGGTAGAGGGTTGGTGTGACATGCCAGCCTTAGCTCAAGAGCCTAAGAATTTCAGAATCTTTTTGCAATTTAATGAACTCTTGGAAAGGATTTTAGAACATAATTGATTTTCAGCTACTGCTTTTGCCTTACTTCCCCCACAAAAATATGAATAAGGGTTGACTAATAAACGGTCTATTCCTACGGCTTCTCTGTGTGTTTGATGAGTTTATAGTTAAGATTTTCTGTTGGCATGGCTTAAAATCAGGCATGTTTTCCAAGAGAGGTCAAGATATAGTGAATTGTCTTTGGTAATAGACTTTTCTTCAACATATAACTTCGCTATTATAGGTTCATCTTTACTTTTTGTGTTATACCATGTTCTTTCTTAATATCAAGAAACAGCGATATACAATTTCGTGGACGCTTATGGGAAGGATTCGCTATAGAAGAGGAGTTAGTGCAATTTTGATTTATGGGATTTATTAACATTCATGGGCATTCATTATGTGTCTCAAAAACCCACAGGAAGAAGGGTTGATTATAGGGGGGATGGAGCATCTCTATGCTGTGGTTTTTCAAGATAACATGAGATTTTTCAACCATTGGTGCCAAGTTGTCACTTCCTAGCAAGTAAAAGTGTAGAGAGCAATATCTACTATTGTATGTTTGTTTTTCTTAGCAGAGTAAAGATACAGTATTGTCTGTTTTGATTTTGGTGTCTTATACCTCCTTTGTATTACTACAAAGCATTTCAAATGCATTTAAAATTTCTCTTATATCCCATGTCCAGTGTAGCATTAAAATGGATACTGAAGATCTGTAGGGTTCAGCAGAAACTCTCAGTATGCCCCCTAATTACCTAGGGTTTGGGGGATCTGTAGATTACTCACTTTTCAAGCAAATTAGCAGTGTTTTAAAATAATAACAAAACCAAAAACAAATTCTGTTAGATTTTACCTAGTATTTTGGTTATTTCTACCCAGAATATCTTTTAGCATGTCTGAAAGATTTGCTAATTTTTCTCTCTTGAAAAAGTAATTTGGCTTTGTGAGGCCTTTCCTCATTTTTTAAATATGGGCTGATAGCCTCTCTCGCAGTCTGCCTCCACCATCAGTGTGGCGCTCCAAAGTGGAAATGTTATAGCCATCTTTGGTTCCTTCGCTTTCCCTTGATTCCTTAGACATAGATATAGCTAGGATTTGATTCTCTCTCTGTTCCCCTGCCAGTACTGTATTCTAACACCTTGCTTGCTACATGCAGTAGGCTCTCAGTTGGCCATACAGCCTTTAGTTTTTCTCGTGACTAATTAAATTTGCTTGCTACTGCCAAAGTCGTCTTTTGAAAACATCCCCTTTGATTGTATAACCTTGCCCACACACACACATGGTTCAGAAACTCTCCTTTGTTCCTTCTTTTATAAGGTATCAAGCCTAATTGCACCAAACCCAAAGTTGAAGTTGGATTTGAATACTGAATAGGTACCCTTTTGCCCTATCCTGCTGGCCAAGGTCCCTCTTCCAGACCTCCAGGGCCACTGTGGTCACAGCTGCCTTCTAATTGCTGCGTCTCTGGCAACTCTTATGGAGACTACAGTTTTAGAAAGAGAGTCATCTGTTGTAGTTTTAAGGTGTAAAATACTGAGTCATTTTACTACATGTGGCTACCCTGGAAGAGAGCAGAATCCGTCTACAGATGCAGAATGGTGGTAGCCAGGAGCACCCTCGGAATCACTGCTGTCAGTTTACTGCTTCATTAAGTCCCTCGTGAGCATTCAGCACGCGCCTGTCTCACTGTAGCATGAGGTGGGGATACACGGGTGAGCCGGATGACATAGACTGTGACCTCCCGTGGTTTACAGAGCCAAGAACAATACTAAATCTGTATAATTCCTCTAATGATACCACCCAGATCCTGCCTAATGGGAGGACCCAGATTGTTGGATTGCTCAGACTAACTTTCAAGGCTGGACTCGGTTTCTTCTCTTGCCTGTGAGTAACTCAGGGTGAGGAGCAGGTAACACTGTTGATGCTGGTAGTCGGGGACGCACTCAGCCTCTCTGATCTTGTGGTGTGTTACTGTTCCTGGTGCCTCCTGGTGGGCTTCTGACCTCTGCACTGAGAATGTGTGTCATTTTCTCTCCTCTTTTCTAGTCCTCCTTCTGTCTTTCTCTTATGTGCTTATATGACCTTTTCTAAACACCTCCTCTAGGCTAAGTACTATATATATTCAAACGAAAAGTATTGTAGGTATTTACAAAATCAAAGATAATTTTTTTTTATTGTGGTTTAAGTGAAAGTTTACAAATCAAGTCAGTCTCTCATACAAAAATTTATATATACCTTGCTATGTACTCCTAGTTGCTCTCCCCTAATGAGACAGCATACTCCCTCTCTCTACCCTGTATTCCCTGTGGCCATTCAGCTAGCTTCTGTCCCTCTCTGCCCTCTCATCTGCACTCCATACGGGAGCTGCCTACGTAGTCTGATGTGTCTACTTGAGCCATGAAGCTCACTCCTCACCAGTATCATTTTCTATCCCATAGTCCAGTCCAATCCCTGCATGAAGAGTTGGCTTTGGGAATGGTTCCAGTCTTGGCCTAACAGAAGGTCTGGGGACCATGACCTCCAGAATCCTTCTAGTCTCAGTCAGACATTAAGTCTGGTCTTTTTATGAAAATTTGGGGTCTGCATCCCACTGCTGTCCTGCTCCATCAGAGATTCTCTGTTGTGTTTCCTGTCAGGGCAGTCATCGGCTGTAGCCAGGCACCATCTAGTTCTTCTGGTCTCAGGCCGATATAGTCTCTGATTTATGTGTCCCTTTCTGTCTCTTGGCCTCATAATTACCTTGTGTCTTTGGTGCGCTTCATTCTTCTTTGCTCCAGGTGGGTTGAGACCAATTGATGTGTCTTAGATAGCCGCCTTTTACTTGGATCCACCATCAACAGCCATGGAAACAGCAGTCAAGAAATCAAAAGATGCATTGCATTAGGTAAACCTGCTGCAAAGGACTTCTTCAAAGTGTTGAAGAGCAAAGCTGTCACCCTGAAGACTAAGGTGCGCCTGACCCAAGCAATGGTATTTTCAGTCGCATCATATGCATGTGAAAGCTGGACAATGAATAAGGAAGACCGAAGAAGAATTGACGCCTTTGAATTGTGGTGTTGGTAAAGAATATTGAATATACCATGGACTGCCAAAAGAATGAACAAAACTGTCTTGGAAGAAGTGCAGCCGGAATGCTACTTAGAGGTAAGGATGGCGAGACCGCGTCTTGCATACTTTGGACGTGTTGTCAGGAGGGATCAGTCCCTGGAGGAGGACATCATGCTTGGCAGAGTACAGGGTCAGCAGAAAAGAGGAAGACCCTCAACGGGGTGGATTGACACAGTGGCTGCAACAACGAGCTCAAGCATAACAACGATCATAAGGATGGCTCAGGGCCAGGCAGTGTTCCATTCTGTTGTGCATATAGTCGCTATGAGTCAGAACCAACTTGACGCCACCTAACAACAACGACAACATATATATAGAGAGAGAGAAAGAGACAGAGAAATTTATACGAAGGAAATGGCTCACACCGTTGTAGAGGGTGGATGTCCCAAGTCCATGGGTCAGGCATCAGGCCGGAGGCTTCTTTTGACTCACGTTACCTGCAGGGACTGATGATCCCAAGGTTGGCAGGTCAGGTGGCAGGTTGCTGGCTCACGGGTTGTGGAAGCTGAGGAATCCAAGATTGGCAGGTAATATGGCAGTCTGCTGGCTCAAGTCCCAGGAACTGGGGTTCAGATGATAAGTTGAATGCAGAATCCAGAGCAGGGCAAAAGCCAGTGAGCTTTGCCAGAAAGTCCATGTATATTGGATACAGGCCATACCCACAAGGAAACTCCCTTTCAGCTGATAGACTGCTCATAGCAGATCTCATCCTAGAGGAGATTACATTATATCAGATCTCATCATGGAAGTGATTACGTCATAACTGCCACGTCACTGAGAATCATGGCCCAGCCAAGTTGACTCACAGCCTTAACCGTCACAGATGTCTGTGACAGACCGCCTAGAATAGAAGGTCTAGAATGTAAGAAAACGATTTGCAGACACAAAATAGTGCTCATTAGTGATAAAAATACTCAGATTTAAGGCCTCTTGGGAGTTTCTTTCCCTAAAGGCTTTTGCTTCTAATTATTGATAAAGACAACAATTCCGTGTTTTCATGTATTCTGTTTTTGTAATTTCTCACCTGCCATATGTATCACATTCAACCTTATTTTATAGATTAAAAAAACCACTGAAGATATTGCACTTGATGGTTATTTTTTAAATTCTAAACCGTGGAGACCTTCACAGCCTTTGGTTGGAGAGATGTGACCCATCTGGTTGAAATGCTGAGGGGCAATCACGGTAATAAGCACACCTTGCTAAAAGCACATGACTGCAAATGACCAGAATGGCTGGTAATGTTTTTAAAGCAGGAATGCCATTAAAGCCCAAGGGGTTGAAATAAAAAACATCCACACCTCTTCTCCAGCATGGAGCTATGGAAAAAAAAGAAAACAAAAAACCATAGTGTCTGTGGTTCAGCCAGGTTGTTGACATCTGATAAAGCAGGCTCATTCACAGGAGGAGTGGACCCCAGGCTGGGCAACCCCCAGCTCAGCTCCTGGCCGCTGTAATGCACTGCCACAGCTTCCCAACAGCAGCTCTGTCTGTCTGTAGGGGGCAGCCCCCTGCAGATATCACAGTGTAGCGTGAAGATTTGGTGGTGTTTATTTACTGTATGTGATCTGAATGCATGTAATGGGAACCCGACAGTTTGTTCTCATTACTGATAATCATAGAAAAATCAAATAATCATAAACAAATGGGCTTTTTTTCCCCTTTCAGTGTTTTCCAAGAATTTCTGCAACAGTCTTAATTCTTAAATGAATTAGAGACATTTTTGCCCGTTAAACAAATCGTTGTAAAAGCTACAAAAGGACATTGACTGACATCCTATTGCTCCAAGTTTGTTAGTTTGCAGGTCGGTCGAGGCCGCCTTCCTTCTCTCTGTATCAATGTGCAGTGTGTGATCTGTTAGACAAGTATTCCGTGAAAACTCAGGGTCTTCAAAATTCAGTGGCTCCCCACCTCCAGTGTTACTTCAGTGGTGGCAAAAATAACAATTGTCCCCTGGGAAATGAAGCTCATTGCTATGGTAACTAATGAAGGTTGCATCATCCTAGGGCACATTTTTCAGAGCCTGGATTTCAGCATGGGTAGACGCCCCATCTTATTTTATTCAGTAGCTTAGCAACCTGGGGTGTACTATTTGTTGCCACCCCCAGTTTCCCTGTCCTCTTGGAAAAGTGACCTATATAGATAGCTTTCATTGTAGGCCCGTTTTCACTGTGGGTTTAGTTCAGTTCTTAGGTATGTTCATAACGACCTTATTTTCTGGACCAAAATTCAGGACACATCCTGTGTCTGTAAAGTAAAAAGGGATTTTTCTTCTACCTCCGTGGCTGCCCACTCTGAGGTCTTTTTCTCTCTGAAGCCCATAACTGTTGGTATTATTCAGGGCTTTGTCTTTGGCCCTCTTTTCTTCTTACTCACTCTTGACTTAGCTATTGCTTATGTGCCGATGACTTCCAAATCTTAATTTTCAGCTCAGGTCTCATTCCTGATGGCCTTAACTAGACCTTTCCCGAACGCAGCATGTTCAGAATGGGCTCAGCATAGCCCCCCACAAACATCACTTATTGATGACTGGTACTAGTGTTCACCCAACACCCCTCATCCAGTCAGCCCCCAAGTCCAGATGATTCTACTTCCTAAGGAAAATCTGCCCTTTCTCTCTTTTAGGCTCTCATCTTATTTTAGCCTGCTTTACTTCCCATAGCCTCCAAACTGGCCTTTCTTCTTTCAGGCTTCCTACAGACGAACAAACAAACGAGAGTGTGTTTCTGGCCTCTTATCCTCCGTGGTTCCCATGTCCTTGACGTCAAGTGCACGGTCTCTAGCATGACGTACCAGGCCCTGGTGACCTGCCCGCTCCTGTCCAGGCTCGTTTCTCGTTACGCCCCACCTTGCACCGTCCCCTGCTGACTCTCACCTCTTGTGCTGAGTATCTGCTCCTCCTGCCAGGAGCACGCTCCCACAGTAAATGCCTACTCATCATTTCAGACTGTTGTTTCTGGAAGCTTCTCTGACATCACTTAATCCCTAGCTTTGTAGTCAGAGTTTAGGCCCCATGTGCTTTTCTAGCTCTCACCTTGCCTTACTGTAATGTGCTGCTGCCTGTCTGCCTCCCCCAGTGTACTTGGAGCTGCCTGAGAGCAGAGGTGTGCTAGTTGGTCCTTGTGCCTCCAGACCATTTCACATACTAGTACCTGTGGGTGTGTAATAAATGCTTATTGAATAAATTAATGAATTGACCAGTCAATGAATGATTGCCCTTGTGGGGCACTAGGGCAGAATTCCTAACTTCTAGAATTTAATTGTCTTGGAAAATCCAAGTTGTTCCAGACCGTGTAGTTCATTGTCCTTATCAGTATAAGTAGACTCTTAAAGACTGTGAGAGTATAGGGCAAAGCGTATGTTTTCCCTGGTTAGGATGTGGGTCGGGGTGCGGGGGGGGGCATATACATACGAGTGTGTGTGTGCATATACATATAGATAACTATATTTTTATACATTCAGTTCAGCAACTGAATGTGCGTGTTTCTCTGTGTGTATACACACACATACACATGTACGTATGTATACGTATAAACATATACTTATGTATATACGTATTCATATTTATGTGTTATATATTCAGTTTAGAAACTGAATATATGTGTTTGTGTGTGTGTACAAGGGGCCCTGGTGCCACAGAGGTTAAATAAGAGCTTGGCTGCTAAATGAAAGGTCAGTGGTTTGAACCCCTAGGAGAAAGATGTGGCATTGGGCTTCTGTAAAGATTACAGCCTTGGAAACCCTATGGGGCAGTTCTCTCTGTCCTTTAGGGTTGCTATGAGTTGGAATCCACTCTACGGCAGTGGGTTTGGTGTTTTGGTTTGGTGTGTGCATACACAGTTGAGTGCGGCAACTGTGTCTGACTACACCCTACTGCCAGTTCAGTTGCCTCAGCACAGTTCAAAACAAGAAAGTCAAGATGGGGATCTCACAAGAAGTGGGCGTCTGACTCCCCTGCTTGACTGAATGTTTGAATTAAGCCTGTCTGTGTGGTCCTAGTGGCTGCTGGGCCAAGAGCGGCTCTGGAGGAGATGGTATCCACCCTAGTTGAGGCTGTAGCTGAGGCAGGCATGGGGTTCAGTTCTTTGGAGGGAGTTGGGGTGGGATGGGAGGCAGAGTGGGATTATCCTTCACTTTCTTACTTATTTAGGGTACTAGCAGGGGCTGGAATTGTAAGGAAAAATAAGGGTTTATAGTTGGGTCATAGCTCACCCCAGCATGGTTTACGGATTTCTGTGTATCAGCCCCACTTCTTTGGTGCCTTTCTGTACAAGGCCTCTTGGGAGATATAGTCAGAGAACTGCTGACCGTTGCGAGATGGGTGGTGGCGGCTGTAGGCAGGTATTTTTGACTGATTCTTTTAACTTTTCACAAACAGTGAGCACCAGTTTTGGACCTAATGTGGTGGTTGGTCCTGGGCACAGATGTCAAGTATGATAAAATGTGGTTCCTTCTCTGACTGTATTTACAGCTTAGTCATGGAGGCAAACTAGTACGTAATCATAGTGGGGTTTTGGTGTATGCTATGATTTACCTAACATTTGTTTTAACTTAAAACAAAAACAAAAAGCCTATTTAGGTTTAAGAAATAAGGGCCAGTGTTTAGATGTAGTTTTCACCTGTTGAACTGTGGTCAGCTTCATCCAGTCTAGAATAAGACTATGGTGTTTCCAAAGCAACCCTACTGCTACACTGGCTGAGGTGGCCGTGGGGAGCACATGTGGTTCTCCCGATGCTTCCACCTGTGCTGAGAGCTTGGGAGAGAGGACGAGGCAGAGAAGTCAGGACAGGACAGTGCAGTGCACGGGGCCTTATGTGGGGGGCCAAGGAACAGTTTCCTGCATTTCAGCTGAGTCCTGCATTTCCTTCTCTGACACACTGACCTCTACTGGCTGAAGTATGACAGCTAATCACAACTGTTATTTTCTAAAATATTTTTTCAAGGATAAAGTTTCTCACTTACTACTAAAAGCATTCAGGGTTGCTTTTAAAATAATGATTCCCAGAAAAATTAATTTTTACCTGTAGGCTTTGTACAGTGGAATTTACGTTTATCTAAGTAATTCTCAGCCATCCAAACTGCACTTTTGATCTCCAGGATTCAGTACCTTTTTTTTCTTTTTAAACTATTTTATCTCTGAAGAATAAGAGATCAGATATTTTTATATAATTTTATTTTTAGATTTAAAAATCTGTAAATTATTCTTCATGCATGTTGGTGTAAGGAAGGCAGTATATTTAGTGAAGAGAGCACAGAATTTAAAATGAATTCATCACTCAGAAGCTCAGGCAAATCATTAGGCCCTCTGGGCCCCCGTGTTTGTCCAGAATGATCGTTTCTGTTTCACAGGACTAATGCATATGCAGAGTGGTTTTGGGGCTGTAATTTTATATTTTGTTTGTTGGTATTATCAAAAGTAAAACTAAGAGTATTTTATTATCCTTTTGACCTGTACAGATTTAAAATTGTAAACCGTGTGTGTGCCTTTTTTAACTGGGATTTTTAGAAACACTATTACTTAAATATACATATATGTAAGTAATACTTTGTAAGTCTTGAGTCTGGAAGACCACAGGCATCGATCGCTTCAGCTAACATTACGACAATATAAGAAGCTGCGTGCACATAGCCTAGGTGCTGACTGCAGCTCTGATCCTCACGGGAGATGCTACTCGTAATCTCCACTCAGATAACCTACAGGTATTTTAAACTCAGTAGGTCTTAAAACAAAATTCGCTGTGACTGTCTTCCCATATTAGGGAAGCGGTTCTGTAGAGTGAGGTGGCTTGAGAACACAGTCTCTGAAGTTAGACCACCTAGATGCAAATTTGTGGCTCTCTCTGTGCCTCAGAGTGCTCACCTATAATACGGGGATAATAAGCATATCTACCTTGTGAGATTGTTGGGAGACAACCTGGGAGAACAGTTTCCTCAGAAGCCAGTTAGACTTCTATCTGGTTGCTTCCAGTAGGGTCCGTAAGCAGGTAAACTCTGCCAAAGATCTTACGTAGCCTGAGGACAATTGTCCTCAATTTATTGGCCTAGTCCTTTGCCCATCACTCCCACATCAATAAAACTGATGCCCAGGAAGAAGGGGAGAATGAATTTAGGGTAGGCAACCAGCAGTCTGCCACATCCAGCCGCTCCCCACTTTAACTCACCCAACAAATATCTATCATGCATCTACCATGTACCATGAACTCTGCCAGGCTCTGAGTAGACACTACAACCAAAACCCACTGCCATCGAGTTTATTCCAACTCATAGTAACCCTACAGAACAGAGTAGAACGGCCCCATAGAATTTCCTAGGCTGAAAATCTTTACGAAAGCAGACTGCCACATCTTTCTCCTTTGGAGTGGCCAGTGGGTTTGAACTGCCAACCTTTTGGCTAGTAGTTGAGTGCTTTAACCACTGTACCACCAGGGCTCTGGTGAATAAGAAAAATACATTCTTTATCCTCACAAACCTTAGTTTCTAGTGAAAGAAACAGATAATAAACACTTCTACAGAAAGGCAGATCAAATAACAGATTGTGGTATGTGCCAAGAAGGAAATAAATGAAGTTATGTAGTGGATAATGCCATCATCTCTCAAGAGTCAGCACCTCCTGGGAAACCTTCCTGAACGTGCCTTTCCTGCCCCATATGAATTAGGTGCTTTCCCTACATGACCTTACATAGATATAAAATAGCTCCTAGCTCTTATCCTGGGCCATTGTAATTATGTGTTTACTTGTTTGTCCAGATGCAAATCCTGCACAATGCCTGGCACATAGCAAGTGCTCATTGTTGTTGGTAGTTGCCGTGAAGTTGATTCCAACTCATGGTGACCCTCTGTGTACAGGGTAGAACCATACTGCATAGGTTTTCAAGACTGACCTTCAGAAGCAGATTGCCAGACTTGTCTTCTGAGGAGCCTCTGGATGGGTTTGAACCACCAAACTTTTGGCTAGCAGTCAAGGGCTTAACTATTGGGGCCACCCAGGGACTCCTAGTAGGTGCTCAGTACATGTTAAATCAATGCATAAAGAAATGAATGTCATTTACAGGATACCTTTGTAGACTGAACGTGAAATTCCTTATGTAAAGGATTATAATTTTCACTATGTTGGAAAAGAAGGAAAGCTTTATGGATCTTGGACCCTCCCAAGCTATGGTTGATAAATCCATTTGTAAAACAGTAGTGATGATGGTGATAATAATTGTGGACAGTTACTGAGTGGTTGCTATATGCCAGATACCACGTGAAGAACCTTACATTTAATCCTTATTACACCTTTATGAAATAAGTTCTAATTATAATTCTTATTTTTTTTACTAATTAGGAACTTTCAGGTATCTAAAGACACCTCAGACTCAAATGTTCAAAAGAGGACTCATGATTCTCACCCTAAACCTGGTCCTTTTCTGGTGTACCTCATCTCGGTGAATGACAGCATCATCCATGTGGTTGGACAGATCTAAAACCAAAATGTTAATCTTTGACATTACTTACCCTCATTTTCTCTATTAGTTAGCATATATTCCGTTGCTGGTAACAAAATCCATCTAACAATATCCTAAGCAAATAAGAAAGTAAATTATCTCACAAAAAAGTCTAAATGTGATCTGAAGGGTTGGTGGCTCAACAGTGTTATTAAGGCCAGGCTCTTTCTGGTCTTTATCGCTGCCATCTTCAGCGTGACAGTGTATGTCCTCAGTCTTGTTGCCTCATGATTAAAGATGGCTGCCTCAACTCCAGGCGAAGTCTATATGGATTCCTTTTGGATAGTAATCTCAATGTTAGAGTGTTGTATTGGTATATATTGTAAAAAGAACTTGTTCAAGACAGTGAATGTTGATTCACTTAAACAAAGAAAGGGTAGGTGGTTGTCATGGATTGAATTGTGTCCCCCCAATATATGTGTCAACTTGGTTAGAACATGATTCCCGGTATTGTGTGGTTGTCCTCCATTTTGTAATTAATATAATTTTACTATTTATTGTAAATCCTAATCCCTACTTGTGGTTAATAAGGCAAGATTAGTTTATGTTAAAGAGGATTAGGGTGGGATGTGACACCCTTGCTCAGGTCACATCCCTGATCCAATTTAAAGGAAGTTTCCCTGGGGTGTGGCCTGCACTACCTTTTATCTTACAAGAAGTAAAAGGAAAGGGAAACAAGCAGAGAGTGGGGGGCCTCATACCATCAAGAAAGCAGTGCCAGGAGCAGAGCGCGGTTTTTGAACTTAGGGCTCCTAAGCACAGAAGACCCTAGTCCAGAGGAAGATTGATGACAAAGACCTTCCTCTAGAGCCAACAGAGAAAGTCTTCCGCTGGAGCTGACACTCTGAATTTGGACTTCTAGCCTACTAGAGTGTGAGAAAGTGAATTTCTCTTTGTTAAAGCCATTCACTTGTGGTATTTCTTTTACAGCAGCACTAGATAACTAAGACAGTGGTTAAAGAAGAAGAAGGTGTAGACTCCCTATATGGAAGGAGCTGACACATTGTTCTTCATTGCTGTGAAGTCGATTCCAGTGCATGGAGACCCAATGTGTTGGTGAATGAGAAAAACATGTAAATACCTGAGAGAAGGCAGTGAGTTAAATGCTGCACGGAGGCACACAGGATGAGGAAGAACTGTTTCTAACTGAGGGGACTGGGGGTGGAAAGGACGTACCTAGAGAAGGCTTCATGGAAGAATTGACTTTCAACTATACCGTGAGTGGGCTGCACACATACTCCAGCTGAAAGGCCCCGTTGTGATCTGAATGCACACATTCTTTATAACGTAGGGCCTCCGGTTGGTCACAGGTGAAGAAGCTGTACCACCTGTCTTTACTGCTGTTTGAACATTTCTAGTGAGTCCCTCTTTATGTAATGAAGCAACATGGAATATTCTGTCCTTATTGATACTCAGTTCCACTAGATTGGAGTATATTGAGAATTTTGTCTTTCAAATTATTTGCTATTACACCTGTCCATCTCAAAAATGAAAGCAATTAGGAGACTTTTTTTTTTTTTTTATTCAAGATGGCAGACTAGTCAGACACACAATGCTGTACCTCTATAGCAAAGACCCAAGAAACAAAGTGTAACAGATACAGATGACAGCCCTGGAACCCTGAGCATCAAATGAAAGAATATAGAATTAGATCAAACACTGATTGGAAGAAGAAATTGAACGACAACAGCAAATGAGGGAGATAGGGAGTGGTGGTACCCTGCCAGCCACTGGCTCATCAGGGCCATTTTGAGACACAGGCAGCAGTGACCGTGGTTAAGGAGCATAGGAAAACAACACAGAACTCCCAGTAGGTGACAGAGAAACTGTGAAGACACAACTGGAGTGAAGCAAGGATTGAACTGGAGCTAAGGAGGGAAAGTAAAGGAAGGAGAATGGGAGCTTCAGGGATCTTAGCATACACAGAACAGGGAGAGAGCCAGGATCAAGAGACAGGGCGACTCTCCAGCAGCAGTACCTGACTAGTAGGGCAAGTGATGAATGTGGAGCAAAAACGAGGCCCTCCTCCCATTTTTCTTTTTTCTTTTTCTCTCCCCCACCTCCCAGCTGCCTACTTTGCCCCACTCTGCACCAGAGAAAGTACCTACACTCCTCTCAGCCACCTGCCCACCCCCCTGCCCCACTCACCAGAGAGAGCACCTCCATGGCTCCTGGTTGTCTGTCTCATCCCTCCTCTACGTAGAGATTGCCTGCGTGACCCTTGGCTGCCCACCCCACCCCTCACTTGCTGGAGGAAGAGCATTTGTGTGGCCCCTGGCCGCCCACTGTGATATATATCAAAGCAAAACAAAATTATAAACAAAATAACGCCTTAATACCTTGAAGACAGCAGACAGTATCAAATCATATAAAGAAACAAGACAAGCAAGCACAACCAAGTGACCGAAATAAAGGGGCACAAAACCTTGCGGAAGAGATGGTGATAGAACTGCCTGATAAGGAATTCAAAAGGCTCCCTCAAAGGAAAACAGATAAAACCCTAGAAGAATTCAGGAAAACAATACAAGAACAAAATGAAAAATTAAATAGAAATCATACAATTAGAAATCAAAAGATTAACAATAAAATACCAGAAATAGATAACCGAATCAAAGGCCATTAAAGTAGAATGGAAGCAACGGAAGAAAATTAGTGAGATAAAGGACAAGTTCCTTGATAACCTGTTTGCCAACCAAGATAGAGAAATCTCAAAAGTAAAATAATGCTACAGAACCAAAAACAGAGCACCAAATGTCAATCTGTAAGAGATGACAACCTCAAAACAAAAAAGAGAAATAAATGTTGTAGACATAAAATTTCCATATGGAGAGGAAGTCATGGTGATATCAAGAAATAACAAACTGTTTTAAATGTAGAAAGATAAAGGTGAACGTCAGAGTAACCACAAAAAGTTCATAAACCTACTCACCAGAATAATGAAGAAAACCGTAAAGACTCACTAAACACAAAATCAACAACGAAGGAAATGAAAATACATAAATAAAAAGAACTCAGCATAGAAAATTAAATGGAACAAAGAAAACAGCAACATCACAACAAAAAGCATAACAAAATGACAACAGTAAATTCATACCTGTCGACAGTCACACTGAATGTAAATTGTGTAAATGTACTAGTCAAGAGACAGAGAGTGGCAGAATGGATAAAAAATATGACCCATCAATATGCCGTCTACAAGAGACACACTTTAGACACAAGGACATAAATAGGTTAAAAACCAAAGGATGGAAAAAAAATATCATTCAAATAGTTACCAAAAAAAGAGTAGGAGTGGTAATATTAATCTCTGATAAAATAGACTTTACATCAAAATCTACCATAAGAGATGAGGGAGGGATATTATATAATGATTAAAAGGACAATCCACCAAGAAGACATAACCATAATAAATATGTATGCATCCAATGACAGAGCTCCAAAATACATAAAAAAAAAGGCTCTAGCAGCATTGAAAAGAGAAATTGACAGCTTCACAATAATAGACTTTGATATGCCACTTTATTTACTTTTAAAAATATTTACTTTTATTGTACTTTAAATGAAGGTTTACAGAACAACTAGTTTCTCATTAAACAGTACACACGTTGTTTTATGACATTGTTTAACAACCCCACGACATGTCAACACTCCCCCTTCTTGACCTTGGGTTCCCAGTTATCAGCTTGCCTGTCCCCTTCTGTCTTCTAGTGCTTGCCCCTGGGCTGGTGTGCTGCTCCTTTAGTCTCCTTTGTTTTATGGGCCTGTCTGATCTTTGGCTGAAGGGTGAACCTCAGGAGTGACTTTATTACTGAGCTAAAAGAGTGTCCAGGGGACATATTCTCAAGATTTCTGCAGTCTCTGTCAGGCCAGTAAGTCTGGTCAATTTTTGTGAGTTAGAATTTTATTGTACATTTTTCTCCAGCTCTGTCCAGGACCCTCTACTGTGATTCCTGTTAGAGCAGTCAGTGGTAGTAGCTGGGCACCATCTAGCTATATTGGACTCAATCTGGTTTAACACGCCACTTTTGATGAAGGACAGAACAAATAGAAAGAAATTAACAAAGATACAAAAGACCTAAGTAACACAATTAACCAACTTGACCTCAAAGACAAAGAACCTTCCACCCAGCATCAGCACAGTATACATTCTTCTCCAACGTACATGGATCATTCTCCAGAATAGACCTCATTATAGGCCACAAAGTAAACCTCAGTAAATTCAAAAACGTCCAAATAATACAAAGCATCTCTGACCACAGTGCTACAAAGCTAGAAATCAGTAACAGGAAGAACAGGGGAAGAAAATCAGATACATGGAAACTGAATAACACCTTGCTGAAAAACCACTAGGTGACAGAAGAAATTAAAAATGAAATAAAAATTCTTAGAATCAAATGAGAATGAAAACAACATACCAAAACCCATAGGACACAGCAAAAGCAGTGCTCAGAGGAGAATTCACAGCAGTAAAAACACATCAAAAAAAGAAGACAGGGCCAAAATCAATATTTTACCCCTACAGCTCAAACAGAGAAGCAACAGCAAAAGAAGCCCACAGTCACCAGAAAAACAGAAATAACAAAGAGCAGAGCAGAAATAAATGAAATAGAAAACAGGAAAACAAAAGAAAGAATCAACAAGACTAGAAATTGGCTCTTTGAGAGAATTAATAAAATAGACAAAACACTGGTCAAACTGACAAAAGAAAAGAATGAGAAGACACAAATAACCAAAATAACAAATGAGATGGTACATTACAACAGATCAACTGAGATAAACAGTATTATAATAGAATACTATAAAAAGCTGTACTCCAACATTTTGAAAACCTGGAAGAAATAGACAGATTTCTGTAAACACATTACCTACCTAAAATAACACCAACTGAAGTAGAAAATTTAGACAAACCCATGATAGAAGAAGTAACCGAAAAAAAATCATTAAAAAACTCCCCAAAAAAGAAACCCCTGGCCAGACGGCTTCTGGAGAATTCCACCAGGCATTCAGAGAAGAGTTGACACCAATCCTACTGAAACTATTCCAGACCATAGAAAAGGAAGGAATACGCCCAAATTGCATAACCCCGATACCAAAGCCAGGCAAAGACACTACTAAAAAAGAAAATTATAGATTAATATTCTCAGCAAAATCTTAGCCAACAGAATTCAACAGCATATAAAAAAATAATATACCCCAACCAAGTGGGATTCATACCAGCTGTGCAAGGGTGGTTTAACATTAGAAAATCAATGAATGTAATTCACCACGTAAGTAAAACAAAGGAAAAGAATCCCACGATCATCTCAATCGGCAGAAAAGGCATTTGATAAAGTCCAACACCCCTTCTTGATAAAAACTCTCAGCAAAATAGGAATAGAAGGGAAATTCCTAAAAATAATTAAGGGCATATATACAAAACCAATATGCCCTTAATTGTTTTTAGGAATTTCCCTCTTTTCCTGTTTTGCTGAGAGTTTGGTGGCACAGTGGTTAAGAGCTCAGCTGCTAACCAAAAGGTCAGCAGCTGCTCCTTGGAAACCCTGTGGGGCAGTTCTCCCCTGTCCTGTAGGGTTGCTATGAATCGGAATCTACTTGACAGCAATAGGTGATGCAAAACCAGCAGCCAACATTATTCTCGATGGAGAGAAACTGAAAGCATTCCCCTTGAGAAGGGGAACTAGACAAAAAAAAAACAAAAAAACACCACTTTTATTCAGTATTGTACTAGAAATCCTAGCTAGAGCAGTAAGGCAAGATAGGGAAATAAAAGGCATCCACATTGATAATGAAGAAGTAAAACTATCCCTATTTGCAGATGACATTATCCTATATATAGAAAAATCCCAGAAACTGCAAGAAAGCTACTGGAACTAATAGAAGGATTTAGCAAAGTGGTGGTATACAAGATACAACAATTGGTCACTTCCTATCTGGAGCAAAGAAGAGTGAAGAAAACCAAAGACTCAAGGAAACAATTAGTCCAAAGGACTAATGGACCATGTCAATCCCAGTCTGCATTATCCTGAAACTAGAAGAACTAGATGATGCCTGACTACCACTACTGACTCCCCTGAACGGTCTGACCAGGGCCACAATAGTAGATCACGGACAAAGTGGAAGAGAAGTGTGTAACACAGTTCAAACTCGTAAATAAGACCAGACTTACTGGTCTGGAAGAGACTAACTTGGAACTGAATTCACTCCTGGAGATCACATTACAGGCCTATAAAATGAACGATAATACCAGTGAGGAACAGACATCTCAGAACAGTCAACTATATGAGACCTAAAAGGCAGCATTTGCCCAAAAGCAAACTACAGAAGGATGGTACGGGCAGGAAGGCTGGGTGAGTAGACTCCAGGGAACACCAGGGAGGAAGGAGGGAGAGTGCTGCCACATTCAAAGGTTTGCAATGAATGTCAGGAAACAAACTGTGTATAAGTTATTGAATGGGAAACTAATTTGCTCTATAAACTTTTACCTAAACAACAATATAATGTTCAAAAACAAAAAAGTTTGAAACACTTAGGAGAATTGGCTACAAAACCCTGAGTTTTGCATGTACAGTATATGTGGTGGGATCACTATATATCACTGCATTTTAAGTGTGCTTGTGCAGAGAAAATGGCCTTTCCTTATTGTGTCTGTAGTTGGTCTATTTTTGACTAGAAAAAAATTTAATGTATAACAACTTTCCATTTTTTATGATTATGAAATATTTCGGGCATATCAAAAAAGCATAATTATCTGATCATTTACATATCCAGGTCTGTACAATACAGAAATAGTAAGCAGTTAAAATGCAAATTTGATGGATGAATTGTGTCAGTGTCAGTGTCCTGGTTGTGCTTTTGTACTATAGTTTGGAAGATGCAGCCATCGGGGTACATGGTGTGAAGGGTAACGGACCTCTGTGCGTTATTATTATTGTGCTTCAGGTGAAGGTCAATAGAGGCTATCAGTTTCGCATTCAGTAGTTTATACACAGATTGTTTTGTGACAGTGGTTGCAATCCCCACGATGTGTCAGCAGTCTCCCCATTACCACCCAGAGTTCCCCATTTCCATTTGTGTGGTTTCCCTACCCGTTCCTGCCTTCTCATCTTTGCTTTTGGGTATCGGTTGACCTTTTGGTCTCGTGTAAATGATTGTTCTAAGGAGCACTTTCCTCGCGTGTGTTATTGTTTATTTATAGGTCTGTGTGTTATTTGGCCGAAAGGTGTTATCTGGGAATGGCTTCCGTTCCAAGTTAGAGGGGTGTCTAAGGGTCATAGTCACGGGGGTTCCTTCAGTCTCTCAGAACAGTAAATCTGGTCTTTTTTTATGTAGTTGAATTTTATTCTACACCCCCACCCCCTTCCCCCCGCCCCAACCGGGCCCTTCTATTGTGATTCTAGTCAGAGTGGTCGCCCGGGCAACATCTAGTTCTTCTGGTCTCCGGTTAGTGGAGGCTGTGGTTCCTGTGGTCCACAATATAAAATGGGCATATATGCAGCACGTACAAATATATCTGTAAAAATATCCCATATGCCCTCCCACACCTATTCAGCATACATATCTACTTATGTATTCACGCATAAATTATTGTTTGTTATTACTGTCGCAGGATTGTATGTGTTAAACTATTTACCGTTGTTGACTTTTATTCTTGAGTACCTCTCAGTGTCTTACCTTGCCTTGGTCACGTGTTGACGTCTCCTATATTGTGTACTGTCTTTCCTTTCACCAAAGTTAACACGTGTCTACTCTCTAGTTACTGATTTTCCTTCCCTCCCCCTCCCATCCGTGGTAGCCATTAAAAAATGTTTCTTTCTGTGTATAAACCTTTTCTTGACTATTTACAATAAAACTCACGGCCATCAAGTTGATTCGGACTTAAAGTCACCATGTAGGACAGAGTTCTGTTGTACATAGGGTCACTGTGAGTTGGAACCGACTCGACAGCACCTAACGACAACAACAGGGCAGAGTAGAACTGCCCTATATCATTTCCAAGGAGTAGCTGGTGGATTTGAACTGCTGACCTTTTGGTTAGCAGCTGATTGCTTAACCACTGCAGCACCAGGGCTCCATTTGTAATAGTGGTTTCATTCAGTATTTGTTCTTTTGTGATTTGCTTATTTCACTCAGCATATTGTCCTCCAGGAGCCCTCCGAATTCATCCATGTTATGAAATGTTTCAAGGATTCATCATTATTCTTTATCATTGTGTAGTATTCCACAGTTCGTTTATCCATTCATCCGTTGATGGTCACTTAGGTTGTTTCCATCTTTTTTGCTATTGTGAGTAATGCTGCAATGAACATGAGTGTGCATGTGCCTGTTATTGTCATGGCTCTTATCTCTCTAGGATATATGCCTAGGAGTGGGATTGCCGTGATCATATGGTATTTCTATTTCTAGCTTTTTGAGGAAGCACCATGCCGTTTGTCCATAGTGGTTCTACCATTTTACATTCCCACCAGCAGTGTATAAGAGCTCCAGTCTCCACATAATCTTGTCAGCATTTGTTGTTTTCTGTGTTTTGATCAGTGCCATTATTACCAGGGTGAGATGGTATCTCACTGTGGTTTGTTTTGCATCTCTCTAATGGCTGATGATCGTGAGCATCTCTTCATGTGCTTTTCACTGCCTAAATGTTTTCTTTGGTGAAGTATCTGTTCATGTCCTTTGCCCCCTTTTTTTGACTGAGTGTGTATTTTTGTTTTTGAGTTGTTGAAGTTTTCTATGAATATTAAGGATTAGACCCTTGTTGAATACGTTATAGGCCCCAATTTTTTCCCATTCCGTAGTTTCTCTTTTTCCTCTTTTGGTGAAGTCTTTTGATGAGCATACATGTTTAATTTTTAGGAGATCCCAGTTACCTTGTTTATCTTCTGCTGTTTGTGCATTTTTAATTATGTTTGGTATTCTATTTATGCCATGTATAGGGGCCCCTGGTGTTGTCCCTGGAGCCCTGGTTGCATAGTGGTTAAGAGCTCAGCTGCTAACAAAAAGGTCAGTAGTTCAAATCCACCAACAGCTGCTTGGAAACACTATGGGGCAGTTCTACTCAGTCCTGTAGGGTCACTATGAGTTGGAACTGACTCGGTGGCACCTAACAACAAGGACAAGAACAGAGTCGTCCAAATTTTTTCTTCCATAATCTTTATGGTTTTAGGTTTTACATTTAGGTCTTTGATCCATCTGAAGTTAGTTTTTTTGTGTATGGTGTGAGATGAGGTGTGGATCTTGTTTCATTTTTCTGCAAATGGATATCCAGTTTTGCCAGCACCATTTGTTAAAGAGACTTTCTCTTCCCCATTTAGTGAATTTCCACCCTTTGTCAAAGATAACTGTTCATAGGTGGATGGGCTATGGATCTGTTGTTGTACCAGTACAAGGCTGTTTTGACTGCCGTGGCTGTATGATAGGTTCTGAGATCAGAGAGTATGAGACCTCCTACTTTGTTCTTCTTCAATAATGCTTTGTTTATTCAGGACCTCTTTCATTTCCATATGAAGTTGCTGATGAGTTTTTCCGTCTCATTAAAGAATGTTGTTGGAATTTGGATTGAGGTTGCAGTATATTTGTAGATTGCTTTAGGTAGTATTAACATTTTCACAACGTTAAGTCTTCCTATCCATGATCATGATATATTTTTCCACTTAAGTAGGTATAGGGTTGCTGTGAGTCAGGATCAACTCGATGGTAATGGGTTTTTTTTTTTTTTTGGGGCTTGGTTGTGTACTTTTCTTTGTGTAAGTCTTTAATGTCTAGTTAGATTTATTCCTTTTTTTAAAAATCTTTTTGATGGCTATTGTAAACGGTCTTGATTTCTTCTTTGGAGTTCTCTTTGTTGGTGTAGAGGAATGCAACTTATTTTTGTATGTTGATCTTGTTCCCTGCCATTTTTATGAATTCTTCTAAAAGTTCCAGTAACTTTCTTTTGGAGTATTTGTCTAGTCTTTATTCTGGTACCCAGTATGGGAGACCCACTGACTAGCTGAGGAAAAAAAAAGTCCAGTACAGCTTAATACTTAATCCTCTATGATGGCTTAAATTGTCTAGTTTCCAATTATCTCTGGGATAAAAATGCTCATTCCCTTAGTCTGCTTTTTACCCTGGGATAGCTTGGAGTGGAGAGTGAGGTGTGCGGCCAGATGATCTCCTGGTGGGGGGAATTGCCCAGCTCCCCTGATCTGATGTCCCCTGCTTCCTCTGGCCTGAGTGTGTTTGCCTTGCTGCCCTGTGCAGATGAAGTCCTGGCTGGTGTAACTCGTTGCCAGGCCTTTCTGGCTGGTCAGAACCTAGTTGTGCTGCCCAGCTGGTTTTGTCTCTCTTTGGCTCCTCTCTCTGAGCTCTCCTGGATTTCTGCCATGTCTCCTTCTGGCCTCCTAGTCTGCAGGTTTACCCACAATCTTTTCTGCAAGATCCTCCTGTTTTTCCATGGTGGGGTTCCATGGCAGGCCCACTGGCTCAGGACATCTGAGCCTTAGATTAGAGCTTACCTTTGCCTGACCACACTTGGAAAATTCTCTCTTAGGGCAGTAACCTAGCTGGCAAAATTGTGGACATACTGTGGAACCCTTGTGTGTGTGTCAGATGCTACATATTCATTTGATTACTTTGCAGTCCCTTCACTAGTAAAATCTATTATGTGCGCAGGCGTGTAGATGCTTCCAGCAGACCAAGGCATAGCTGGAAAGACAAAACAAACAACAAAGCAGGAACAATAATAATACTTTTCAGAACACTATCAGTATTACATTATGTTGTACACGTACATCTATGAGGATGGTATTTAGAGAAGCATATGTGGCATGCATTATGTAATTAAGAGATTTGGTTTCTGTATTTTGATTTTTTTCCCATGACTGAAAATACTGTGATTTAATGTATAATGTTTTCTTCTGTTGTAGGACAGTTCGTGTCTGGTTAAAGAGAGACAGCGGACAGTACTGGCCAAGTATATATCATGCAATGCCTTGTAAGTATTTGGATCCCTATCTTAAAAAACCGAACATGCACCCCAACTCCCCTTCCTTCCCAGATTGCCTTCTCTGTATGTTCTACTTGAAGAGGGAAGACTGAAGGATGGATTATCATTATAATGGAAAGTACCATATTAAGTGGTTTTAGGTTTTCTCAAGCTCTCAATATGTCAAATAAGAAACCTGTTCTGAAATTGACTATATAATCATAATTCCTAAATAAGGTAAATGGAAGAAGGGCTACAGCACAGAGGCTCACTCATTATAGCAGTCTTCTGCTCTTTTCCAACTTTTTCTTGAAAATTTTAATGAAGTACTTCTTTAGACAATTCAAAATTTTGTCCAGTGATTACATTTATGAAGTAAATTTGTTCTTGCATTATTGTTATGTCATTTATCCAAATTCAAGACATTCAGCATTGAATGTTCAGTTCTCAAAAGGATTTGCTTAGAATTCAAAAGTTCTAACTAGAAGTCAATCTCAGTTCTCCCGGGTCTTACACGCAGAGTATGTACCTGCACCAGTAAATAATTAATCTTGCAAATATACTTTAAAAAAAATGTATGAGTGATTCTTAGACTATTCCACTGGCAGAAGTTCCCCTCCAGGAAAAGAAGAGCTGCCTTCCCCCAAACAGGAAATTTCTTTTTAGTCTAGTATTTTATCTTTAAAATTATCTCAGTTTTGGTATCCTGTTTCATGTTTATTTTAATACAAAGTAGTTATTTAAATTCATTATCATTGTATTATTAAATATTCTTACTCCCATCTATCAAATGTTAATTAAAATTGATACCCTAGGAAAGCCCTCTGGTGTATTGTTTGCGCTCGCATACCCTCTGGCTTGCTGCACTGTGAGCCCCAACCCTTGATGCAAGTATCCTGGTTTGAGAAGTACATGCCACAATGTACAGCCAAAGTAGATTCCAGCTAAATTGTAGATGTGATTAAGTTTATGCCTCTGGCAAAAGAATACTGTAATAACTTAAACAATAGTTTGCCTGTTTATGAACAGATGAATTACTAAGGATGCAGTGGTTTCATTGATTTTCAAATTATCTCTGAGTGTTTGCATGTTTTTTGAATTTTGTAGTAAATAGATGATACTTGGTTCAGCGTCGTATTATCATCTATTTACTACAAAATTCAAAAGACATGTGAAGAAGAAACTTCTTGTAATTCTGAGTACTTACATTCTCCCCTGACCTGTTTTGCCACCAATGAACACCATTATATGGCCTAGGCCCGAGGCGAGCTTTCTTTTTAAGACCTGGCAGTGATGAGGGCTTAAGTAAATGGAAATGGAAAAAAAAATTCTGACTTTTTTCCCCAATTTTAAGTGAAGAAACAAAACTTATCTTTGATCTTGCTTTTTTCATCAAACTTGAACAGTATCTAACCAGGAGAGCTCAGGAAGGCCTGTACTCTAGCAGGGAGTTGGCCCCAGAGACCTGCAGCTGCCGTGACTGTGGCGTGGCGGGCAGAGGAGAGGCAGATGTGGGTGGAAGGATGGGGCTGGGAGTGGCAAGCAAGGAATCTTCTTGAGATGAGCAGTAATAGGAACCTCATGAAGACCCAGGATCCTAAGCAATTGCTTCCTCTCTCCCCCCTCCCCCCACCCCATACACGTATACATATAGACTCTGGTGTCATTGCTGCTGATGCTCACTTTATTTGGATATCACAGAGGTACAGAGAAGCCTCTAGTTTGCATTTCCATCATTTATTTATTTATTTTTTAAACTAGTAGTGTGCTTTATTTTTTGCAGAAATGTTTTGGCAGATAGTGGTTTTTAAAGCGTTAGCTTGCAATTATGCAAGTGTCTGTATATTACACGTTAGATTATTAAAGCCATTTTAAGAGATCGAACTCCAGAAATACCAGAGGTCTAAAGAGGGAAAGTCAAAAACATTTTTGTGAACTATCTTCTACTGCTTTTTCTGGTTGGTCCTCTTTCCTTTCCACGTGTACTCATTACTTCTTTAAGTCTTCTGCAGCGGGCTTCTTAATATGATCTCCACGTGGTTTTAGGGGGCCAAGACACTCCCTGAAGTACCTAGGAGGAAATATAAATCCCCCTGCTTGGGGAGAGTCTCTCACATTTATAAAGGGACACATAAGGGCATCCACTCCTCCTCCACCCACCATGCTAAGAGTAGTTACGTTAATTGCAGGAATAATGTACTGTGAAAAGAGCTGTAAGTTTTAAGGAAAGATAAACCTAGTTTGAAATTAAAAAAAAAAGTTTCCGTCGAGTTGATTCCAACTCATAGCAACCCTGTAGGACAGAGTAGAACCTCCCCATAGGGTTTCCAAGGAGCGGCTGGTGGATTCAAAATGAGCCTTTTGGTTAGCAGCCAAGCTCTTACACACTGTGCCACCAGGGCTCCACAAATTTCTTTCTAGAGGATCGTGAGTAAATAACTAAACAACTCCAAGTGTTGTACCCCTACTTTATAAAAATAAGATATCTTTCCTGCAAAGTTATTATTTAAATCAGATAAATACATATTTGAGAACATTTTATCTAGTACCTGCCACATAGTAGACAATCAGGAAGTGATGCCAACATCATAGTTATGATTTTTTTTTTCTTTTTATTTTGCTTTAAGTGAAAGTTTACAGCTCAAGTTAGTTTCTCATACAAAAATTTATACATACAATGCTATGTGAACACAATGCTATGTGCCCTTAGTTGCTCACCGTATAATGTGTCAATACACTCCTCCTTTCCACCCTGGATTTCCTGTGTCCATTCAACCAGTTCCTCTTCCTTTCTGCCTTCTTAACTTGCCTCCAGGCAGGAGGTGCCCTTTTAGTCTCATGTTTCTACTTGAAATAAGAAGCACCCTCTTCATCAGTATCATTTTATGTCTCTCTCTCTTTTTTTTTTTTAATTTTTATTGTGGATTAAGTCAAAGTTTACAAATCAAGTCAGTCTCTCATACAAAAATTTATATACACCTTGCTGTATACTCCTACTTGCTCTCCCCCTAATGAGACAGCAGCACACTGCTTCTCACTACCCTCTGTTTCCGTATCCATTCAGCCATCCTCTGTCCCCCTCTGCCTTCCCATCTCCCCTCCAGACAGGAGCCGCTCACATAGTCTCATGTGACTACTTGATCCAAGAAGCTCACTCCTTGCCATTATCATTTTCTCTCTTTTGGTGCAGTCCAATCCCTATCTGAAAAGTTGGCTTTGGGAATGGTTCCTGTCTTGGGCTAACAGCAGGTCTGAGGACCATGACTTCTGGGGTCCGTCTAGTCTCAATCAGACCATTAAGTCTGGTGTCCTTACGAAAATTTGAGGTCTGCATCCTATTGCTCTCTTGATCCCTCAGGGGTACTCTGTTGTGTTCCGTGTCAGGGCAGTCATTGGTTGTAGCCGCGCACCATCTAGTTCTTCTGGTCTCAGGCTGATGTAGTCTCTGGTTTATGTGGCCCTTTCTGTCATTTGGTGTTTTTCCTTCTCCTTTGCTCCAAGTAGGTTGAGACCAGTTGATGCATCTTAGATGGCCGCTTGTTAGCGTTTAAGACCGCAGACACCACTCTCCAAAGTGGGATGCAGAATGTTTTCTTAATAGATTTTATTATGCCAATTGACCTAGATGTCCCCTGAAATCATGGTCCCCAGACCCTTGCCCCTGCTACTCTGGCCTTCAAAGCATTCAGTTTATTCAGGAAACTTCTTGGCTTTTGGTTTAGTCCAGTTGTGCTGACCTCTCCTGTACTGTGTGTTGTCTTTCCCTTCACCTAAAATAGTTCTTCTCTACTATCTAATTAGTGAATATTCCTCTCTCTCCCTCCCTCCCTCCCCCCTCCCCACTCTCCTAACCATCAAAGAATATTTTATTCAGTGTTTAAACTATATCTTGAGCTCTTATAATAGTGTTCTCATACAATATTTGTCCTTTTACAACTGACTAATTTCACTTAGCATAATGCATTCCAGATTCCTCCATGCTATGAAATGTTTTATGGATTCATCATTGGTGTTTATCGATATGTAGTATTCCCTTGTGCAAACATACCATAATTTATTTATCCATTCATCCATTGATGGGTACCTTGGTTGCTTCCATCTTTTTGCTATTGTAAACAGTGTTACAGTGAACATGGGTGTGTATATATCTGTTCATGTAAAGGCTCTTATTTCTCTAGGATATGTTCCAAGGAGTGGGGTTGCTGGATCGTACTTCCATTTCTAGCTTTTTAAGGAAGCATCAAATTGATTTCCATAGTGGTTGTACCATTTTACATTCCCATCAGCAGTGAAGAAGTGTTCCAGTCTCTCCACAACCTCTCCAACATTTATTATTTTATGTTTTTTGGATTAATGCCAGCCTTGTTGGAGTGAGATGGAATCTCATTGTATTTTTGGCTAATGATCATGAGCATTTCCTCACATATTTGTTAGCTACCTGAATGTCATCTTTAGTGGCGTGCCTGTTCATATACTTTGCCCATTTTTTAATTCGGTTATTTGTCTTTTTGTTGTTGAGTTTTTGCAGTATCATGTAGATTTTAGAGATCAGATGCTGATTGGAAATATCATAGCTAAAAACTTTTTCCCAGTCTGTAGGTAATCTTTTTAGTCTCTTGGTGAAGTTTTTGGATAAGCATAGGTGTTTGATTTTTAGGGGCTCTTAGTTATCTAGTTTCTATTCTGGTGTTTATACATTGTTAGTAATGTTTTGTATACTGTTTATGCCATGCATTAAGGCTCTTAATGTTGTCCTGATTTTTTCTTCCATGATCTTTATCGTTTTAGATTTCATATTTAGGTCTTTGATCCATTTTGAGTTTGTTTTTGTGCATTGTGTGAGGTATGGGTCTTGTTCATTTTTTTGCAGATGGATATCCATTGATGCCAGCACCATTTGTTAAAGAGACTCTCTTTTCCCCCATTTAACTGACTTTGGGCCTTTATGAAGTATCAGCTGCTTATATGTGGTCGGATTTATGTCTAGATTCTCAATTCTGTTCCATTGGTCTATGTATCTGTTGTTGTACCAGTACCAGGCTGTTTTGACTACTGTGGCGGTATAATAGTTTCTAAAATCGGGTAGTGTGAGGCCTCCCACTTTGTTCTTCTTTTTCAGTAGTGCTTTACTTATACTGGGCCTTTTCCCTTTCCATATGAAGTTGGTGATTTTTTCTCCATCTCATTAAAAAATATCATTGCAATTTGGATTGGAATTGCATTGTATCTATAGATTGCTTTTGGTAGAATAGACATTTTTACAAATTTTACAATTTTACCAAGTCGTCCTACCCATGAGCAAGGTATTTTTTCCACTTATGTAGGTCTCTTTGTTTCTTGGAGTAGTGTCTTCTAATTTTCTTTGTATAGGTCTTTTACATCTCTGGTAAGATTTAATCCTAAGTATTTTATCTTCTTGGGGGCTACTATAAATGGTATTGATTTGGTGATTTCCTTTTCGATGTTCTTTTTGTTGGTGTAGAGGAATCAAACTGATTTTTGTATGTTTATCTTGTATCCTGATACTCTGCTCAACTCTTCTATTAGTTTCGGCAGTTTTCTTGAGGATTCCATAGGGTTTTCTGTGTATAAGATCATGCCATCTGCAAAAATACATACTTTTACTTGTTACTTACTAATCTGGATGCCTTTTATTTCTTTATCTAGCCTAATTGCTCTGGCTAGGACTTCCAGCACAATGTTGAATAAGAGTGGTGATAAAGGACATGCTTGTCTGGTTCCCGTTCTCAAGGGGAATGCTTTCAGACTCTCTCCATGTAGGATGATGTTGGCTGTTGTTTTGTGTAAATGCCCTTTATTATGTTGAGGAATTTTGCTCCTATGCCAGTTTTGCTAAGAGTTTTTATTATGAATGGTTGTTGAACTTTGTCAAATGCCTTTTCTGCATCAATTGATAACATCGTGTGGTTCTTTTGTTTTATTGCTATGATGGATTACATTAATTGTTTTTCTAATGTTGAACCATCCCTGCATACGTGATATGAATCCCACTTGGTCATGGTGAATTATTTTTTTAATATGTTGGTGAATTCTCTTGGCTAGAATTTTGTTGAGGATTTTTGCATCTAAGTTCATAAGGGATATAGGTCTATAATTTTTTTGTGGTATCTTTACCTGGTTTTGGAAACTCTGGTGGAGTAGTGGTTAAGTGCTACAGCTGCTAACCTAAACGGTCGGCAGTTCGAATCCACTAGGCGCTCCTTGGGAACTCTACAGGGCAGTTCTACTCTGTCCCATAGGGTTGCTATGAGTCAGAATCGACTTGATGGCACTGGGTTTTTTTTTGTTTGTTTTTTTGGTTTTACCTGGTTTTGGTATCAGGGATATGCTGGCTTCATAGAATGAGTTTGAGAGTATTCCATCCTTTTCTGTGCTCTGAAATACCTTTAGTAGTAGCAGTGTTAACTCTTCTCTGGAAGTTTGGTAGAACTCCCCAGTGAAGCCCTGCGGGCCAGGGCTTTTTTTTTGCTGGGAGTTCTTTAGTTACCTTTTCAATCTATTCTTTTGTTACGGTTTATTTAGTTGTTCTACCTCATTTTATGTCTTATAGTCCAGTCTTTGCCTGAAAAGTTGGCTTTGGAAATGGTTTCAGTTCTGGGCTAACAGAGAGCCCGTCATCGTTTATTAATAAGCTGTATATGAGAGTGCCTAAAGGCTGCTATAGCTCATGCGCCTGGCCGAGGTTCTCAGTAAATACTTATTGAAGGAA
The DNA here is from genome assembly GCF_024166365.1 of Elephas maximus indicus. Lineage (NCBI taxonomy): Eukaryota > Metazoa > Chordata > Mammalia > Proboscidea > Elephantidae > Elephas > Elephas maximus. Next base: position 25,927,085 of record NC_064832.1, on the reverse strand, counting down.
TGATGGAGCCCGATAATAAAGATGAGCTTCTGAGAACATACATTACACATTTTCCTAATGATTGAACATGAACTCTGAGAAGGAGACTATATAATTATTTTGCATACCTCACCTGTAATGTACTAAAAGGTCTAAAAAGAATTACTTTGCTACTTTCAGTGATCAGCTTCAGCACCACCTGGAACTTTTTAGAAAGGCAAATATTGGGTTCCACTTCAGAGCTACTGGATCCAAATCTGTATTTTAACAAGACCCCTAGGCAATCTGAATGTACATTAAAGTTTGAGAACATGGTGATCTATGTACCTCTGCTTATGTAAACACATATAAACCTCTCGCAGATATTATATTTCTTTGTAAACACATAGATAGAAGCATACATTCTAGTCAAGTAAAGATTTTCTGAGCTCCTACTATGTGCAGGCTACTGTGCCAAGTGCCAGGGATTTGCAGACGAACAAGGTGCACTTGGTCAAGATGATTTTCTTCATCTTTCACTGTTGGATGATCTTGCTATCATGTAGGCGTTAAACAGACAAAAAATACTGTGTTCTCCACAGTTGGTCAGAAGGAGCTTTTACGTGCCTAGGAATCTGATGCATTCAGATGCCATAGTAGCTGATTTTTGAAAAAGAATTTAAACTTTGAGTTGAGAGATGCAGAATCTTATTGAAGAAGAAAATAAGCTACATTTTCTTTCAGTGATCTAGAAATAGATTTGAGTTTCCAAGGGGTTTTTTTGTACCTTTTAATGAAAGGAGTTTTGCTAAGAGATTACTCAGTATTATCCTTAAATATCAGTTATGTGGTATTAGTTGTAAAATAAGGGAAAAGATTCATTATATTTGGATGCTATAATGTGGACAACCAAAGCAGATATGAGCATATTGTATGTTATAGCAGTGTGCAATAAATAGTATTCCAAATATAGAAGAAAACAAACATTTCCTTGGGGATGTGGACTGTATCCAATACATATATGTGGATGTTTTGGCAAGGCTTGTTGGCTTTTACTCACTCTGGATCCCGCATCCGGCTCATCATCATTTGACCTCTGGTTCTTGGGACTTAAACCAGCAGCCTGCCATATTCCCTGCTGATATTGGGGTTCGTCAGCCTCTGTAGCTCGTGAGCCAGCAGCTTGTCATCTGACCTGCCAATCTTGGTATATGTCGGCCTCCATAACCTGTTAAGCCAGCAGCTTGTCGTCTTTTTTGCCAGTCTTGGATTTGTCAGTCTCCACAGAGCATGAGCCAGCAGTCTGCCATGTGAACTGCTCATCTTGGGTTCCTCAGGCCCTGCGGCCACATAAGTCAGGACAAGCCTACAGCCTGACATCTGACCCACAGACTTGGTTCTTGCCAGCATCGACAACCGTGGGAGCAATTTCCTTGAGATAAATCTGTGTGTGTGTGTGTGCGCGTGCGTGCAAGGAAATGGCTCATGCAGTTGTAGAGGCTGGCAAGTCCCTAGTCTGTGGGTCGGGTGTTAGGTGTCGGAGTGGAGGCTTCTCCTGACTCAGGTAACTGCAGTGGTTGATGAACTCAGCATCCACAGGTCAGATGACAGGCTGCTGTCCCTTGAATTGCAAACATGTAAACTCCAGAGCAGTGAGGCGATCGTGTGTCTGAGTCAACAATGAGAGCTGACCTGCAGAAAACGAAGAGTGAATCCACTAGGAAAGACTGTCTGGCACCCCAGGGAGAGAGCCCAGCCACTGATGCCTATGCTTTCCTCCTCATGCTCCTAACCCCCCAAGAAGCCTGGCTCTGCTTTTGCCTGTGAGTTCAAGAGAGACCTCCCTCTCCTGCTGGATGTGTCCATTTGTGCTTAAGTAGACACAAGTGGGTTTCTGTGACTTGGAACTCTAAGTATTTGACTAAGCCTAGCCCTGATTGTGTACCTCCTAATTCCTATGTGCTCCGTTTCTCTTGAAATTCTGTGGTCTTTAAAGAGAAAGGACCAAGCCATGGTCTGTTGGTGCCATTGTGGTGGTAAGCGGAAAATAGCCTGAGAAAAGTGAAAGCATGTAAAGAAAGAAAGCAAAAACTAATGTTTTATCCTATTTTCTTTAGAAAGTTAGTTCAACAAATGTTCTGTGTTCTTCTCTACCAAACACTACGCCAGGTACTGTAGTAGTTAAATATGGCAGACGGTCCCTATATTCATGGTGTTTACAGTCTTGGGGGAAGGCAGACATGAAAGAAGTACCAACTGTGACGTGTGGTGCATTATGACATGGGAAGTAGGTATAAAGGGAAGATGGTCAGGAAGCCTCCTGAGAAAGGTCCGTTTTAGACCCTGCTGTCTATAGAGAATTTGGGGTGACTGTTTTTTAGTTTTATAGTTTTCTATAAGCCAGTGTTTATGGATAGGTGGGAAATATGAACATTTCCTTATCAAACATTCTTTCACAAAAGATAATACTCCCTTGATGTATCTTACATTAAAAAGAAAACAACAAAGCTTTTGAGACATTTTTTACATGTATAATTCAGTGACATTGATTACATTCACCGTGTTGCCCAACCATCACCACTATCTGTTTCCAAATTATTCCACCACCATTAACAGAAACCAGTGCTCCTTTCCCTCCCACCCCTGGTAAGCACTAATAAACTTGGTCTTTATACATTGGCCAGTTTTATGTAAGTGGAATTATACAATATTTGTCAGTATTTTGTATCTGACGTTTAACTCAGCATAATGTTTTCAAGGTTCATCCATATTGTAGTATGTATCAGAGCTTCATTTCTCTTTGTGACTGAATCATATTCTGTTGTGTGTATATATCACATTTTGTTTATCCATTCTCTGTTGATGGACATTTGGTTTGTTTCCACCTTTTTGCTAATGTAAATGGTGCTGCAGTGAACATTCCTGTACAGGTTTCTGTTGATGTTCCTGCCGTCAGCTGCCCTGAGTATGTACTAGCATTACGACTGCTCAGTCATATGGTAGTTCTATGTTACACTTTTTCAGGAGACGCCAAACTGTTTTCCACAGTGGTTGTACCATTTTACATTCCTTCCAGAAATGGGGGAAAGTTTCACTTTCCCCACATCTTCATCAACGCTGGTTATTTTCCTTTTTTTGATCATAGCCATTCTAGCAGGGGTGAACTGATATCTCACTGTGGTTTTGATTTGCAACTCCTTAATGACTAATGATGTTGAACATCTTTTCATGTGCTTATTGGCCATCTGTATATCCTCTTTGATGATATGTCTATTCTTTGTCCATTTTTTGATTGTCCTTTTGTTGTTAGGTTGTAGGAATACTTTATTGTTGTTGTTAGGTGCCATCTAGTCGATTCAGACTCATAGTGACCCTTTGTACAGCAGAATGAAACATTGACCGGTCCTGCACCATCCTTGAAATCCTTGTTATGCCTTAGCCCATTGTTGCAGCCACTGTGTCAGTCCATCTCGTTGAGGGTCTTCCTGTTTTTCTGTGACCCTCTACTTTACCAAGTATGATGTCCTTCAGGGACCGGTCCCTCCTGAGAACCTGTTCAAAGTACATGAGACAAAGTATCGCCATCCTTGCTTCTAATGAGCGTTCTGGCTATACTTCTTCCAAGACAGATTTGTTCGTTCTTTTGGCAGTCCATGGTATATTCGGTATTCTTCACCAATGCCATAATTCAAAGGCATTAATTTTTCTTCAGTCTTCCTCATTCATAGGCCAGCTTTCACATGCATATGAGACAATTGAAAACACCATGGCTTGGGCCATGTGTGTTTTAGTCCTTAAAGTGACATATTTTCTTTTTAAAATTTTAAAGAGGTCTTTTGCAGCAGATTGCCCAATGCAATGCATCGTTTGATTTCTTGAGTATTTCTTCCATGATGTTGATTGTGGATCCAAGTAAAATGAAATCCTTGAAAACTTCAATCTTTTCTCCATTTGTCATGATGTTGCTTATTGGTCCGGTTGTGAGGATTTTCGTTTTCTTTATATTGAAGTGTAATCCATACTGAAGGCTGTGGTCTTTGATCTTCATCAGTAAGTGCTTCAGGTCCTCTTCACTTTCAGCAGGAAAGGTTGTGTCATCTGCATATTATAGGATGTTAATGAGTCTTCCTCCAATCCTGTTGCTGTATTCTTCTTCATATAGTCCAGCTTCTCGGATTATTTGCTCATACAGATTGAATAGGTATGGTGAAAGGATATAACCCTGATGCATCCCTTTCTTGACGTTAAACCATGCAGTATCCCCTTGTTCTGTACAGTTGACTGCCTCTTGAACTATGTCCAGGTTCCTCAGGAGCACAGTCCTTTGGTATACAAAAGTCCATGGTTGTTTTGTTGTTGTTCTTGTTACTGTTTTTAATAATATTTTATTGCATTTTCGATGAACGTGCACACAGCAAGACAGGTTCCCATTCAACAATTTCTACATACACTGTTCACTGACATTGGTTACATTCTTCACATTGTGTCAGTATTCTCATTATTTCCATTTAGTTGTTCCATTCCCATTAACCTAGTCTCATAGACCCCCAACCTTCTCATCTATGATTTAGAGTATTGGTTGACCATTTGGTCTCAAATGGATGATTTTTTTAGAGATCAGTACTCAAGGGTAATATTCACCACTTTATGAGCTGACCTGCTATTTAGCTAAAACGTGACTTGAGGGAATAGTTTTGGTTCAAGGCTTAAAGAATTTCTTAAGGCAGTAGTCTCAGGGATTCCTCTAGTCTCACTGGGTCCAGTAAGTCTGGATTTTTTGAGAATTTGAACTTCTATTCCACATTTTTCTCCTTTTCTATCAGGATCCATCTATTATGGTCCTGATTAGAACGTTTGGTAGTGGAAGCCTGGCACCATGTAGTTCTTATCATCTCTGGGTAGAGAAAGCCATGAATCATGTAGACAGTTTTGTTAACTGGTTCCTTCTCTGAATGTTGGATTTCCTTCTATCTCTTTTGATCCAGACGAGTAGTGACCAGTACTTACATCTTAGATGGCTGCTCCCAAGCTTTTAAGACCCCAGACACTACTCACCAAAGTAGGAAGTAGAACATAAAATTAATTATCTGTATTGTGCCAATTGACCAAGTTGTCCCACGTGACTATGGCCCAAAGCCTTCAAACTCAGAAAGCTAATCCAGGTAGTGATTGGATATGTCCAAGAAGTAACAGTTTATGTGACTGTATTTGTTTTATTTTACATGTACCCACACACATATATGTATATATTTTGGTTGTTGTTGCAAAATTATATGTAACGTAGCATTTGCCTAAAAATCCCTGTGTGTGTGTGTGTATGTGTGTATAACTTAGTGGCATCAATTACCTTGGTCAGCCTGTGCACACTTCACCCATATTCAATACTGCCTTTCTCATCACCATAAATAAGAAGTGACTACAGTCTTGCAGGACAATAGTTTTCTTTTCATGCATAGCCTTTCTGGCCCAGGATTTGTAGTTTTGCCAAGACGACTTGCTGAGCTCTACAACCTTACGAAGGAATTGGACAGTACTATGCAGATAAAGTTCCTGTAGCATACTAAGGGGATTGCTTAGTTTTGCCATCCTATTAGGCTTAAGAGATCCAATCCCACAGAGGCTGAGGGGGACCTCACTACCATCAAGAAGGAGCCAGGAATCAAATAGACACATGAGACTATGTGGGCAACTCCTGTCTGGAGAAGAGAAGAGAGGGCAGAGGGGGTCAGGAGCTGGCCAAATGGAGAGCGGAGGGAAGGAGTGTGCCATCTCATTAGAGGGAGAGCAACTAGGAGTATGTAAAGAAAAGGTATATATAAGTTTTTGTATGAGAGACTGACTTGGTTTGTAAACTTTCACTTAAAGCACAATAAAAATAAAAGAGAAAAAAAAGCCAGGAGCTGAGTGCATCCTTTAGACCCAGGGTCCCTGTGCCGAGAACCTCCTAGACCCAGAAGACAGAGCTGTACCACTGGAGGTGGCATGAGGTGGCAGCAGCACAGGACCGACAGACAGCTTCATTGGGCTTGCTATCCCACAGAGCGAGAGAGCTGAGCACCTTTGGGCAGAAGGTTTCTTAGCAGAGTGGGGTGTCTCTGGGCACTTACCAGCGGAGCTAAAGAGCTGTAACACTTGCCCACGCAGGGTAGAGGCCCGAGTGCGGGCATGCCTGAGAAGGAGTTGAGAGCTCTTAGTTGGAAGCTGTCTTGATTGACGAACTGTATCCTGTCTCCTGAGTTGTTCTTGTTACTTCCAAGTTGATTCTGATCCTGTTATTTCCCTAATAAACCCCATAATCGTAAATTTGGTCTGTGAGTTCTGTGTGGCCAAATCGGCAGTTAACCCAGCGGAGAAGTAGTGCTGTGGGAGAGACAGCTGGTGTCAAAATTGGTAAACAAGGTTGGAGAGTGAAGGTATGTCTGACCACTACCTCATAAGAGTCAGCTTTAGGCTGAGGGTGATTCTCGTCCGTCCTTCTGAACTTAGACAAGATCTGACACCACTACATTTCAATCTAGAGAATGAATCCCTCTCTCCCCCTCCACCTGTGCCTGATAACCATCAATGAACATTGGTCTCTGTATATGTACCTATTCTTGTCATTTTATGAAAGCGAGAACATGCAGTATTTGTCTTTTGTGCTCAAAATAATGTCCACCAGATTCATCCACGTTCCAAGATGTTCTGTAAACTTGTCTTTTCTTATGGCTGCTTAGTATTCAGTTATACATGCATAACACATTTTGTTTATCCATTCATCCATTGTGGGCACTTAGGTTGTTTCCATATTTTGGCTCTTGTGAATAGTGCTGCAACTCCATAGAGTTTTCAGTGCTTGAATTTCAGAAATAGATCGCTAGGCCTTTCGTCCAGGTTACCTCCGGATAGACTTGAACTTCTGATCTTTTGCTTAGCAACTGTGTGCTTAACTGTGTGCACCACCCAGCAACTCTGTATCTCACATAGCCAAAAACCAGACAGACAAAGCTGTTGATGTCAAGTCGATTCTGACTCATGGTGACTCCATGTGTGCAGAGTAGAACTGAGCTCCATAGGGCTTTCTTCAGTGTATTCTTTATGGAAGCAGATTGCCAGGACTTTCTTCCATGGAGCTACTGGGTGAGTTCAGACCACCAAACTTTACGTTAATAGCCAATTGCAAACCACTTGCTCTACCCAGGGACCTCTGTATCTTATATAATAACTGCTCATTCTTTATGACAATATCAATTTACAGTCTACACAACTGGGACCCTGCCTGAACTTGGAAACTGGAGAGGGGCCTTTCTGAGCATACAGAGTTGAGGTTTAAGTTGCAGCCATAAATGAGATGATTGTTCCAGACTCTTAATAGATAACCATTTCAACCCCCACATTTGCATCACAAGAGAAGAAACAAAACAAAACACATAACCTATTTTCACGGTTGAATAATTTTAGACTTACTTTACCGTGGTACGAGGTTTGCCATTCATGATGTCAGACAAAGGAAAGGAGGAGTGAAATCTCAAGTGGGAGCCAGGGTGGCAGGTGTTTGAGATTTTTCTTCCTCTGTTAAAGTATTGAGTATCACGTCTAGCCCTTTATTGCCAACTTTTCCCTTGAGAATGGGGAAAAGGTAAATCAGCTTGGCTGCCAAAGATGTCACGAATAGGAGGTGGAGAGGGCTGGGGCCTCAGGACCTGGGTGTGTTGGAGAATTGGAAAGCCTCTGTTGATTCTGTCATTGCCAGGGCAGGCGGGTGGGATTTATTTTAGCTCCTAAGTGTTTATAAATTTGTCCCCAAGGCAGTGAACCAAACACAACTTAAACAGAAGACATTTTTTTTTCCCCAAAGATATTTACAAATTAGTAAGCACACATGACACAGCCAAGAGATGACCTATTTTGTCACTTTTTCCAGCTCTCTGCCTTGGCTTGGTAGGATGCCATTTACCAAGTCTGAAGTTTTGGTTGGGCCCCTCAGTTTTCACATAACCGTGGCCACTATCTTATCTGCTCAGCTAACTTTTATAATATAGACACATGAGACCTCACTGAAAGACATCATTTTGAATTCTCTGCTTCCCAGTTTCTATTAAAAGCCTGATAGAGAGAAACGCTATTTACAGTGAGCATGTGAAGGCTATGCAGTCCGTTATTCACCTGTATTCTGAGTTTCCCCACCTTGTCTTGGTCCTCTGCAGAAATGCTTCCATGCTTTATACTGTCGGGGTGCACTGGTGTGTACATTATAGGAAATGCTTAAATTCTGTTCATGAAATAATTGTCTACCACAACACTTAACATCCCCTATATGAAGAAGCCCCAAGTGGGAATATTTTTTCAGATATGGGGACCTGGAATATCTTTGTTTTCTCTAAGGCAGAATTTCCCAAACTGCGTGCCACAGCATACCCGCGTGGTCCCAATGGATCACAGCATACCTGTGTGATCCCAATGGATCACAGCGTACCCGTGTGGCCCCAGTGGATCACAGCATACCCGTGTGGTCCCAGTGGATCACAGCATACCCGTGTGGCCCCAGTGGATCACAGCATACCAGTGTGGTTCAAATGGATTCCAGGTCCCCCCAGAATTGATCCCCTTAGCTGGATAGAGGCAGTCCAGTCATCTTTTGCTCTAGCAATCTCTTCCATTTACCCCAAATATAAATGTAATTTTTGATACAGATATAATTTCCTATATGTATCGCATTGGGCAAATCTGCTGCAAAAGACCTCTTTAAAGGGTTAAAAAGCAAAGATGTCACCCCAAAGACTAAGGTGCACCTGACCCAAGCCAGGGTGTTTTCAGTCGCCTCATATGCATGCGAAAGCTGGCCAGTGAATAAGGAAGACTGAAGAAGAATTGATGCCTCTGAATTGTGGTGTTGGTGAAGAATATTGGAAGAAGTATAGCAAGAATGCTCCTTAGAAGCAGTGATGGCAAGACTTCGTCTCACATACTTTGGACGTGTTATCAGGAGGGATCAGTCCCTGGAGAAGGGTATCATGCTTGGTAGAGAGTCACAGAAAAAGAGGAAGACCCTCAACGAGATGGATTGACACAGTGGCTGCAGCAGTGGGCTCAAGTATAACAGCGATTGTGAGGATGGACTGGGCAGTGTTTCATTCTGTTGTGTATAGGGTCGCTGTGAGTCACAATAGACTCGACAGCACCTAATAAGAACATTATGAAGTTAAAAAGATTGGGAGAAACAGCTCTGAGGAATTGGTACTTGGCCTTAACGATGTGAAACGTGGAACCTATTATGTTAACCAAGAGGTCTTTATTTTAATTTTCTTTCTGTTCTTATATGTCTTTTCCTTAGTAATGACTTACTGCTTATTTTTGTTGCCTAGTTTTATCGTATCTGCTTATTAAGCCATTTCAAATTCTTTGTGAGATGAAGTGGGGAATTGTCTTTGTCTGGGTTCTCTAGAGGAGCAGAACCAGTGAAGTGTATATATATATATGCTGCAGACCTCTGCTGGCTCACATGGTTGCAGGGGCTGACAAACCCAGAATCTGCAGGTCAGGAGGCTGGCTGGAGTCCTCTGCTTGCTCACAGGGTTGCAGAGGTTGGTGAATCCAAAATCTGCGGGTCAGATGGCATGCTGAAGATCTCTGTTGGCTCACGTGGTTGCAGGGGCTGAGAAACCCAAAATCTCCAGGCCAGGTGGCAGGCTAGAGGCCTTTGCTGGATCGTGGGGTTGTGGAGATTGGTGAATCCAAAATCTGCAGGTCAGGCATCAGGCCAGAGACTTCTGCAGGATTACATCCCAAGAACCAGAAGTCAGGTGCCAAGTAGAGTACAGGGTCAAGAAAGAGAGCGAGCTTTGCCAGAACATCCATTTATATACTGGAGGTGGGCCCCACCCCCAAGAAAACTCCCCTTTCAACTGATTGGCTGCCCATATCAGATCACAAAATAGAAGGTGATTGCTTGGTGTCTGCCAAACCACTGAGATCAGCCTAGCCAGGGTGACACATAACATTAACCATCACAGGAATACGTTAAGTAAATTATGTTAGTGAAACAGAATGGAGAGCTGAAGTTTGAGCATAGGCTATTATTTACATTAAATTCACCTTGAAATATACATTGTTAGGATTGGCATAGTCACAATAGTGTATAGGTTAGAACCTGTACCTGGATGGGAAACTGGGATTTGAGTTTCATTTTTGCTACTACCAATTGACTGTGTTACTTCGGGTAAGTTATTTACATTATCTTTGATGTGTGACAGATAAACTGTCTGTTTTCTCTGTTCTCAACTTTGCAAAAATATTTGGGTTATTAGATATATCAAATAACTGTTTGGAAAGGTCTTTCAGGTTCTGGGTCTTTAACAATATATACCATAATTGCTGATACTGATCCAGTGTTATTATTAGGGTTATAACTAATGACTGATTTGTGGGGTTAGGGGCTGAGTTGGTTTCCTTTTTTCGTTTGTTGGCACTGTAATCTTAAGGCAGTAGATACCTTGAAACTGGATTTTGAAAATTTGATTGATTAATGTGGTTATATGCTTTCCATCTGGGATAGAAATGAGTTGTTTTGTATGTAAATGACAAGTGTTAATTTGGTCAGGTTTTCAAAAGAGAACTTTAGTAGGTAACTTAAGCCTAAGATGTGTTTGTCCCACCTCTTGTACTAGACTTATTGGAGTTCTGAGGCAAAGCTCGTGTGGATAGATGAGTGGTAGAAAGGCACTGAAAATAATGACCTCGTCAGTTGTAGTTTATAAGGTAGTGACTGTTTTGGTGACTTTTAAACAACATCTTTAGCTTTAGGGAGTTTCTTGGCAGGCTGGGGAATATGTGATAATTGCTGGGAAATGCTCATCCTATTATTTTAATTTATACCTACTTTCAAATAATTCCTTGGTTCTAAGTTGTGAAGTGTATCTCTCCATTTGTTGGCTTCTTTAATTGGTATAGATTATATTATGGAACCATATGTAGAAACAGTTTGTTGTTTTTACTCTTTGTGTTTTTGACAATAATAGTGTAATATGATCTTTTAATTCTGTATTTACCAAGAAGAAAGGAGCCCTGCTGGCACAGTAGTTAATGTGCTTGGCCTCTAAGGGCTAACCAAAAGGTTGGTGGTTGGAACCCACCAGCCGCTCAGCAGGAGAAAGATGTGGCAGTCTGCTTCCATAAAGATTATAGCCTTGCAAACTCTCTGGGGCAGTTCTACTCTCCTTCAGGATCACTATGAGTCAAAATCGACTTGAAGGCAATCGGTTTGGTTTTCGGGTTTACCGAGAAGAAGTTCCCAAGCAACTTGATTTTTAAGGAAATGAAGGGAAACGTACACCATCCAAACTAAAGATGACAGATATTAATTATCTGAGCAATTATAGCGCTTTTTTTTTTTTTTAGCATACTCTTGTTTGATTCTCATCTGATAGAATGTTGTAAAATTTCCTGTAGTTAGATCACTTTACTGTAACTTAAAACTTCTCTGAGAGAAACTTCTCTGAGAGAAAAATGACTACTGCTAATAAATTCACTGTAAGTTTGCTGGTGTTACTCAGACTAGATAAAAAGAAAACAAAATGGTTAATTTTAGTAGATTACACAAAATGTTTGATTTCACTGGAAAATGCTTTTCAGTGCTAGGTAGTCGAAGTCTTAAATATAGGCACCGCTAGCCTAATAAATATTGTGCTGTGACAAACGAGGCTGAATGAAGTAGCGTCCATGAATTAAACCTTTGCTTTGTGCTTGCTCCCTGGAGGTGTATTTAAGGCTCTCTTATCATGGGATGCTGACATAGAACTTTACCAGGATGCCTTAAACACCTGAAGCTTTACTCATGGAAGTAGCATTGTTTAGTTTTAAAGTTCCCACTGGAACATGCCCTGCAGAAGGTAGCCTGTCCTGCCAGGGAATGCTGTGGCTTCGTAAACCAGTTGGCATGACTGAAATCCACGGCAGACCCGTCAGTGAAACTGGTGTTTATTTGAGCAAAGTTCAGCAGGTCAGCAAAGAATGGAAAATAAATTAGCCATAAAATGAAAGAATGATAGGTGTAATAGAAATTAGGAGACTTTCCCCAAATTGAAATATTTTAAGAATGCCTATTTTTAACAATGTGTGTGTGTGTGTGTCTGTCCATCTGTCTATCGATCAATCCATCAATCGGTCTCTCTCTTTTTTTTTTTTTTAATAATTTTTATTGTGCTTTAAGTGAAAGATTACAAATCAAGTCAGTCGTTTACACAAAAACCCATATACACCTTGCTACACACTCCCAATTACTCTCCCCCTATAATGGGACAGCCTGCTCTCTCTCTCCACTCTCTCTTTTTGTGTCCTTTTCACCAGCTTCTAACCCCCTCCACCCTCTCATCTCCCCTCCAGGCAGGAGATGCTAACATAGTCTCAAGTGTCCACCTGATCCAAGAAGCTCACTCCTCACGAGCATCCCTCACCAACCCATCGTCCAGTCCAATCCATGTCTGAAGACTTGGCTTCAGAAATAGTTCCTGTACTGGGCCAAGAGAAGGTCTGGGGGTCTTTCCAGTCTCAGTCAAACCATTAAGTCTGGTCTTATGAGAATTTGGGGTCTGCATCTCACTGCTCTTCTGCTCCCTCAGGGGTTCTCTGTTGTGCTCCCTGTCAGGGCAGTCATTGGTTATAGCCGGGCACCATCTAATTCTTCTGGTCTCAGGATGATGTAGTCGCTGGTTCATGTGGCCCTTTCTGTCTCTTGGCTCGTAATCACCTTGTGTCCTTGGTGTTCTTCATCCTCCTTTGATCCAGGTGGGTTGAGACCAATGGATGCATCTTAGATGGCTGCTTGCTAGAGTTTAAGACCCCAGACACCACTCTTCAAAGTGGGATGCAGAATGTTTTTTTATTATGCCAGTTGACTTAGATGTCCCCTGAAACCATGGTTCCCAGACCCCTGCCCCTGCTACGCTGGCCTTCGAAGCACTCAGTTTATTCAGGAAACTTCTTTGCTTTTGATTGAGTCCAATTGTGCTGACCTCCCCTGTATTCTCTGCTGTCTTTCCCTTCACCTAAAGTAGTTCTTATTTATTATCTCATTAGTGAATACCCCTCTCCCGCCCTCCCTCCCTCCCTCCCCCCTCGAGTAACCACAAAAGAATGTTTTCTTCTCAGTTTAAACTATTTCTCAAGTTCTTTTAATAGTGGTCTTACACAATATTTGTCCTTTTGCAACTGACTAATTTCACTCAGCATAATGCCTTCCAGGTTCCTCCATGTTATGAAATGTTTCAGAGATTCCTCACTGTTCTTTATCGATGCGTAGTATTCCATTGTGTGGATATACCATAATTTATTTATCCATTCATCCGTTGATGGGCACATTGGTTGCTCCCATGTTTTTGCTATCGTAAACAGTGCTGCAATAAACACAGGTGTGCATATATCTGTTCGTATAAAGGCTCTTATTTCTCTAGGATATATTCGAAGCAGTGGGACTGCTGAATCATACAGTAGTTCTTTTTAAGGAAGCGCCAAATGGATTTCCAAAGTGGTTGTACCATTTGACATTCCCACCAGCAGTGTAGAAGTGTTCCAATCTCTCCACAGCCTCTCCAACATTTATTCTTTTGTGTTTTTTTGGATTAATGCCAGCCTTGTTGGAGTGAGATGAAATCTCATTGTAGTTTTGATCTGCATTTCTCTAATGGCTAATGATCGTGAACATTTCCTCATATATCTGTTAGCTACCTGAATGCCTTCTAGAGTGAAGTGCCTATTCATATCTTTTGCCCATTTTTAAATAGGGTTATTTGTCTTTTTTGCCCTTGAGTTTTTGCAATATCATGTAGATTTTAGAGATCAGGCGCTGATCAGAAATGTCATACCTAAGAACTTTTTCCCAGTCTGTAGGTAGTCTTTTTACTCTTTTGGTGAAGTCTTTGGATGAGCGTAAGTGTTTGATTTTTAGGAGCTCGCAGTTACCTAGTTTTTCTTCTAAGTTTTTTATAATGTTTTGTATACTGTTTATGCCATGTATTAGGGCTCCTAACGTTGTCCCTGTTTTTTCTTCCATGATCTTTATTGCTTTAGATTTTATATTTAGGTCTTTGATCCAATTTGAGTTAGTTTTTGTGCATAGAGTGAGGTATGGGTCTTGTTCCATGTTTTTGCAGATGAATATCCAGTTATGCTAGCACCATTTTTTAAAAAGACTGTCTTTTCCCCATTTAACTGTTTTGGGGCCTTCGTCAAATATCAATTGCTCATATATGGATGGATTTATGTCTGGATTCTCAATTCTGTTCCATTGGTCCATGTATCTGTTGTTGTACCAGTAACAGGCTGTTTTGCCTACTGTGGTGGTATAATAGGTTCTAAAATCAGGTAAAGTAAGGCCTCCCACTTTGTTCTTCTTTTTCAGTAATGCCTTGTTTATCGGGGCGTCTTTCCCTTCCATATGAAATTGGCGATTTGTTTCTCCATCTCATTGAAGCATGTCCTTGGGATTTGGATGCGAATTGCATTACATGTATAGATCGCTTTTGGTAGAATAGACATTTTTATAATGTTAAGTCTTCCTATCCATGAGCAAGGTACATTCTTCCACTTATGTAAGTCTCTTTTGGTTTCTTGCAGAAGTGTACTGTAGTTTGCTTTGTAAAAGTCTTTTACATCTCTGATAAGATTTCTTCCTAAGTATTTTATCTTCTTGGGGGCTTCTGTAAATGGCACTGATTTGGTGATTTCCTCTTCGATGTTCTTTTTGTTGGTGTAGAGGAATCCAACTGATTTTTGTATGTTTATCTTGTATCCCGATACTCTGCTGAACTCTTCTATTAGTTTCAGTAGTTTTCTGGAGGATTCCTTAGGGTTTTCTGTGTATAAGATCATGTGATCTGCAAATAGAGATACTTTTACTTCTTCCTTGCCAATCTGGATGCGCTTTATTTCTTTATCTAGCCTAATTGCTCTGGCTAGGATTTCCAGCACAATGTTGAATAAGAGTGGTGATAAAGGGCATCCTTGTCTCGTTCCTGATCTCAATGGGAATGTTTTCAGGCTCTCTCCATTTAGGGTGATGTTGGCTGTTGGCTTTGTATAAATGCCCTTCATTACGTTGAGAAATTTTCCTTCTATTCCTATTTTGCTGAGAGTTTTTATCATGAATGAGTGTTGAACTTTGTCAAATGCCTTGTCTGCATCAATTGATAAAATCATGTGATTCTTGTCTTTTGTTTTATTTATGTGGTGGATTACATTCATTGTTTTTCTAATGTTGAACCATCCCTGCATACCTGGTATGAATGTCACTTGGTCATGGTGGATTATTTTTTTGATATGTTGTTGAATTGTCTTGGCTAGATTTTTGTTGAGGATTTTTGCATCTACATTCATGAGGGATATAGGTCTATAATTTTATTTTCTTGTGGTGTCTTTACCTGGTTTTGGTATCAGGGAGATGGTGGCTTCATAGAATGAGTTTGGTAGTATTCCATCCTTTTCTATGCTCTGAAATACCTTTAGTAGTAGTGGTGTTAACTCTTCTCTGAAAGTTTGGTAGAACTCTTCAGTGAAGCCATCTGGACCAGGGCTTTTTTTTGTTGGGAGTTTCTTGATTACCTTTTCAATCTCTTCTTTTGTTATGGGTCTGTTTAGTTGTTCTACCTCTGTTTGTGTTAGTTTAGGTAGGCAGTGTGTTTCTAGGAATTTATCCATTTTTTCTAGGTTTTCGAATTTGAGTATAGTTTTTCATAGTAATGTGATATGATTCTTTTAATTTCAGTTGGGTCTGTTGTAATATTGCGCATGTCATTTCTTATTCAGGTTATTTGCTTCCTCTCCTGTATTTCTTTTGTCAGATTGGCCAATGGTTTATCAATTTTGTTGATTTTTTCAAAAAACCAGCTTTTGGTCTTGTTAATTCTTTCAATTGTTTTTCTGTTTTCTGTTTCATTTAGTTCAGCTCTAATTTTTATTATTTGTTTTCTTCTGTTGCCTGTGGGTTTCTTTTGTTGCTCTCTTTCTATTTGTTCAAGTTGTAGGGATAGTTCTTTGATTTTGGCCCTTTCTTCTTTTTGGATGTGTGCATTTATTGATACAAATTGGCCTCTGAGCACCACTTTTGCTGTGTCCCAAAGGTTCTGAGAGGAAGTGTTTTCGTTCTCTTTGGATTCTATGAATGTCTTTATTCCATCCTTAAGGTCTTGTATAATCCAGTCTTTTTGAGCAGGGTATTGTTCAGTGTCCAAGTGTTTGATTTCTTTTCCCGTTATTGATTTCCACTTTTGTGGCCTTAGGGTCAGAGAAGATGCTTTGTAATATTTCAGTGTTTCAAATTCTGGTAAGGCTTGCTTTATGACCTAATATGTGGTCTGTTCTAGAGAATGTTCCATGTGCACTAGAAAAGAAAGTACAGTTGGTTGCTGTTGGGTGCAGTGGTCTGTATATGTCTACGGGGTCAAGTTGGTTGATTGTGGCATTTAGATCTTGTGTGTCTTTATTGAGCTTCTTTCTGGATGTCCTGTCCTTCACCAAAAGTGGTGTGTTGAAGTCTCCTACTATTATTGTTGGGCTGTCTATCTCATTTTTCAATGCTGATAGAGTTTATGTATCTTGTGGCCCTGTCACTGGGTGCATAAATATTGAATATGGTTATTTCTTGGTGTATAGCCCCTTTAATCATTGCATAGTGTCCTTCCTTATCCTTTCTGATGGATTTAACTTTAAAGGCTATTTTGTCAGAAACTAATATTGCCACTCCTGCTCTTTTTTTGATTGTTGTTTCCGTGATATATTTTTTCCATCCTTTGAGTTTTAGTTTGTGTCTCTAAGTCTAAGGTGTGTCTCTTGTAGGCAGCATATAGATGGATTTTGTTTTTTAATCCATTCTGCCACTCTCTGTCTCTTTATTGGTGCATTTAGTCCATTTACATTCAGTGTAATTATGGACAGGTATGAATTTAGTGCTATCATTTTGATATCTTTTTTTGTGTGTTGACAGTTTCTTTTTCCCACTTGATTTTATGTGCTGAGTAGATTTTCTATATGTATTGTCCTTTCCTCATATTTGTTGTTGATTTTGTTTCTGCTGAGTCTGTATTTTTCCCTTGTATTTTATTTTGTTGAGTAGGATAGTTTGTCTCCTTTGTGGTTACCTTATTATTTACCCTTATTTTTCTAAATTTATAACTAACTTTTATTTTTTTGTATTGCCGTATCTTCCTCTCCATATGGAAGGCGTATAATTCCATTTTTTAGTTCCTCTTTATTAGTTTAATGTTGTCTGCTTTTATATAATAACATCACTGTTACTCTGTGTTGGGCTTTTTTTTTTTTTTAATCTTGCTTTTTTTTTTTTTGGATTTCTCTGTCTGGGTTGACTTCTGGTTGCTCTGCCCACTGTTCTAGTCTTGGGTTGATAGCTGATATTATTGATTTCCTAACCAAAAACTCCATTTAGTATTTCTTATAGTTTTGGTTTGGTTTTTACAAATTCCCTCAACTTGTGTTTATCTGGAAATGTCTTAATTTCACCTTCATATTTAAGAGACAGTTTTGATGGATATATGATTCTTGGGAGGCAATTTTTTTCCTTCAGTTTTTTAAATATGTCATCCCATTGCCTTCTTGCCTGCACATTTTCTGCTGAGTAGTCCAAGGTTATTCTTATTGGCTCTCCCTCGTAGGTGACTTTTCTTTTGTCCCTCGCTGCTCTTATAATTGTCTCTTTATCTTTGGTTTTCGCAAGCTTGATTATGTTTTGTTGACTTTCTTTTAAGATCTACCTGATGTGGAGTTCGATGAGCAACTTGGATAGATATTTTCTCATCTTTCACAATATCAGGGAAGTTTTCTGGCAACAAATCCTCAACAATTTTCTCTTTATTTTCTATTATCCCTCCTCTGGTAGTCCAATAACTCCTAGGTTGTTTCTCTTGATAAGAGTCCCAAATGATTTTTAAGTTTTCTTCATGTTTTTAAAATTCTTTTATCTGATTTTTTTTCAAATATATTAGTGCTAAGTGATTTATCTTCGAGTTCAGAATATTCTAGCTTCTACTTGCTCAGTTCTCCTCTGACTTTCTATTCAGTTATCTAATTCTGTAATTTTATCGTTAATCTTCTGAATTTCTGATTGCTGTCTGTGTATGGATTTTTCCAGCTTATTATACTTTTCATTATGTTCCTGACTAATCTTTCTGATTTCTTCAGTTGCTTTATCTCTGTGTTCCTTGGCTTTTTCTACGTATTGCCTCATTTCCTTCCTGATGTCTTGAAGGGTTCTGTATATTAAACTTTTGTATTCTGGTAATGCCAGGAATGCGCTTTCATCTAAAAGATCCCTGGATTCTTTGTTTTGAGAGCCTGTTGAGGTGATCATGGTCTGTTTCTTTATGTGACTTGATATTGACTGTTGTCTCTGAGCCATCTATAAGTTATTTTATTAGTTTATGCTTGCTTACTGTGTCATAGCTGCTTACTTTGTTTTGTTTTGGTATACCCCTATAGGTTGCTTGAGTGAGCTAGCTTGATTATTTTTGCCTTTGGAGCTCTGGTGTCCTGTCCCCAGCTAGCTAGAGCTGTTATCAGGTATATCAGTGTAGGGGTCCATTCAGTTTTCTTGTGTGAATTCAGTTGAGGTTTCCAGGTAGCTGATATCAAGTGTATGGTACAGGCTCTGTTATCTATCAGGTATACCAGTCTAGGAGTCCATTCAGTTTTCTTGTGTGAATTCAGCTGAGGTTTCCAGGTAGCTGATATGAAGTGTATGGTACCGACTCTGTTCTACAGTCTTAGAGGGGCAAGGGTGATTGGAGTATATACCCGTATCTGATTGCAGCAGGGGGTCATGTTCTGAACAAGGCAGGGGGCTGAGAACCGACCCCCAAGTGTCTCTGAGGAAAATGCATCTCTGTTTCCTAGAGCATGCTGGTGGGTGGGCTCTGCATGGGGACCATGGGCACCTAAAGTTTTTGTTGTAAGAACTGGGAGGTACCAGTTATTCCTGGACCCCTGTCATGGGTGGCTGGGCAACCCAAGTAGAGCCACCAGTCCGTAGGTCTCTGTTGTGGGTAGGTGAGGACCTTGTTTAATAGGCAAAGCAATTGCAAACATCAAATACCCACTTCTCCACTGCACCGCTGAAATGGTTGGAGTTTGCCAACAAGGGCCTGTTCTCCTGAAATAGGCCCACACAGGTCCATGTAGAAAGGAAAGGCACTCAAGGTCCACGGACGGGTTATGCCTGGACAGGAACTGCTGATGTCCTGAGCTCTCCCAGTTAAAGGAGCTAACAAATTATCTTTTCCCCCAGTTGGAAATTTTTTCCTTCCCAAAGGCCGGGAGGACAGCTCCACGTGCTCACCAGGGTCTGTCTCAGTCCCAGGGACTCAGCCTCTGAAGCTGGGTTGGGGGTGGGGGGTGCGCGGTAAAATATACGCAAGTACTTAGCTTTTGCCTAGAGCGCCGTTCTCCTCAGGTTCCAGAGATGTGAGTGGGCTGTGTGGCTGGCTGCTTCTCCCTGAGGAAACTGCGGCCGAACGCTAGGACCAGCCCACCGCTGCCACAGCCGCTCTGGGAATGGTGCCTGAGGGCTCCCCGCCATTCAGGTCCGGCAACTCCTCTCTGCTTCTGAACGGTTTCTTCCTTCTCCTGCCCCTCAGTTTGTTGTCTAAGCTTGCCTTTGATGCTCACGGCTCCCAGCTTGTCACAGATATACTCGTTTCACTTGTCTTTTTGGTTCTTTTTTTGTAAAGAGGGCTCGTCAGAAGCGTCTGTCTATTCCGCCATCTTGGCTCTGCCTCCTATCTATTTTTTTAAGGCAAGGGGAGTGTTTTTCTAGACCACCTGTGGGATAAAAGTATTAGAAATACAAGTAGCTGATTTCTCTTTAATCCATTTAATTACTGACCTGCTGTTGAGGTCTCTTGAGTCCTCTTTGTCAAGGGCTCATATACCTTCAGCTTTTCTCCCTTCAGATTTCGTGTTCATTAATATAATCACTTTTACTGGGGCTTCTCTTATTTTTACTTTCCCTGAACTTTACACTAAATTCCTGTCTTAAATTACAAAAAAAGAAAAACCACTTTAAAAAACACTCAGAGTTTATGAAAGTGTTTAATTTTAAACATGAGACATTGGCAAGCCATTAAGATCTAAAGGCCTGATACTAATATAAAAAAATATTGTTTCCTCATTACACATAGATAGATAGCTGCCTTCAAGTCAGCTCCAACTCATGGCGACCTTGTGTATCTGAATGAAATGTTGCCCATTCCTGCGTCAACCTCACAATCACCAGCATGTTCAACTCCATCGTTACAACTGTCGTGCCAACCCATGTCACTGAGGGTCTCTCTCACCCTCGTTGGCCCTGTTTCACCAAACATGGTGTCCTCGTCTAACGACCGATTCCCCCTGATAGTATTTCCAAAGCAAGTGAGTCAGATAATGTTCTGCTGTGATCATAAAGTTTCCTTTGACTAATTTTAGGAAGTGGATCACCAGACCTTTCTTCCTAATTTGTCTTAGTCTGGAAGCTCTGCTGAAACCTGTGCACCGTGGATGACCCTGCTGGTATTCAAAATACCAGTGGTATAGCTTCTAGCATCACAGCAACACACAAGCCGCCACGGTACCACAGACCAATGGACAGGTGATGGCCATTACTCACAGACCTGCCCAGTTTCTTTTCTGTCTTATTTGTGCCTTTCATTATCTTGCTGTCTAAAATTTTGCAAATTCACTTATTTTGAGTGTCATCAATCTGAGACTGAAAAGGTAGATGACAAATCTTATTCAGATAGTGTGGAAAAGGAGTTTTTATACTATTTTATCTTGAAACTGTGATCATATTTTTCTAGGTTTTAATGAAAATGTTGGGAAGTAGGAAGCTAGGGTATAACACTGACAAGACGAGCGGCAAGGCCTTGGATTTCAGTTACTGGGTTAGTGTAGGAGCAGACTTGGGCACACTTTACATGGCATGATAGATGTGAAGGGCCTTGACAATTGGGGGCCACCCCACAAAGCTTAACTGTTGTGGTCATCCTTTCTCATGGGAAAACACTTAAGGGTGGCAAGAGTAAATATATCTTCCAGCTTTGTATTTCATTTCATTTAGAGGTCAGTGATGAATTTGTGATAGAGGAAGTCAGTAGACGGGAAGTGTATTGTATTTGTATAGCTCTGGCCAGCCATGTTTCTCACTCTGTGGAGAAAGCAACTTTAAGTTGGGAGACTAGAAGAGTCTCTCAGCCAACTTGTCTCTAGCCTGCACTTCTAGCCATCAGAGAGATCAAATAGTTCTTTATTGCCTTACAAAGTAATAGTTTTACAGTGTTGAAAGCAGAGTTCTGATTTGTTAAACATCGCGTTTTGCAATCTGACTACAAATGTTGTTTGTTTCTTCCCTCAATTCCCTTTACCATTTGGCCATAATTACCTCTATTTTAGTGTGTCTCATTATCCTTCCCCAGACAGCTTTGCCCCTTTGATATTTGTCTTGCATGACTAGGAGTCCGTTTTGTTCGGGCCTCAGCACTAGTCTTTCAGAAGCTACTTTAGTTGTTCATTTCTGGGGAGCTGAGGTTGGAACGATCTGTGTCAATCTGTCTACCCTCCGGAAAAGCATTTACTGTAACAACAAATATAGGCATTTATGTTCTTATGAATCTCTGCCTCCTTGGGCCTGCCAGGGTGTGTGGTTCACCAGTCGGGGGCCTGTAGCTGTACAATGTGAGTGTCACTGTTGAGGAATGATTTAATGACCGTCATGTGGCTCACCTAGCAATTTTTTCTCCCTACACATACATACGTGCACACACACACACACAAATGCACATGCACGCACACACACACACAAGATTTGTCTGATGTTTTCCCATAGCCTTCTTGAAGGTGTGGTTGTACCTTTGGGGGCACCTGGGAGCTATTGCTCTATAGCTCTGGCATTCTGCATCCAGAACCGTTTAAGGTTCAGCCATATGGGCTCTAGATCAGCAGTGTTTCTGCTAAAATTCCTTTTGTTTATGGTCCTTTATAGGTGAGATGCTTTGCTTTTGAATTCTGGTGATATTTCCTTCCATAAATGATTTAAACGAAGGAGGTGAAATTGGGGGTAAGTCTCATAGGTCCTGCATGTGGTTGGAGTCACACAATCTGTAACTCTCTTGGGGGCAGCAATAATATCTTACATCATTGTACCACATGTCTAGCACCTAGTAAGCTTTCTAAAAATTTCTTGAAAGAATAATAAGAAATATAGTCAATGTGCAAAAGAGAAATAAAGAAATAATAGCTAAGATTTAAGGGTAGCATTTGGAATCCCTAGGTGATGCACAGGTTAATGCGCTTGACTGCTAACCAGAAGGTTGGAGGTGCCAGTCCACCCAGAGGCACCTCAGAAGAAAGGTCTGGTGGTCTACTTCTGGAAAACCAGCCACTGACCCTGCACAGCACAGTTCTCCCTGACACACGTGGGGCTTCGTGAATCTGCGTTGCCGCCACAGCAGCTGGTATGTCGTGTTGTGAAAAGTCTTTTAAATCACATTCGGAGATCAGTGGGTTTTCAAACTGTTGCATAGCTAGATACAAATTTTGGAGGAAATCACATAGAAAATGCTTTTAGCTGGTCAGTCAGGCAGCTCAGTGGCATGGTATTTTTCGCTAATCTGTAGTCCTTTAGGCTACAGTCAGATTTTGATTTATATGTCCATGCTTACATCTTAATAAATCATTTGATATTTAAAGTTAATTTTAATAGGAGTAGCAAAACAATAAGAAATAATGCCAACTGTAACTCATAATCTTTTCATCCAAACGTGTTGGTACAAACTGTTTAATTTTTCCAGGTATACTTTTAAGTGTGTGACTGCAACTGTTTTTCTTTTTCTGTTTTCACCTAACATGATAAGTGTTCATGGAACTTTTAAATTTAATTCTGCACATATTGCATGGGATTATGAGACCTGGGATTTCAGTATCTGCATAGAAGTTGTACCCAAACAGTGTATAGGCCAAGGACAAAGAAAACGGAGTTTCTCAGGACAGTGTGTTAATTAGCACTGCGGTTGCTTCTGTTTCCCCCCTCAGCAGTGTACTCTTGAGAATCTAGTTTTATTTTGTGACTAAACAGAAAGAAGATATTTTGCTATGCTGGTGGAAGCTTTTTGGGAGAATTTTTTTGTTATATTTTTTGAACATGTAGTAGTGATTGGAAGATAGAAAAAAGAAAATACACAGCTTAGGAGTTTTTTCTTTTTGGTTATTTTTATTCAGGGCTCTTAAAGAGAATGAAACATGTTACTGAGCAGTGTGTTTCTATGAAGTGGCTTTGTCAGTAGTACTTGAAGTTCTTTTACAGTTTAAAGATAACCTAAGTTATTTGTTTGAAAATGAGACTGTGTTTGAATTATGTCTTTGAACATTCTCCAACATTTTTCCCCTTTGGGACCTTGAGTAAGACTTTTAATCATAACTGTGAAAAGTAGGAATAAAAATATTTCCTGCTGATTATGATAGTGAGTAGTTTGTGATTTACAGGGCTGCTGTGAGGATGGGGAAGACTTTTACATATCGTTTTGGGCTCTTTGGAACAGCTATTTCAGTATGGAACAAATTGTCAAAAGTCCGAATTCTCAGGTGAAATGTAGATAGAGAAGAAGATAGGGACCCAGAAGCTGACCGTTTAATAAGCGCTTGTTGACCACATGTGGCTGCCAAGAATACTCAAGTCCTTGGGCACAGATACACTCCGCTAGTCAGCCCGGTGGAACAGAGAGTCCCAGCCCCGCACCGTGTGGACTGACTTACCCGATCTGTTTCCCACAGTGCCTAGTCCTACGTCTAGTTGGTTCTCATTTAGACGGAGACAGATCCTCAGTCGTGTCAGTCAGCAGCCTCCAGAATACCCCCCTGAATGCTATGAGTAAAAGACCCCTGTTACAGTCCATATGCCCCAAATCAATTATGAGTTTAAAAAAATGGATTTGTATGCAAGTTGTGTGTATGTGTATGTATGTGGGGGGGATAAGAAGATCTTTCTTTTGTTAGTTCAGAAGGGATAGGTTACTTCTGTCAGAAATTGGGGTCTAATTAGGAGAGAAAGCTTGGTGACAGAAGGATGACGTAGCACAGAGTACTGTTAACCTAGTCGAGCACGTTGAAACGTGACATTGACAGAACAGCGAGAATAAGCTCCTTGGAACTGATCCAGTTGGAGAATATCTTGTTTGTTATAGTCATTAAAAGGATAACTAAAAAATTAGGGGTTGGCTGCAAAATTGCTGTTTTTACTTTTTGACATGTGGGAATTTAATGAACTTTTTTTTTAGTAAATAGTGGGAATTAGCCATACACTTTTAGCTATTTAGGCACTCCAGAATGAATGAGAATCATCGCTTTGTTAATTTCATCAACATGTTCATTTCTTTCAGCTCCATGTTCATGCATGTCTTTTAACCCGGAAACCAGAAGACTGTCCATAGGTCTAGACAATGGTACAATCTCAGTAAGTACACATCAATAAGATTTCCAGTTGAAATACTTCCTTTCCTGTGAAGTATGTATATGTATTGTAATTAGAATTATTTAGTTGTTTCAAATGAACAGATTAACATTCTTGCTAAGTAAAGTGGAAATTGCAGTGCAGCCAGTTATGGTGAGATGAGGGATTCTGGGTAAGGAGAACTGTCACCAATCTTGGCTTACATGCTAACAAGGTTCAACTTGCCCTACCATGTACACAGTGGGTAGGATAGGGGTGTGATTAGGCAGTTAAGTGAACTGCATGAATCTGTGCGTGGGGAGAGCAAGCTGTGATACTAGTGGCTTGATCAGATGGTTAATCGTGGATGGCCTTGTCAGCTTCCCTGCACGAGCAACCTAATACGGGGCAAATGTCTTCTCGTAGGTCTGCATGTCTGATCTTGTCTTTGATACTCTGTGTTCTCCTCCTGTTTCTGCTCCTCTTTGCCTTTTCAGCTCCTTCTAGCATGTAAAGAGAATCCTGTAAATTTGTGAAGCACGGAATCTAGATTTAATCTGTAGGCTATATCCAGGTAAATATTAGAACCTTTGATTATAGATCTTGAGAAAATTGAAGTGATTGTAGATTGGAATTTTAGGTTTTAATTTAATTTAAAGTATTACATTAGCTGCTAATAAGACTGATCTGGCAAATTCTCTATTTGGTAAATTATCCAGTACTGACTTCATTCCTGGGCTAGAGGGGCCCTGTGATTTAGAGGGTTCTACTCGACGGCAGTGGGTTTGTTTCTTTATTTTTTTGGTTATTATGGCCATAGAGCCTTGGTAACACAGTGATTAAGAGCTCGGCTGCTAACTGAAAGGTTGGCAGTTTGAACCCACCAGCCACTCCTAGGAAGAAAGATGTGGCAGTCTGCTTCAATAAAAATTACAGCTTTGGAACCCTATGGGGTAGTTCTCCTTTGTCCTGTAGGGCCACTTGAGTTGAAATCAACTCAACGGCAATGGTTTTTTGTTGTTGTTACTATGGCCACACTTCTCCGTAAGGTGAAGGATCTGAGGGGCCAAGGGGATGTGCCTAGCCCAGTCATTTACCCCCCACCCTCCATGCCCTGAGTCCTGGGACTCTGGAATTCCCTGCCCCAAAACAGCTCAGAGCCGGCTTCCAGGGTCTTTTACCTGGGTCTGTCCTTAACAACATAGAAGAAGCCACCAGTCTCTTAGGCCTGAAGGACGGCCAAGGGGCAGTGGTTTGAGGTGGGTGGGATGGATCTGGGGAATAGGAGGAGAAGGGGTGGGCTGGTCCTCATGTCATCACAGTATGACTTGCAACTTTAAGGAGTCTAAGAATTCCACATTTGAGCTGGCTTTCCAATCTTGTCAAGATTAGAGACCATATTTTGTTTAACAGTTTGTTAACTTGATTTATAACTTTTAAATATTTAGACATATCGAATGTGGGCCTCCATGTGTACTCTTGCCCTGGCTCCTACAACTGTTAGAGGTGGACCTGAAATTTTCTATTTGATTCTTTAGTCAAAACATCAATTTGGTAACCTTTAAGGAAATTGTAACAATGTTCTTATATTTTTAATTATCAAGTATTTATATAATTCTTGTAACATCCAGAGCGTTTGATAGGTCTGTAAATTTTTCCTTAGGAGGACAGAAGAGAAATTTATGATATGGATCTTTGTCTAGTTTGAGGTGATCCATTTAAAAAAGGAGGGGAGGTGGGATAAATGTATTTTTAAAAGAAATAGGGAAATAATTGGATTATTGAATGAATTGAAGTGTTCATTACAAAGGAAATGTGAAAAGATGGCCTGAAATCCACATATTGCTCAACAGTTCATGGCATTGTGTGTGTGACACTCAATCTCCATGAAAGCACTTATGTGGCTGTCACATATGGGTAGGACTTTGCTCTTTTGACATCAGTAAAGGTGGTAAATGGGTTGTTGACAAGTATGGCTTTGGAAACAAGAAACATGAGCAAAATAAAAGTTATGGAGCATTCTAACTGTTGTATATAAGAGGAGAAACCACTGTAGCCAGTGTCCTTTAGTAAAAGAGACTGTCAGAGAACCAGAATATAAATCAGGGATGGGGCTCAGGTGCTTCTCTAGGTGTCAGTACAGTGTTGAGATAGCAAACCTACCTTACCCTGATCTGCTGAGAAAGACTGAGTGCCCCGACTTGTATGAGATAAAAAGAGATAGTTTCTTTAAAAGTGCCTTCTCTATTGCTGAAGAAAATGGATTGAGTACTCTGCCTTTTCTCATCTGAAGAATTATAAAGAGCTCTAAGTTAGGGAAAGATACATTGAAAAAACAGTGTTCAGCCATTATCTAAGGATCAGAATTCTCTGTGGTCACTACAATAACAGGGTGTTCACAGAGAACATGTGTACAGAGCTTCCACTCTGTGGGAGTTTACTTTCCAGAGATGGGAGATCTTTTTTAGAGATCAAACTTTCTCTATTCTCTGAATATAGTAAATAAGTTTTAGGAAGAAATACTGCTTAGCTTATTTTAAAACAAAGAATGAAATCAGAAGGTGAATTTTTATTTCTCTTTGGTTTAAAAAGAATACTTTTTTAAATGTATTAAAATACATGAAAAGTTCAAGAGATTATATAATTGAGGAATAAACTAAAGATGAAGTAGAGAAAGCAGGCATAGACGGTTCTTTAAAAAACCTGGCCACAAAGGGAAGAAGACAGAGGGCGATGACTAGAACATGATCCAATAAGAGGCAAACGGCAAGAAGGTCCGGAGAGTTTAGCTTTGAGAAAGAATTTGGGACACTTCAATCCATTTGAAATAGGAAGGACAGAAACATAGTTAAATTTCAAGATGTAGGAGCGGAATGGCCTTTAATTTTTCTCCGTGAAGTAGCAAGTAGGATCACCTACTAGTAGCTAAAGATGGGGTGAGGGAGTATTTTTATACCTCTACCATTTGCTCTTTCTAATTGTATAGTCCAGAACTCCCTTCTCCCATCTTTGGACTATCAAAATCCTAATTATCTTTCATAGCCTACTTCAAATGTTATCTTTTCCATTTTTCTTTCTTTTACATATGATTCCTGAGCCCTACCAATTGAAATTAATGACACAGTATTCAGTATGTTGTTGTTGTTGGTTGTGGTGGTGTTAGTTGCCACTGAGTGTGTCCGTAGGGTTTTCGCTATGACCTTTCAGAAGCAGATTGCCAGGCCTGTCTTCCGAGGCCTCTGGGTGTGTGAACTGCCAACCTTTCAGCTGGTAGTCGGGCGTTTAACTGTTGGCGCTACCCAGGGACTCTTACTCAGTACATTAGCTGTATTGTATTGCCTATTTAATATTGCTTTTGTAAAAAGTTTTCAAGTGATTCTCCTCCATTAAAGTGTTGGCTGCTGAGGACTAGTCCAGCCTTATTCGTCACTTTTCCGCACTGGTTCCTAGTGAGTTTCCTGGTACATATTAAGAACTCTGTGAATAATTTGTTAAATACATTGCTGACTAAAGTACAAACGTTATTTCTTATTATTTAACATAGCTGATTATAATAAACACCTGCGTAAATTCTGACAGTTTATTTATACAATTCTGTTGTTACTAAGGAAACCCTGTTGGCATAGTGGTTAAGGGCTACACCAGCTAACCAAAAGGTCAGCATTTCGAATCCACCAGCTGCTCCTTGGAAACTCTATGGAGGCAGTTTTACTCTGTCCTGTAGGGTCACTGTGAGTCAGAATTGACTTGATGGCAACAGATCGTTGTTGTTGTTTTTAACAATGTCTTTCACAACATAATTACCTTCTGAACGGGTAAAATTTATGCCAATAGTTTATTTCATCTTAAGTGTTGAGACATGTCTTCCATTTTAATATTGAAGGTAGTCAGTCAGATTGTGCTAACTGCCATTCATGAAGTAGGAGTGTAAATTTTTCTCTCTTATGCCTGAGGTATTCTAGCCAATCAACAAATGTTTAAATATCATCTATGTGCGAAAGATCATTCTCAGTGCTAATGTGTGGCTGCTGCTCTCAAAGATTTTATAATCCAGTTGAGGATACCATGAAAAATGAAGTTATGAAATAAGTAACAAAAACTTGGGGCGGGGAGAAAAAGACAGCAAAAGTAGTGGTATAAGAGATATGTCAATGATGATGTTGACAAGGCAATGAGGTCAGAAGAGAGTGGGAAAGAATGGTCTGGAACAGCTCCACGGAGACTGGTTGGATTTAGAAGACTGGTTAGGATTTGATTCAATAAAGATAGGAAAATTAGGTATTATTTCAGGAAGAATGAGTGGAAGGGGAAAAAAAACACTTGGACCATGAGCTCAGGCAAATGCAGCAGTGATATGCAGAAGAGTGGCTGGGTGGATGGCAGAGATAGGGGACTTACCACGTTGTTGACTGGGGCCCAAGCAGTGAGTGCACTATGCCTGCTGCTTTCTGTAGGTTCAGGGGCCACCTGCCTGCTGCTAGGCACCCAGGTTGCTGCACTGCAGGGCCAGGCAGTGGTGCTCAAGGAGTGGGAGCTGCTGCAGCACACACGTCTGCCCAGTACCCTGGCTGCCTGGGCAGAACAGCACCTGGAGTACCTGCTGCATGAGAAATTGGATGGACTGACCAAGCTGCAGATGTTTCAGGAAGCTCCATCTGAGTGCATCTGTCCCCCAGACTCCCCTGAACAGTGTGGCAAGTCTGGACAAAGAGGCGATCCTGGCTTTTTTGTTTTTATTTGGTTGGATCAGCCTTTTCTTTATGGTTTCTGGATCATGAATTGTAGTTGGAAAAGCCTTCTGGAGAGGTAGAGTCAACATGATACCCTAGACAGACACACCATGAGGTCCGTCTGCAGCAAAGGCCCCAAAACTAAGTAAAAACAGATACAAATGTCAATCCTGGAACCCTAAACATCAAATGAAGGGATAAAGAACTAGATCAAACACTGAATGGAAGAAGAAGCTGAAGGGAAACAGAGAACAAGGAGAGAGAACAGTTAAAGTCCCCTGCCAACGACCCTGGACAGGGTTATGGGAAAGGAACTTCACAGAGCTCCCAGCAGGAAATAGAGAACCCAGTAACCAGAGAAACATGCTTTCCCATCCCTCCCCCTTTGCCCCATATGCTACCCCCACCCCCTTCCTGGGACATGTCACGCTGCTTGCCTAGAGAACTACCAGCCTGCTGTCACCCCTGGTCTGCGCCACATTGCCAACAAGCTCCTGCTGTACCTTTTGTCTTTCCCTTTTCCTCCTTTTCTTTCTCCCTTCGACCTAGACCTGTATGCCACCTCTACCCTTTCCTGCATGGCCTCCCTGCACTGCTACAGGTAGAGAACTGCTGGCCTTTCGCCACCCTGGGTCCCACCCACCCCCACCTGTCATGCCATTTTTTCCTTTCTCCTTCGCATCTAGCCGTGCACACCACTTCTGTCCCCTCCAGCTGAACCACACTGCACTGCCGTGGTTAGATAGCCACCAGCCTGCTGCTTTCTACCTCCCACATAGCTCCATACGTCACGTCCTCCCCTTCCTGCCAGCACCCTGGCCCATCAAACCTCTACCATGCCACCACAGAGAGAGTTTCCCTGCCTCAGGTCCACTGCCATGCTGGGCTTGCATTGCCCCTCCTCTCCTGCCACTCGTCCAGCTACTGAACACTGGAAAGCAAGCCTGTACCACTTCCTGATCAACACCCCCGCCTATCTGGTGAGGGGCTGTGAACGCTCCCGCATTCCCAGGCCAACAGCTGGGGTCAGACAGTGCCAGCTCAGTCCATCCTCAGCCACCTTGCCAAACCAGTCAGTGTACAGCAAAGCGGGCTTGCCCTGCCTGCTGCAGCCCAGCCCACCCAGACAAGTTCTCGAGAGCTGTCGTGCCCACAGACAGACAAGCAGTAAAGCATGCCTGGCCCACCCACTGCAACATATAAAAACAAAATAAAAAAGCAGGATGAAACAAACATATAGTCAGTAAAGAAAAAATAATAGCTTAATGTCTTGGAAACAGCAGACAGTATCAAAATATATTTTTAAAAAACAGGAAAAGATGACTCCAGCAAGTGGCCAAAATAAAGTATCAGAAGATGACCTTCTGGTAGAAGAAAAGGCAATGAAAGTACCTGATATGGAATTCAAAAGACTAATATTTAGGGCTCTCCAAGAGACTAGGTGGAAACCCTGGTGGTGTAGTGGTTAAGTGCTACACCTGCTTACCGAAGGGTCGGCAGTTTAAATCCGCCAGGTGCTCCTTGGAAACTCTATGGGGCAGTTCTACTCTGTCGTGTAGGGTCGCTATGAGTCGGAATCAACTTGATGGCACTGGGTTTGGTTTTTGTTTTTTAAGAGACTAGGTGAGAGATCAAAGAAAACATAGATAAGCAGCTGTAGCACTTAACCACTATGCCACCAGGGTTTCCTTTAGTTGGATTAGTTGGATAGCCATGGACAAATTGCTTAGCTTTGCATAAGCCTCAGTTGACTCACTGTAGATTGGAGATGACAATTTGCCCCTTGTGGGGTTGTTGTGAGGTTTACGTGAGATAACTTATGTGAAGGCACTGGCACTCATTTAATCTTCAACAAATGTAATTATTATCTTTATAGCAGGAGTTCTGTTCATTTTAGGAATAAATGGACTTTACTTTTTGATAAGGTTAATAATTTTACCTGAAATTAAAGAAAGTAATTTTTACATAATTATTTGCCACCCTAAGTTTAAAGATAATTTTTTTTAATCATAGTTTTAAAAGCATTATGTTTCTTGGGGTACCATTTTGGGCTAGTGAATTGGGTTTTACATGTTAATGCTTCCTTTCTTTTTCCTTTATGTCTTTCTGTATTCATATTTATTTGTACAAATAATGTTCAAGACTGAATATTTGTGGGCTTAAATCTAGAAAAAGATAATTATAACATTTTAGCACAAAGACCATGGTTAGAAAAAGTTAACATAAAAAAAACCTCATTATTTTCCTATTGACCTAGTGTAACCAAATGCAAGTTCTTGTCCTGTCCTATTAACCGATCAAAATAAGACAGACGCCACACCACCAGTTGCAGGGGAAACTGAAAGTGGGAATTTGTTGTTTGCACAAACAAGGAGCAATGTGGGGCCTAATAGCCGAAAGACCATGAGCTCCCTGCCCCAGGGGAACTGGGAGCTTTTATGTCCTTGAGCCCCCAAGGGCAGGGATTGGTGCCCGAAATCTGAAACCCTGAGACCTCCCACACCCAAATTAGGAGATCCAGGTACTGAGTCATGTTGCAGAGGAAGGGACCTTTTGCTTTGCAAATGGGCTTGGGCACCATGCTGGAAAATACCTTCCTCTCAGGCAATGTCCAGCTCCAGGGTCAAGTTCAGGGCCACAGCTCCTCAGGTCCTGTGCATGCGCCAAGATTGTGGTTTGTGGATGTGCAGGATTCCAGCACCAAATTCAAATCGAGGTTAGGGCCAAAGTGTTTTCTGGCCAAGCCATAGTTAGAAATCACGGCTTGGTGGGCCGCAATGGGGGAAGCCTCAGTGGAGTGGAGGAAGCCTTTGTGGTGGCTTCAGTCCCCCACTAACAGATCTCTTTTATTCTTGAGAGGGTTTAGGGCTGAAGGTCTCGTCTTCTGTAACTTTTTCCTGCTGGCTAGGGGTGTTGGCATAGAACTGGACTCTAGCCAGAACCTGTTCAGGGGAGATAAGGTAATATCCCTGTGGTAGCATCATCTGCAGGTGGAAGTTGTGAAACCTAGAAGATACAAACTTTACTAAAAAGTTAAACAAACAAGGCCTGAATACAAGTAGCAGGATGACCATAACCAAGGGTCCTAGAAGGGGAGGAAACGATGTTAGGCTCAGGGTTGCTGACTTTACTATATCCCAGACATCTTGTGAAGTTGGGCCTTGGTTGAAATTGTGTAGCCACTTAGCTTTCTCATAAATCTTTTTCACATTTATCTCCACATCTCGAGAGGTGTTAACATAAGTATAGCAAGAGCTGTTGGCTACTGTCCAAATGCCCCTGGTTCAGCTAGCAAATAGTCCAGAGCTATATGATGGTCTAAGACCACCCTCTCCAGAGTCAATGCTCTTTTTTTTTTTTTTCTGTACATTTTTTATTGTAGTAAAATACATATAAAATTTGCCATTTTAATCATTTTTAAGTGTATATTTCTGCGGCATTAATTACATTCACACTTTTGTGTAACCATCACCAAATTTATTTCCAAATCAAAGTTGTTTTTTAAAAAGAAGTTTGCATTTGCTCTGGTTCGTGTAGTTTGGTTAATATTGTTCTTAATTTCTATCTCTAAATAACATAAATAACTGTAGCACACAACTCACGTCTAAATATATAGTGTTTCAGTAGAACTAAATATTTTTGCTCTCTCTTTTGATGATCAAATCTTTAAAGTGATATAGTTGTAACAGAAGCTCGCAAACTTTTTTTTTTTTTATCTTTTTGAACTTTAGATGGTTTACAGAACAAATTAGTTTCTCATCCAACAGTTAGTACACACATTGTTGTATGACATTGGTTAACAACCCCGCAACATGTCAGCACTCTCCATTCTCAACCCTGGGTTCCCTATTACCAGCTTTCCTATTCCTTTCTACCTTCCAGTCCCCGCTCCAGGGCTGGTGCACCCCTTAAGTCTTGTTTGGTTCCATGGGTCTGCTCAATCTTTGGCTGAAGGGTCAACCTCAGGAGTGGCCTCATTACTGAGCTGAAAGGGTATCTGGGGGTCATACTCTCAGGGTTTCTCCAGTCTCTGTCAGGCCAGCAAGTGTGGGGTTAGAATTTTGTTCTACTTTTTCTCCAGCTCTGTCCAGGACCCTCTATTGTGATCCCTGTCAGAGCAGTCAGTGGTGGTAGCCGGGCACTATCTAGTTGTACTGGACTCAGTCTGGTAGAGGCCATGGTAGATGTGGCCCATTAGTCCTTTGGACTAATCTTTCCCTTTTTTTTTTTTAATTGTGTTCTAAGTGAAAGTTTACAGATCAGGTCAGTCTCATACAAAAATTTACATATACCTTGCCATACACTCTTAATTGCTCTCCCTCCAATGAGACAGCACAATTCTTCCCTACACTTTCTCTCCTCGTGTTCATTCGGGTAACTTCTGGCCCCCTCTGGCCTCTCATCCCCCCTACAGACAGGAGATGCCAACATAGTTTCATGTGTCCACTTGATCCAAGAAGCTCGCTCTTCACCAGTATCATTTTCCATCCCCCAGACTTACTTTTTTTTTTTTATTAACTTTTATTAAGCTTCAAGTGAACGTTTACAAATCCAATCAGTCTGTCACATATAAGTTTACATACATCTTACTCCGTACTCCCACCTGCTCTTCCCCTATTGAGTCAGCCCTTTCAGCCTCTCCTTTCGTGACAATTTTGCCAGCTTCCCTCTCTCTCTATCCTACTATCCCCCCTGCAGACAAGAGCTGCCAACACACTCTCAAGTGTCCACCTGATATACTTAGCTCACTCTTCATCAGCATCTCTCTCCCACCCGATGACCAGTCCCTTTAATGTCTGATGAGTTGTCTTCGGGGATGGTTCCTGTCCTGTGCCAACAGAAGGTCTGGGGAGCATGGCCGCCGGGACTCCTATAGTCTCAGTCAGACCATTAAGTATGGTCTTTTTATGCGAATTTGGGGTCTGCATCCCACTGATCTCCTGTTCCCTCAGGAGTTCTCTGTTGTGCTCCCTGTCAGGGCAGTCATCGATTGTGGCCGGGCACCAACTAGTTCTTCTGGTCTCAGGGTGATGTAGGTCTCTGGTTCATGTGGCCCTTTCTGTCTCTTGGGCTCCTAGTTGTCATGTGACCTTGGTGTTCTTCATTTTCCTTTGCTCCAGGTGGGTTGAGACCAATTGATGCATCTTAGATGGCCACTTGTTAGCCTTGAAGACCCCAGATGCCACATTTCAAAGTGGGATGCAGAATGTTTTCATAATAGAATTATTTTGCCAATTGACTTAGAAGTCCCCTCAAACCATTTTCCCCAACCCCCACCCCTGCTCCGCTGACCTTTGAAGCATTCATTTTATTCCGGAAACTTCTTTGCTTTTGGTCCAGTCCAATTGAGCTGACCGTCCATGTATTCAGTGTTGTCTTTCCCTTCACCCAAAGCAGTTCTTATCTACTGATTAGTCAATAAAAAACCCTCTCCCTCCCTGCCTCCCTCCCCTCTTCGTAACCACGAAAGTATGTGTTCTTCTCAGTTTTTACTATTTCTCAAGATCTTATAATAGTGGTCTTATACAATATTTGTCCTTTTGCCTCTGACTGATTTCGCTCAGCATAATGCCTTCCAGGTTCGTCCATGTTATGAAATGTTTCAGAGATTCGTCACTGTTCTTTATCGATGCGTAGTATTCCATTGTGTGAATATACCACAATTTATTTACCCATTCATCCGTTGATGGACACCTTGGTTGCTTCCAGCTTTTTGCTATTGTAAACAGAGCTGCAATAAACATGGGTGTGCATATATCTGTTTGTGTAAAGGCTCTTGTATCTCTAGGGTATATTCTGAGGAGTGGGATTTCTGGGTTGTATGGTAGTTCTATTTCTAACTGTTTAAGATAATGCCAGGTAGATTTCCAAAGTGGTTGTACCATTTTACATTCCCACCAGCAGTGAATAAGGGTTCCAATCTCTCTGCAGCCTCTCCAACATTTATTATTTTGTATTTTTTGGATTAATGCCAGCCTTGTTGGTGTGAGATGGAATCTCATCGTAGTTTTAATTTGCATTTCTCTCATGGCTAATGATCGAGAGCATTTTCTCATGTATCTGTTGGCTGCCTGAATATCTTCTTTAGTGAAATGTGTGTTCATATCCTTTGCCCACTTCTTGATTGGGTTGTTTGTCTTTTTGTGGTTGAGTTTTGACAGAATCATGTAGATTTTAGAGATCAGGCGCTGGTCTGAAATGTCATAGCTGAAAATTCTTTCCCAGTCTGTAGGTGGTCTTTTTACTCTTTTAGTGAAGTCTTTAGATGAGCATAGATGTTTGATTTTTAGGA
Source organism: Elephas maximus indicus (assembly GCF_024166365.1). NCBI lineage: Eukaryota > Metazoa > Chordata > Mammalia > Proboscidea > Elephantidae > Elephas > Elephas maximus. The sequence continues at coordinate 25,891,666 of NC_064832.1, read as the reverse complement.
GCTCCCAGTTATCGGGTTTCTCTTTGTCATTTTTGGTAATGTTTTGTATCCTGTTTATGCCTTGTATTAGGGCTCCTAAGGTTGTCCCTATTTTTTCTTCCATGATCTTTATCGTTTTAGTCTTCATGTTTACGTCTTTGATCCACTTGGAGTTAGTTTTTGTGCTTGGTGTGAGGTATGGGTCCTGTTTCATTCTTCTGCAAATGGATATCCAGTTATGCCAGCACCATTTGTTGAAAAGACTATCTTTTCCCCAATTAACTGACACTGGGCCTTTGTCAAATATCAGCTGCTCATACGTGGATGGATTTATATCTGGGTTCTCAATTCTGTTCCATTGGTCTATGTGCCTGTTGTTGTACCAGTACCAGGGTGTTTTGACTACTGTGGCTGTATAATAGGTTCTGAAATCAGGTAGAGTGAGGCCTCCCACTTTCTTCTTCTTTTTCAGTAATGCTTTGCTTATCCAGGGCTTCTTTCCCTTCCATATGAAATTGGTGATTTGTTTCTCTGTCCCCTTAAAATACGACATTGGAATTTGGATCAGAAGTGCATTATATGTATAGATGGCTTTTGGTAGAATAGACATTTTTACTATGTTAAGTCTTCCTATCCATGAGCAAGGTATGTTTATCCACCTAAGTATGTCCTTTTGAATTTCTTGTAGTAGAGCTTTGTAGTTTTCTTTGTATAGGTCTTTTACATCGTTGGTAAGATTTATTCCTAAGTATTTTATCTTCTTGGGGGCTACTGTGAATGCTATTGATTTGGTTATTTCCTCTTCTATGTTCTTTTTGTTGATGTAGAGGAATCCAAGTGATTTTTGTGTGTTTATTTTTATAACCTGAGACTCTGCCAAACTCTTCTATTAGTTTCAGTAGTTTTCTGGAGGATTCCTTAGGGTTTTCTGTGTATATAATCATGTCATCTGCAAATAGTGATAACTTTACTTCCTCCTTGCCGATCTGGATACCCTTTATTTCTTTATCTAGCCTAATTGCCCTGGCTAGGACTTCAAGTACGATGTTGAATAAGAGCAGTGATAAAGGGCATCCTTGTCTGGTTCCCGTTCTCAAGGGAAATGCTTTCAGGTTCTCTCCATTTAGAGTGATATTGGCTGTTGGCTTTGCATAGATGCCCTTTATTATGTTGAGGAATTTTCCTTCAATTCCTATTTTGGTAAGAGTTTTTATCATAAATGGGTGTTGGACTTTGTCAAATGCCTTTTCTGCATCAATTGATAGATCATGTGGTTTTTATGTTTTGTTTTATTTATGTGATGGATTACATTAATGGTTTTTCTGATATTAAACCAGCCTTGCATACCTGGTATAAATCCCACTTGATCAGGGTGAATTATTTTTTTGATGTGTTGTTGGATTCTATTGGCTAGAATTTTGTTGAGGATTTTTGCATCTATGTTCCTGAGGGATATAGGTCTGTAATTTTCTTTTTTTGTAATGTCTTTACCTGGTTTTGGTATCAGGGAGATGGTGGCTTCATAGAATGAGATGGGTAGTATTCCGTCCTTTTCTGTGCTTTGAAATACCTTCAGTAGTAGTGGTGTTAACTCTTCTCTGAAAGTTTGTTAGAACTCTGCAGTGAAGCCGTCCGGGCCAGGGCTTTTTTTTTTTTTTTTTTTGGAAGTTTTTTGATTACCGTTTCAATCTCTTTTTGTTATGGGTCTATTTAGTTGTTCTACTTCTGAATGCGTTAGTTTAGGTAGGTAGTGTTTTTCCAAGAATTCATCCATTTCTTCTAGATTTTCAAATTTGTTAGCGTACAGTTTTTCGTAGTAATCTGAAATGATTCTTTTAATTTCAGTTGGTTCTGTTGTGATGTGGTCCTTCTCATTTCTTATTCAGGTTATTTGTTTCCTTTCCTGTATTTCTTTAGTCAGTCTAGCCAATGGTTTATCAATTTTGTTAATTTTTTCGAAGAACCAGCTTTTGGCTTTGTTAATTCTTTCAATTGTTTTTCTGTTCTCTAATTCATTTAGTTCAGCTCTAATTTTTATTATTTGTTTTCTTCTGGTGCCTGATGGGTTCTTTTGTTGCTCACTTTCTATTTGTTCAAGTTGTAGGGCCAGTTCTCTGATTTTGGCTCTTCTTTTTGGATGTGTGTATTTATTGATATAAATTGGCCTCAGAGCACTGCTTTTGCTGTGTCCCAGAGGTTTTGATAGGAAGTATTTTCCTTCTCGTTGCATTCTATGAATTTCCTTATTCCCTCCTTGATGTCTTCTATAACCCAGTCTTTTTTCAGGAGGGTATTGTTCATTTTCCAAGTATTTGATTTCTTTTCCCTAGTTTTTCTGTTATTGATTTCTACTTTTATTGCCTTGTGGTCTGAGAAGATGCTTTGTAATATTTCGATGTTTTGGACTCTGCAAAGGTTTGTTTTATGACCTAATATGTGGTCTATTCCAGAGAATGTTCCATGTGCGCTAGAAAAAAAAGTATACTTTGCAGCAGTTGGGTGGAGAGTTCTGTATAAGTCAATGAGGTCAAGTTGGTTGATTGTTGTAATTAGGTCTTCCATGTCTCTATTGAGCTTCTTACTGGATGTCCTGTCCTTCTCCGAAAGTGGTGTGTTGAAGTCTCCTACTATAATTGTGGAGGTGTCTATCTCACCTTTCAGTTCTGTTAAAATTTGATTTATGTATCTTGCAGCCCTGTCATTGGGTGCATAAATATTTAATATGGTTAAGTCTTCCTGATCAATTGTCCCTTTTATCATTATACAGCGTCCTTCTTTATCCTTTGTGGTGGATTTAAGTCTAAAGTCTATTTTGTCAGAAATTAATATTGCTACTCCTCTTCTTTTTTGCTTATTATTTGCTTGATATATTTTTTTCCATCCTTTGAGTTTTAGTTTGGTTGTGTCTCTAAGTCTAAGGTGTGTCTCTTGTAGGCGGCATATAGATGGATCGTGTTTCTTTATCCAGTCCGTGACTCTCTGTCTCTTTATTGGTGCATTTACTCCATTTACATTCAGCGTAATTATAGAGAAATAAGTTTTTAGTGTTGTCATTTTGACGCCTTTTCATGTGTGTTGTTGGCAATTTCATTTTTCCACATACTTTTTTGTGCTGAGACATTTTTCTTAGTAAATTGTGAGATCCTCATTTTCATAGTGTTTGACTTTATGTTAGATGAGTCGTTACGTTTTTCTTGAGTTATAGAGTTGTTATACCTTTTTGTGGTTACCTTATTATTTACCCCTATTTTTCTAAGTAAAAACTTAACTTGTATCGTTCTATATCGCCTTGTATCACTCTCCATCTGGCAGTTCAATGCCTCCTGTATTTAGTCCCTCTTTTTGATTATTGTGATCTTTTATCTATTGACTTCCATGATTCCCTGTTATGTGTATTGTCATTTTATTTATTTATTTTTAATTAATCTTAATTTTTTTGTTTTTGTGATTTCCCTGTTTGAGTTGATATCAGGACATTCTGTTTGTGACCTTGTATTGTGCTGGTATCTGATATTATTGGTTTTCTGACCAAACAGTATCCTTTAGTATTTCTTGTAGCTTTGGTTTGGTTTTTGCAAATTCTCTAAACTTGTGTTTATCTGTAAATATCTTAATTTCGCCTTCATGTTTCAGAGAGAGTTTTGCTGCATATATGATCCTTGGCTGGCAGTTTTTCTCCTTCAGTGCTCTGTATATGTCATCCCATTGCCTTCTTGCCTGCATGGTTTCTGCTGAGTAGTCTGAACTTACTGATTCTCCCTTGAAGGAAACCTTTCTTTTCTCCCTGGCTGCTTTTAAAATTTTCTGTTTATCTTTGGTTTTGGCGAGTTTGATGATAATATGTCTTGGTGTTTTTCTTTTTGGATCAATCTTAAATGGGGTTCGATGAGCATCTTGTACAGATATCCTTTCGTCTTTCATGATGTCAGGGAAGTTTTGTGTCATGAGTTCTTCAGCTATTTTCTCTGTGTTTTCTGTCCCCCTTCCCTGTTCTGGGACTCCAATCACCCGCAAGTTATCCTTCTTGATAGAGTCCCATGTGATTCTTAGGGTTTCTTCATTTTTTTAAATTCTTTTATCTGATTTTTTTTCAGCTATGTTGGTGTTAATTCCCTGGTCCTCCAGATTTCCCAGTCTGCATTCTAATTGCTCGAGTCTGCTCCTCTGACTTCCTATTGCGTTGTCTAATTCTGTAATTTTATTGTTAATCTTTTGGATTTCTACATGCTGTCTCTCTATGGATTCTTGCAACTTATTAATTTTTCCACTATGTTCTTGAATAATCTTTTTGAGTTCTTCAACAGTTTTATCGGTGTGTTCCTTGGCTTTTTCTGCAGTTTGCCTTATTTCGTTTGTGATGTCTTGAAGCATTCTGTAAATTAGTTTTTTATATTCTGTATCTGATAATTCCAGGATTGTATCTTCATTTGGGAAAGATTTTGATTCTTTTGTTTGGGGGGTTGTAGAAGCTGTCATGGTCTGCTTCTTTATGTGGTTTGATATGGACTGCTGTCTCTGAGCCATCACTGGGAAACTAGTTTTTTCAGAAAATCTGCTAGAAAAAAATGCAGTCAGATCCCTATCAGAGTTCTCCCTCTGGCTCAGGCTATTTGGATGTTAATGAAGCTGCCTTGGGAGGGTGGGGGAGGGATCAGAGAGTTAGGAGAGTAGCACCTCAGAATATAGCCAGAGTTGCTTGTCTTGCTTGGAATGACTATTATATCTGAGATTTCCGCGGGGCGCCTCGCCTATGTGTGCTGTCTGTGTGGAGATTGCCCCCGGGGGGTCTGGCCCACTGCAGTCACGGTCAGATCCTCAGCTGCCAGCCTGGGGCGGTGCACTCCCGACTCCAATATCAGTCGCTGCCTCCCGGGGACTCCCCGTCTCGCCTACTGTGTAGCCGTGCCGCCCCGGCGAACCGGTTGGGCTGCCCCCCGGGGTCAGCTCAGGCGAGCGGAGCAGCTCCCCGCGCCTACACCGCGACCGCGTGTCCTGGCTGGGACGCCACTCTCCCCACTCCAAGACCCGTCACTGTCTCCCGGGGCCTTCTCCCACTGGCTGCGTCGCCACTCCGCCAGTGCGAACTGCCTGGGGCCCCCCCGGGTCAGTTCAGGGGGGTGGAGCTGCTCCCCGCGCTCGCGCCCCGCCAAAATCCCAGCGGGACGGCTCCCCGGCTGGGACGCTGCTCTCCCCGCTCCAAGACCAGTCACTGCCTCCCGGGGACTCCTCCCACCGTCTGCGCTGCCACGCCGCCTGCGCGAACCGGCTGGGCCCCCTCCCGTGGTTAGTTCAGGGGGTGGAGCAGCTCCCCGCGCCCGCTCCCCTCCTAAATCCCGGCGGGACGGCTCCCCGGCTGGGACGCTGCTCTCCCCGCTCCAAGACCAGTCACTGCCTCCCAGGGACTTTTCCCACCAGCTGCGCTGCCAAGTCGCCCACGCGAACCGGCTGGGCCCCCTCCCGGAATGAGTTCGGGGGCTAGGGCTAGGCCCCTTGTTTGTGCTGTCTGCCCCCCTGGGCTTTGCCCCAAATCGGGCGCTGAAGGTCACCTGACTGGTATGCTGGCTCCAGGCTCTGAAAACAATCGCTGCCTCTCCGTATTTGTTCGTTCTCCACCTCTAAATCCGTGTTTGTTGTTCAGGGTTCGTAGATTGTTATGTATGTGATCAATTCACTTGTTTTTCCGAGTCTTTGTTGCAAGAGGGATCCGCGGTAGCATCCATCTAGTCTGCCATCTTGGCCCCGCCTCCGAGTCAGTGCTCTTTTGTTGATCTTCGATGGCTCAAGCAGTGGATTGTGCAATACTTTCTATGGACAAGGTCAGATTACAGAGGGTGGCTTCATGATAGGCAAATCCTTCTTAAGGTACCAGGATCCCTATTGCTACACCTGCCCTAGCCAGGATTAAACCTAGTTCTCTCTTTAGTCTATAACTTGAGGTTTGGTTAGAGGCCTGATATGAGTGGACACTGGTGCCTGATGGGGACAGAAACATTGGCAGGTGGCCGTAACAGGGTTGTTGCAAGGAGTTGCCCACCCTTGGTCTGGATAGTGGTGCACTGGGCTGCTACTATTTCGGTATGAGCTGGATCCATATATCCAGATGTATCCATTGGTAGCACATAAAGATGCAGTGATGGTGCAGTTATTGAGGGTGGTATTAGCTAGCTCGAGCCAAGCATTGCTCTGCAAGTTTGGGGCTAGGGGACCATAAAGTTCAGGTCGATACACTCGGCACACAGGGCTTTGGTATTCTTTCCTGTGGCGTTGTAAATGTGCTTCAAGGTAATTGAGCATGCCTGGGGGTGTAGGCCCCATGTGGTCAGTAGGCAAGCAATAATCAGGGAGCAAACGAAAAGTTCTTGGGAAATTCCCAGATTATCTTCCCTTGGCAGACCCCCCCTGTGCAACAGACTTGTTTGGTCAGATTGGCCTGGAAGCAGTTGTCTGGGGCTTTAGCATCTGAGTCGGCGAGACTCCAGATAGTCTTTTGGACCAAGTCCTTGTTGTAATTAGAGGAATTAAACTCTTGGTCAATGGGCCGGGAAGAGAATGGGTACAGTTTTCAACCCAGGAAATGTTTACCCTGTATATGGGAGTGAATGAAAGATGGGCCCAGGGTGGGGCCCAAAGGGAGACCATCTAGTGGTGTTTTTAGTAGGTGGGGGTATTTGGATGTAATTGGTGACCGGGAGTGCTTCTATATTGTCTTTGGTTCCAGTAGGGGGAGTGGAGCAGACCTTTTAAGACGAAAGCACTTGAGGTACTTATATGAGATAGTTATCCTGCCATTTCAGGGGCCCTGCCTCTCCCCCAGAGAGACATAGGAGATAAACAAGCAGGATGTAAGGCTGCATATAGGTGTTAAACATGAACACAGCCATGAATAGAGCTACTCGATAGTCATTGAGCTTGACAGGAAACAAGCACCAGGTCTTACAGAGCCAGAAAACAACTGTCAATAAGACAAGAACAACTGGCACAGTCACCAGGGGATGACAATCAACTGGCACAATTTTCTATCACTTTAGATCCTCTGAAGCCCGAGTCTCTCAATTATCACTGTCCTCCCAATTCTTACTGTTCTGCAGGGCTTGTTGGTTGGTATCATGAGTAGGAGCTAGCTTGATGTGGGAGTGGTAGGTCCACGCTCCCTTTCTGGCAATCCTGACTGCAGTGGGGGTTGTTTTCCTGCTGGGTCTGTGGTGTTCCGGGTCCTGATGCAGAGAGGGACTTCAGGTTGTGGAAGAGTCCGTCATATCTTATACCTGTAAAGAGAGTCAAGAGTCCCTGCCACAGAATACAAATGTTGTTTAATAGCGAGCTAGCTTTGTGCATGCCTCTAGTCTCCAAGGTGTTTACAGGACCCAAAGTATTTAAACCCTCCCACAAATCATAGAGGTGGGGACGCCGATACATAAGCTTAAAAAGGCTTACCTTAAGTTTGAAGTGCCACCCTAGTCTTGCACAGAGCCAAGGGAAGCCCATGTTAATTAGGTCTTCTTACAAGGTTTGGCCAGGTGGGCTTCACCTTCCTGCAGTCTTCTCCCAGAACATATTCCTGGTACTTGGTACCCTCTGACACTGCTGAGAAGATCTTGTTGCTTTTTTTTTTTTTTGCAAATAGTGGTCTTTCATACTGAGAGGGACCATACAGAGTGACAGGTCATGCAGAGCCAGCTGATCACAAAACTAAAACCTGATCCGGTAGCAGAATAAAATCAATATATTTACATTTAGGTTTGTCCTGGAAAACCAGGACAGCCCAGTCTGGAGCCATCCTTCCTTTTCTTCCTACTTCCTTCTCACCTTCTTTTACTTCCTCATTACCTTTTTACCTCCTTTCTTCCTGCATTTTCTTTCTCTTGCTATTCTGCCTCTTTTCCTTCTTTTCTTCTCTGCCTTTCGTTTTTTCCCTTCTCTGTTTTCTTCTCTCAGTCGGCCCTTTGGTGGCCTTGGGCCACTACTGTATCTTCCTGCTGATGCCCTTTGCAGTGTACCACAGCCAGAGCCACGGTGCGTGACACCGCCTCCAGGAGTTGGAAAATCTGTTGGCCATGTTTGATTTCTTTACTGGCCCAATTCAGCAGCTGCCTTTGCTTCCACAAAGTCCCGTGTACATGTGCAGCTGACAACACATACTCTGAATCTATATAAATGGTCGCTTGCTTGGACTTGGCTAGCTGCAAGGCCTGGATCACTGCAATCAGTCTGGCTTTTACTTCACTAGGAAGTAAAACATTGGTTAGTTCCTGAAATTTGAGTCAAAAGTATATGCTGTTCTATTTTTTGGCATTAATTAGGAAAGGTAATAGCTTTGCATGTAGGTTCTCTTCTTATTTTCTCTTATTATTTGAATGTCAGATAATTGCACATATTTCCATTCAGATCTACTGTGGGTAGCACTGAACCCAAATCCAGAAATCCAGTTGCTACTTCTAAGCCTGCTCTTAACGAGCAGATTGTTTAATCCTTTTCTGAAAGTTTCTTTAAATGAAAATATGAACTAATAAACACCACACTTATTTGCCATCACTGAAAAACAGTTTTACTTCCAATATGTTTGTATAATATATATAACCATTTTCATATATTTCAAAACCATATATGTGCTGTTCTTATTGTTAGCTGCCATTGAGTTGACCCCTGACTCTTGGTGACCCCATGCACAATGGGATCGGACCATTGTGATCCATACAGTTTTTACTGGCTGGTTTTTGGAAGTAGATTGCCAGGACTTTTTTCCTAGCCTGTCTTGGTCTGGACGCTCTGCCGAAACTTCGGCATCGTAGCAGCACACAAGCCTTTTTTGACAGAATGTTGGTGACTGTACCTGAGTGTATTGGCCAGGAATTGCACTTGAGTCTGTCACATGCAAGGTGAGAATTCTACCACTGAACCACCACTGCCCTCTGTAAATGTGCTACTGTGTGTAAATTAACATATTACTTAGAATAAAATTTTTATTTTTTCATTTCACCTCTTTTAACAAAATATGTATTGAGTACCTACTGTGTGCCAGGTGGTGTTCTGGGTGCTTGCGATATAGCAGTGAACAAAATTGACCCTTTCCCCCCAGAAAATCCTTCTCCTGTGTATGTCACATTTAGTATACTCTCTATGAACAAGAAATGGAACAAGTTATATATAAGGTGATAGAGGTGATGGTTTTTATGGGGGAAAATGGAGCACAGTAAGGGGGATTGCAGGTAGGGGCTTGGGGGGCAGGTTGCAATTTTAAAAAGGATGGGCAGGGTAGACCTTGTTGAAAAGGTGTCATTTGAGCAGAGGACTTGAACGCTGGAGGAGTCAGTAGTCCTGCTGATATCTGGAGAAACGTTTAAGACAGAAGCACAGTCAGGGCAAATGTTTACAACAGTTAAACCAAAAAAACAAAAACAAAAACAAAAAACGTTGTCGTTGACTGGATTCTGACTCATAGCAACCCTATAGGACAGAGTAGAACTGCCCCATAGAGTTTCCAAGGAGCACCTGGCAGATTCGAACTGCCAACCCTTTGGTTAGCAGCTGTAGTATTTAACCACTACGCCACCAGAGTTTCCAGACAGAGGCACAGTCAGGGCAAAGTGTTTACAATAGTAAAAAAAAAATATATATATATATCGTTGAGTCGATTCTGACTCCTATCTATAGGACAGAGTAGAACTGCCACATAGAGTTCCCAGGGAGCAGCTGGTAGATTTGAACTGCTAATCTTTTGGTTAGCAGCCAAGCTTTTAACCACTGCGCCACCAGGGCTCCGTTTATAATAGTAGTACAGTTAAAATTTGATTTAATTTTTTAAACAAAGAATGATTATTCCTTTACTCACAAATATTTGATTGTCTCTCATACATTGTATATTGGGGGAAACATTAGAGAAATGGAGACACACATGTTAAGAAAACAAAACTCCATTCCTTTCAACTTAAAATCTACAAGGAAGGATAAAAATAATCTGGTCATAAACCAGACCAAACCCATTTCCATTGAGTCAACTTCTACTCATGGCGACCCTATAGGACAGAGTAGAACTGCCCCATAGGGTTTCTAAGGAGCAGCTGGTGGATTCAAACTGCTGACCTTTTGGTTAGCAGCTCAGTTGTTAACCACTGTGTGACCAGGGCTCCAATCTGATTGTAGACAGCTCTGTTTTAATACAGATTGTGATCAATAGCGCGAAAGAGCTACAGGGTCTATTGAAGTTCAAAGAAGGAAAGATTCATTCTGCCTAGAGTGATATGAAAGCAGACTATTCAAACTTGCCTAAGAGGATAGGTTTGCAAAGTGGTGGAGACTGGGGAAAGGGAAGAATTTACCTAGAAAGGGAGAGGCTAGAGCAAGGCAAGGAAGTAGGAATGTGCAGGCCATTGGCAAGGGTAAACGTAGTCTAGTTGGAAATGCTTAGGAAGGGCATGAGTTCAAGAAGGATGATACAAAGCCAGAGACTGACTGCCGGAGAAATGGAGTGGGACGGCAGGGCTAGTTGGCAAAGATAGCAGCTGGAGTCTTCCGATTGACAGTGTCCGTGGAATACCGTGGTCCTGCTTCCAGGTGTCAGACATGGGTAACAGGGATAGTGATGGAGGCGTTGCTTTATGTCTGTCTTTCTTTCATGTTTGTCATAACTTATTGGTATCTGTAGTCTCCGAAGAGTGTAGTGGTTTCAGAATTTGCACTTTAATATTTTCCGTTGCTCATAGAAATTTGATGAGATAGTCTCCTGAGTTTCAGTATCCTTTTAAAAGCATCTTTGAGATTTGTGGGAGTTGAAAGATCAGTAGGTGAAAATCAGAGACAAACTCCAGTTGTAGGCCTGGGTTGTGCAACCAAGTACGCTAGAAGCTTGGACAAGTTCCTTAGTATCCCTAGACTTTAGTTTCTCTGTCTAAAAAATGAATCATTGTACTACTAGGTGATCTCGAAGAACCCACACGAACTTTGCCAAAACTTAGCAGCCAAAGAGCGAACCTTCTCTCCTGAGCTGGTTTCATAAGTGCCAGCCTTGACTCTCAGGCTACGATTCATGACGTTCACTGTGTACTTTTCGGTTTCAACAGGCAGCTTTTTTGTTCAGGATAATTTTCTCCAAAGTTTTTTTTTTTTTTCTGTTTAGAAAATAAATATCAGCTACTAGACTTTATGTGACCTGATGATTCATGTCATTTGCTGTTCAATATTATAGCAGAATTTTTTTTTTTTAGTTTCTCATTCAAAAATTTATACACAAATTGTTTTTATGACATAGGTTGCAATCCCCACAGTGTGTCAGCACTCTCCCGCTCTGTGCCCGAGTTCCCTGTGTCCATTTGTCTAGTGTTCCTGTGCCTTCCTGCATTCTCATCCTTGCTTTTGGGTGTGTGTTGCCAATTTAATCTCATATATGTGACTGAACTAAGAAGCATGTTCCTCACGTGTGTTATTGTTTGTTTTATAAGCCTGTCTAATCGTTGGCTGAAAGATGGACTTCAGGAGTAGATTCGGTTTGGAGTGCTTGGGGGCTGTAGTCTCGGGGGTTCCTACAGTCTCTCTCGGACCAGGAAGTCTGGCCAGTTTTTGTTAATTTGAATTTTGTTATACATTTTTCTTCTGCTCTGTCCGAGACCCTCTGTTGTGATCCCTGTCGTAGGGGCCAGTAGTGGTAGCTGGGCACCATCTGGTTCTTCTGGCCTCAGGCTAGTGGAGGCTGTGGCTCCTATGGTCCGTTAGTCCTTTGGATTAATATTTTCCTTGTGCCTTTGTTTTTTTTTTTTCATTCTTCTTTGCTCCGGATGGGATGGGACCAATAGATGTATCTTAGGTGGCTGCTTGTAAGCTTTTAAGACCCCAGATGCTACTCACCAAAAGTAGGATGTAGAACATTTTCTTTATGAACTATGTTATGCCAGTTGACCTAGATGTCCCCCAAGACTGTGGTCCCCAGCCCTCAACCCCAGTAACTCAGTCCCTCAAGATGTTTGGATGTGCCTGGGAAGCTTCTGTGACCTTCCCCTCCCCGCCCTCTCCTGTCTTGTAACTGTCAAATACTGCTTTTTTTCTGTGTATAAATCTTTTCTTGCTTTCTATAATAGTGGTCTCATATAATATTTGTCCTTTTGTGATTGACTTATTTCACTCAACATAATGTCCTCCAGACTCATCCATGTTGTGAGATGTTTTGCTGCAGCAGAATTTTTATTGTGTATAAATGTCATTTAAAATATGCAATCTCCCTTTCACTGTCTGTGAAGGATACAGGGGGCAGGGGCCACTTTAGCGGCTTTCTTTGTGTAATATGTTAGTGTTCTGGCTTCAGATTTTGGCCCTGAACAGGATATTCCCCTTCGTTGAATAACTTCAAGAGCATTTGTCCTTAAGATTTTGAGATCTGCCAGAAGCAGTCTAAACCTGTGTCTTCGGTTTTCCTTTTACCCACTCCCTTCCATACCCTTGGGAGACATGGTATTGAAAACCCAGCTGCATCTGGTTACTTAGCAGTCAGTAATTGAAGACTGGAGATGGAGAAAGCACAAAAACATGGTGCTACTGATGGAAAGGAAAGATTAAGACAGGCAAACTGTTAAACACCCAGGCTGACGTAGAGAGGGGAGCGGCTGGATAGCTAAGCAGTTGCTGTGCCAAGCAGCCTTGATACCACTTTTGAATCTGAACAAGAATTTGTAGAAAGAATCTGTAAGCCTGAATTTGAACAAGATTTTTTTTTTTATATAGATAATATTTTGAATCTGGAGATGTTAACAGCTGCTGTTGTTGCACAAACCTCAGTTATCTTTTCTCTTCTGTCAGATGCTTCCATGTCTCGTGGCTTATGTCAGCCTACTCAGAAGTGTGACTGGGAGTTTCTTAAAGAGTTTGGAGCTGAGGCTGGGGGTTTGCAGCTGAAGCATTCCTTCCTCCAGCTCTTAAAACACGTCTGGTCAGAAAAGATTCACCTCAGTAGGCATTTGACAGGAGGGGGAAACGGCACCTGCCCTCCTGGCTCCTGGGTGGAGACAATGTTCCTGTGTGTGATACCCAGTGAAGCTTCTTTTCATAATTATAAACAAACAAGGCAGATAAGCAGAATCTGAAACAGAGATTTATCAAAGACAAAAGTCAGGTCAGTCACAGAAACCAGTAGTTCTCAGACTGGTCTGTGAGATCAAAACCATCTTCATAATGATAAAAAGACGTTATTTGCCATTTCCCTTCCTTCTCTAACAAGTATACAGATGGAATGCAGCAGCAAATAGGAGACTCCAGCTGCCTTCTGTTAAGCCAGACACTGAGATTTGTAAAATCATTTTTGCAGAAAAAAATTGCAAAACAAAAGTTACAAAACAAAAACAAGGATGTGTGTTTTCTATGTCCTTGTGGGTTTTCTGTTTATTATGTTCCAGCTGATTTCAGGAAGTTTTCCTGGAAACTTGTAAGAATACATACAGTAAAAAAAAAAAAACGGTAAAAATAAAAATTGGGAATCAAGGCAGGGCAAATATGTGTAAGTAACCAAGATCATGTAAAAGATGACCCCCTTAGCACCCCTCTGTGGAGAAAGCTGCCCTCCTATAGGCCCTGATGAAAAGGTGGAGGTAGCTTTTTTTTTTTAGTTTTGTGTTTCAGGTGAAAGTTTATAATGCAAACTAGTTTCTCATTCAAAAATGTGTGCACAAGTTGTAATCCCTGCAATGTGTCAGCATTCTCCCCCTTTCCCTTTCCACTCTGGGTTCTCCGTGTCTATTCGTCCAGTATTCTTGTCCTTAAACTTCTCATCTTCGCTTTTGGGCAGGTGTTGCCAATTTGGTCTCATGTACCTGATTGAACTAAGAAGCACGTTCCTCACGTGTATTATTGTTTGTTAGGAGGTAGCTTTGTTTTATCTCATAACTCCATTTCCATTACTCTCAACTGTCTGAATTCTAGGAGTGAGTACCTGGCCCAAAGACAGCCTAGGGACCACGTATAGACGGCTAGGGGTCTAGTGAGGAAGGATTTGCAGGGCTGAGATTTGAATGTGAAAGTACTATGAGAGCAGACTGGTTGGTGGAAGGGGAAGCTGAAAAGTCTTGCCTTAAGGAGGGGCTGGAGGGACTCTGATGGCGACGTGGAGGTTCCTATTACCAGGGAATAGAAGCCGAGCATCAGAAGGGGCCTGAGAAGCAGGAGAAGGGATAATAGATCACCTGGTAGAAAAAGGCAGAGCTACCAGCATTCACCAGTAGCATTCCCATCACTGTCTGGGTTTCTGTATAATCCCTCTTTAGGGGCTTGAGTTCACGCAACCAAAAGAGCCTAAGAAGAACCTAGAATAAAATAAGTATGCAGATTATGAGGATCAGCACAGTTTCTATGACTAACACTTGAATTTGATTTCAGACTTTATGGTAGGCAAAGCAAAAAGGAGACACCGTTAACCTTGATACTGTATAATAATAAAGAAGGCAGTTTATCATAAACATTTCTAAAGCAAATGCAGAAGTGGATTTTGTATGGAATTGTAAAACAAGAAGTTTACCAGTGTTAGACCAGAAAGATGTTTACCTGTGTTTTATTGACTGTGCAAAGGCATTCAACTGTGTGGATCATAACAAATTATGTATAACATTGCAAAGACTGGGAATTCCAGAAAACTTAATTATGCTTATGCAGAGCCTGTACATGGATCAAGAGGCAGTCGTTTGAACAGAACAAGGGCATACTGAGTGGTTTAAAGTCAGGAAAGGTATGTGTCAGGGCTGTATCCTTTCACCATACTTATTCTACCTGTATGCTGAGCAAATAATCCAAGAAGCTGGACTATATGAAGAAGAATGGGGCATCGGGGTTGGAGGGGAAGATTCATTAAAAACCTGCGATGTGCAGAAGACACAACCTTGCTTGCTGAAAGTGAAGAGGACTTGAAGCACTTACTGAAGAAGATCAAAGACCACAGCCTTCAGTGTGGATGACACCTCAACATCAACAAAACAAAAATCCTGACAACTGGACCAATAAGCAACATCGTGATAAACAGAGAAAAGATTGAAGTTGTCAAGGATTTCATTTTACTTGGATCCACGATCAATGCCCATGGAAACAGCAATCAAGAAATCAAATGACGTATTGCATTGGGCAGATGTACACAAAAGACCCTTTAAAGTATTGAAAAGCAAAGATGTCACTTTAAGGACTAAGGTCTGCCTGATCCAAGCCATGGTATTTAGGTCACCTCATATGCGTGTGAAAGCTGGACGATGAATAAGGAAGACTGAAGACGAATGGATACCTATGAATTGTAGTGTTGGCGAAGAAATATTGAATGTACCATGGACTGCAAGAAGAACAAACAGTCTGTCTTGGAAGAAGTACAGCCAGAATGCTCCTTAGAAGCGAGGATGGCAAGACTTCGTCTCACAAACCTTGGACGTGTTATCAGGAGGGACCAGTCGCTGGAGAAGGACATCATGCTTGGTAAAGCAGAGGGTCAGCGAAAAAGAGGAAGACCCTCAATGAGATAGTGAGTCAGTGAGACAGTGGCTGCCACAGTGGGCTCAAACAGACAATTGTGAGGATGGTGCAGGACGGAGCAATGTTTTATTCTGTTGCACATGGGGTCTCTATGAGTCAGAACCAGCTCAGCGGCACCTTAGAACAAACGACAACAGACTTCCAAAGAACATTTCATCTTCTAACCAACTTCTGTTTTAACGAGGCAGATGTGGAGAGAAGACATCTCTGTTCTCAACCAGATGGTGCAAATGGTTAACATACTTGGCTGCTAACCAAAAGGCTGGAGGTTTGAGTGTACCCAGAGGTGCCGTGACAAAAAGGCCTGACAATCTACTTTTGAAATATCAGTCATTAAAAACCCTAAAGAGCACATATCTACTCTGACACACATGGGGTTGGTGTGAGTTGGAAATGACTTGACAGCAACTGTTTTTTTTGTGTGTGTCACGAAACTGGATGGAACCAGAATCCACAGCCCTGCACCATGGGTTGTATACTTCTGTTACTTTTCTGCATTTCCCAGAAAAATTCTGGGCATCTGAGAACCTCTGCTGTATGCAGAGCGCATGCATGATGAGGAAAAAAATGTACATTTCATTTGAGTAAAAAGCCAGAGAACTGCCTGTGACCTCTCACTTAGACCGATGAAAAGCTGAGGTGGCTCCTATCAGCTCACCTCCGTTACCAACTGAGAATTGTGGTGTCTACTTGACAGATGTATTTTTATAAACTAACAGAAATGTTTATTGTTATGTGAAACATGCTGCAAGAGGGTAAGAATGGCACATGTGTACACAGGCCTAGGCTTCGTTGTACATTCTTTAATGACAGGGCATACTGGCAGCTATTTTTTTCAGTATGATACTGACATAATTGCACAAATAAAGTAATATTACTATCCAGTCATGTCACTCTGCAGGACCTGGTTTTCATAGAAATTTAGAGAGTCAAAGAGGAGTGGAGGAAGCACTGAGAAGTAAGCTTACTGGCACTCTGCATTCTTATTCTTTCCTCCCAGCCCAGAGCACTAACTGTTAATGATAGCCCTTGACATTGGAATTGGAAGGGTCCTTCCAGTTTTCCCTTTCTTGTTTATTAATTTGATCTGGAACATGCCTTCTTCCTTTCCTTCTAAATGTTAAGATGAGAGTGGTGATGGTGCGTCACCTGCCTTTGGAGTTACAAGTGTGTTGAATGTCCCAGGATTCATCACGTCACTGTAACTGCCACAAAGTGAGGTTTTAAGTGGGTTGATAGTGAGTTTCTCAGGAACTGTGATATCCTTTTTACGATTTGAGTCCAAACGTAGCACCTATAAATTTTTTTTTAACTCAGAGTTTACCAAGTAATAAAAAACAGTCCCATTCGTAGAAGTCAACAACAACAAAAATCTAGAAATAGTCTCAAGACGAAACATGAAATTTAGTTGAAGAAAATTATGAAATTTTACTAATATACATAGAAAAGGCTTTCAAATGCCAATTCTTCCTGAATTTATAGGTTTGATGCAATTTCAATAATTCTTAAGGTAGTACTTTTTGTTATATAAAAATGTACAAAGTAAAACCTTAAATAAGGGGGAAAAACTATAAGTAGCACCAACATTTATAAACAGTTTCTACAAGGAAGACCTTTGTAAGCATAAAACAATGGCAATCACAAGGGAAAATATCATTATATTTTGAGTACATGAAATTCAGAACCTCTGTACATGAAAATGCGACGTAAATAGAATTTAAAAGTAAACAATAGGAAAAGTATTTGCTTCAAATATGGCAGAGAAAGGATAATACCCTCAATCTATAATAAGCATTTACAAATAGATAAGAAAAACAGTCAAGCCCTGTAGGTAGAAGACAAGTCACAAAAGAGGAGATACTAAAGACTAATAGATATTTTAAAGTGTTAGCAATAAAAGTTTATATTTAAGTATCAGTAATTTTAGGATACACATTGCTTCCATTTGAATTTAAGCTTTGAATTGAATCAAATAGTAGGTGCTCTCTTATGCTGCTGAAGGGAACATAGTAAAAGTGGCACAAACCAGAAAGAAATGTTGGTAATATGTACCTAGAGCTTTAAAAGTATTTATGCCTTTATATCGGTAAACCCACCTCTAGTAAAATATCTATTGAAAAGAATAATAAAAAGCAGACAAAGATTTATTTACAAGACTGTCCTCATTTTTATAATAAAAGAATTGGTGTCTTAAAAATATAACAGTCTAAGACTAATTAAATAAATGTCTGTATAGCCTTCCAGTAGACTATTATGCAACTATTAAAAATTATGTTTTCAGAGAATAATGACATGGCAAATGCTGTTGTAATGATGTTAAGTTAAAAAGGAGAGTCACAAAACTACATAAATAGTACTCTTATTCCAGTTGTGTGTGTTTGTATGTATGTAAGGGAGAACAATTGAAAAGAAAAATAATCAGACTATTAACAGACCTTGTCACTAGTTGGTAGAATTGTAGACAATTTAAATATCCTTCTTGATACTTTTTCATAGTTTATTTATCTCCAGTAAGCATATTACTTTTATAATTAGAGTGAAGAATAATAAACATTAGAAATAAAAAAAAGTCTCTACCTATTCCAGAATTTGAATATCAAGTAGACAAAAAATAATATAGAATATTTGAAAACTGTCAGATTTCATTGAATATATATACAAATAAATATAGAACTTTGTATTCTGAATAAAATATATCTTTTCCCTGTCTGTAGAACATTTACAGAATTAGTGTCTTGACCATAAAGAAAATTTTACTAAATTGTAAAAAGTAAAAATGTTATATTTTCTGACTATAAGCCAGTAAAACTAGAAATTAGCAACAAAAGGTAGCCGTAAACATAATTGCTTGTAAATCAAGAATTTTTTCTAAATAGATCATAGTTTAAAATCGGTATACAAATTACATACAGTGTATATATGTTTCTATGATACATAAAATAATATAGAAATTATTTTAAAGGGTAATCACTTTATATCAAAATCTATGGAGTACAGTAAAAGCTATGCTTAGAGAATTTTACCTTAAGATGTTATGAGTTTTTTTAAATAAAGACTTAAATATATGAATCTCAGTATTCAGCTTAAGTTAACTACAAAAACAAACAAAAAAAGTGGTAAAGTATAAGGAGGTTGTGGAAGAGAATTATAAAAATCAACCCTGAAATTAGAGATATAGAAAACAAACCAAAAATAAAACCAAAAGCTGTGTTTTAGAAAATATTGATAAAATAGATAAATTCCTGGCAAATCTCATTAAGGAAAAAAGATGAAAATAAAAAGCATATAATATTAGGCTTAAGAAAACGGATATAACCACATATAGTCAGTTCTGCTAAAATGCAACTTAGGTAGTGTTTTAAAATCATCACAATGTGCAGGATCTCACAATAAAAACCATAGAGCTTATGGGGAAAAAATGGAGTTAATGGACAAGTTTTGGATTTAATTGTGTCCCCCAAAATATGTGTTGTAATCCTGTACCTGTAAATACGAGTCTGTCTGGAAATAGAGGCTTTTCTTTTGTTGCGTTAGTGTAGGCTGGGAGCTAACCTAATCACGTCTGAGTTACAGAAAGAGTAGACTAGGTACAGAGACACACAGGGCAGACAGACACGAGGGAGCACCAAGAACTGCTCACAGTCACCAAGCACTAGGAAAGAAGCTCATAGAAGAAATCCACGCGGCTGAGATCCTGATTTGGACTTTTAGCGTCCAGGACTGTGAGAAAATAAATTTCTTTCTGTAAAGCCACCCACTGAGGTATTTCAGTCGTGGCAGCATTTGGTAACCAAGACAGGCCATGATACTCAAAAAACTTCATCAGTGACACAAAAAATAAAACGGGACACTCATAGAAATAGTAGCATAGTTTTATACTTGTTAAATGGTTAGCAAATATATAAATACTGCAGTAAATATGGTACTTTACCTTGAAAAAGACCTGAAGTTTGCTTGAGGGAATGGGCCTTGGAAGTTATTGGAAGCTGAGTAATAACTTAGTGAGTTATTTTGAAGTGGTGGACAGACAGCACTTTAATTTAATACCAGATGTAGATGGAGTTACACTTAATGAAATTGGCGAATGTTTGTGGTATGTGCACACATGTGTTTTGTGTATTCCTACATGACTTGGTTTAGCTGGGTTCAGTTTTTCGTGTTCACCTAGAGTTTCTGGAGGACAGAATCACACACAGCAGACATGAAATTTACTATGCTCAATTTGTTCCCTAATAAATCAGCCATATCGAAACAATACAGTTTCAAAATAAGCATTATAGCTGAATCATAGGAGAATATTGTATCAGTTCTATAGTAATATATTTGAAATTTAAGAGAAAAGGATGATTTTATAACAAAATATAAATTAATAAATTTGGGGTAGAAATTTGAAGTAGAAAGATTAGGTAGTAGAGTAACTACAGGAGAAATTGGAAAAGTGGTTAAAGATACGCTGTTTAAATAGGCACCAGGCACACAAGGTTTTATAGCCAAATTCTCTCTAATATTCAATTAGAGTTGTTCAGTATATTCCAGATTTTAAAAAACGGAAGGCTCCTTAATTCATTTTACAAAAGTAGCATGCATTTGACGAGGCATTGGTGGTTCAGTGGTAGAACACTCATCTTCCGTACCGGAGACCTTGGTTCTATTCCCAGCCGGGGCAGCTCACACACAGCCACCACCCATCTGTCAGTGGACGCTTGCGTTTTGCTATGGTGCTGAACAGGTTTCAGTGAAGCTTCCACACTAAGACACACTAGGAAAGGCCTGGTGGTCGACTTCTAAAAATCAGCCAGTGAAAACCCTATGGGTCACAACGGTTCAATCCACAACCAATCGTGGGGATGGCACAGGACTAGGCAGCATTTCATTCCATTGTGCATGGGGTCATGATGAGTTGGGCTGATTCGATGGCACCTAATGACATGTATTTTTTACCTAATTCTCATAGAGTACTTACTGTGTGTCAGGCACAATTTTAAATGCTTTATAAATATTAACTCAATCCTCAGCAGTTTTATGAAGCTATTACAGAGGCGTGAACTGAGGCATGGAGATCTTAAGCAACTTGTCCAAAACCATGTAGGTAGTATGCACTTTAGCTGGACTTTACACTAGGCAGTTTGGCTTCAGTGCCCAAGCTCTTAACCACTATCTTTTAACCAAAACCAAATGGAAAACTATAGACGAGTAACACTTAAAATATATAGATGTAAAAATTGTGTACAAAATTAGCATATCAACTCCAGCCACGTATTAAAGGAAGAACACACCATGACAAGTTGGAATTCTTTTGAGACTTTAAGAATAGGTCAATATTATGAAATTTACCAAAATAATTCTTTGCTTTTATAAATTGAAGGATTTTTAAAAAAGTTGTATATACTCTCTATGAATCAGAATTGATGGCATCGAGTTTGGGTTTCTTTGGTTTATAGTAAATACCCAAAATATATTTAAGTAAATTCAGCCGGTGCTCTTAATAAAAATTTCAGATAAAATACAGGTAATTATTGGTCAACAAACATCGTATACTAGATAGCATACTGCTGAAGTCATTTCTGTTAAACCAAGAGCTATTTTTAGATACACATAATCAGTAACTTATTAGAAATTGAAATGAAAAAAATTTCCAATCAGCCTAGTGATTGGAAATATATAAGATGCTTAGGAATTTGTTTAACTAGGAAGGTACAGGATCTTTATAAAGAAAATTATAAAATTTTATTTAAAGACCTGAGTATATTCCTCAGAGAAGACATCAGTCATATCATTAAAATACTGCTCCTTCTCAAGTTAAAATTTAAAAAGTGTAATGCAGTTTAGACTTAGGCTACCATGACATATTTATTTATTAAAAAAAACTAAAATTTCAGTACTGCAGAAGGCTGAACAAGTAAAATCCAAAGAAAATATTCTGAGAGAAAATATTGGCAATTCACATAAAAGGCAAAGGGTTACTCCCCCTAATTATCAAAGCATGTCTGTAATTCAGTAAAAAAATTACAAGCACAACAGACAGAAGGGACAGAGGATACACAGAGGACACATGCTTTATGCAGCTCAGGTTTTCTAGTCTCTGGTGCCCTTGGCTACTTCTTTCACCCTGAGGCCAAACCCCAGAGTCTGGTTTCTCTGCCGCTTTCTGAGCTGTATGACACACAGCCTAATGTTTGACTTTTCTAACAGCTGCTAGTGGGTGAGGTAGCAAGGGGGGAGCTAACTTCCTGTGAGGCATGATTAAAGTTAAAAGGGAGGTGGGATGGAGCTGGCAGGTAAATCCCATCTCCTTCCCATCCCCCAGTGGACTCTCCCAGAGCCTGCTGTTTCAGTTCTGTCTGTCCAGAGGCTTCCTTGCATTCATGGCTAACCAACCAGCGGGGCTTCTCTGTAAAACACTGGCCAACTTTGTAATGTGCCATACCCATCTTTCCCACTTCCCTTTCCTTTTCCTTCACTCAGGCTGCTGATACTGCACCTCCAAGTAAAGCATTTGGCGTAGCTTTGTCTCAAGCTCAATTTTTTAGGGAACCAGGCTAGGACAAGAAGTCCATAGAACAAGAAATGAAAATGGCAAATAAACATATAAAAAGTACCCTATCTCAGAAGCAGCTAGAGTAATGCTCATTAAACCATCATGAGATACCATTTTTTTGCACATCAATTTGGCAACAATTGAAAAGATGAATAACATCCGATTCTAATACGATAGGGGGAAATTAGCTATCTGGGGGATGGGGAATGAATCGCCACACACTTCATGGAAAACGATCCGCTTATTAAAACATTAGATGCACTAATCTGTGAGCCAACAGTCACTTTTAGGAATTTTAACTTACATACTCATTCACATGGGTATATATGCAAAGACATTTCTTGTAACAGTAAATTGTTATAAGAGTAAACAATAGGAGACAAATGGAATGTCCATTTAATGAATTAAGTGTAGCATGTTCTTATTATGGAGTATCATACAGCCATCAAAATAAGTTAGAACCATGTGTGTTGCCCTGGAAAGATAGCTCTGCCATATTTTAAGTGAAAACAGCAAGTTGCAGAGTACTGTCTATAGTGGAATCCTATTTTTGTATGACAGAACACCCTATATATGTGAGTATATGTTTGTATAAGGGTTAAAAAAAAGGTATAGAGGGATACATTACACAGACTGTTAACACTGGCTGCCTTAAAGGGGTACAGTGTGAAGTGAGGACAGTCACTTAATTTTTTTACAACATCCTGTATTCTTTGACTTATTACAGTGAGCACTGTGGATGGGTAGTTGAAAGGAAAGAAGGAAGCATAGAAAAATGGATCAAATGATTAAAAAATACAGGTATATTCAATCAATTGATTCTGAGCTTCAGTCAATACTAATGAAATAATCTAAATTACAAACAGTTTTATATTATATTATTTGTAAGTGTTAATAGATAAAATCTTTTTAAAAGTCAGCTGGGCAATATCTATCAAATTTTAAATGGCCATGCCCTTGGATCCAGTAATTCTTCTAGAACTTTATTTTTACAGAAATAACAGCTAGAGATGTATAAAGATGCAACGTGTTCAATGTAATTTTTTTGTAGTAAGGAAAACTGAAAACAATATAAACATTCATTAATAGAAAAACATTGTAGTACATCCTTAAGTTGGAATTCTCTGCAGTTATTTAAAAGAACGAAGTTGATAAGAATATACTCACATGGAGTTATATGCATGATTTGTTAAAAGAGAAAAAGTATTGCCAAGTAGTATGATTTTTTTTTATGTACATGATTATAGTAACACTTTCCATAATAGTTGTCTTTGAGAAATGGGATCACATTACATTACTTAGAATAGCATATTATTTCTATGACCAAAAAAAGGAAAGAAATGTTGACAAAATCTCCCAAATTTTCTCCATGATTGTGTGTTTTTATTATCTTAGGAAAAACAAATTAATGAAAAATTAAGTTTACCAGTGTGATGAACTAGTAATTTTATTTTGTGTGTATTTGTTAAATTCTGAATGCAGGCCTGCACCAAATTGTTTTATTTTTATGCTCTTTCTTGTTCCAGGAGGAATTGAGGTACCTTTTGTCTGAGCTCCAGAACCATTTCAGTATATTCAAAACAGCACAAACTATATGAACTCAGTAAATGTTTATCCAGCTGTCTTAAATACATTATTTAGTGTGTGTGTTAAGATTTAGGGGGCAGTGGTTTTTTACAGAACAGGGAAACCCTGGTGGCCTAGTGGTTAAGTGCTATGGCTGCTAACCAAAGAGTCGGCAGTTCACATCCGACAAGCTCTCCTTGGAAACTCTATGTGGCAGTTCTGCTCTGTCCTACAGGGTCGCTATGAGTCGGAATCAACTTGATGGCACTGGGTTTGGTTGGTTTTTGGTTACAGCACAGGGCTCAGAGTTGAGCTCCTTACTCCTTCTTGGGATTAAGGGTGATAGTGAATTGTTGCTCACATATGTGTGTGGCTTCCCTTCCCACACTATAAACTCCTAATGTAAAAGCTACTTTACTACTTTCAAAAACAGTCTGCTCTGACCCCAAGTGTATGGCCCGTGGACACCCTTTTAACTCAGTACTGAAGTCCCTTCTGAGGTTCACCCTTCAGCCAAAGATTAGACAGGCCTATAAAACAAACAATAATACCTATAGCTCAACCAGGTATATGAGAATGAATGGGCATGCCAAACCAGGGGCAAGGATGAGAAGGCAGGAGGGGACAGGAAAGCTGGACAAATGGAAATGGGGAGACCCAAGGTCAAGAAGGGGAGAGTGTTGACACGCTGCAGGGTTGGCAACCAATATCACAAAACAATATGTATATTAATTGTTTAATGAGAAACTAAGTTGCCCTGTAAACCTTCATCTAAAAAACCAAACCCAGTGCCGTCGAGTCGATTCCGACTCATAGCAACCCTATAGGACAGAGTAGAACTGCCCCATAGAGTTTCCCAGGAGTGCCTGGCGGATTCAAACTGCTGACCCTTTGGTTAGCAGCTGTAGCACTTAGCTACTACGCCACCAGGGTTTCCTCTTCATCTAAAGCACAATAAAAACAAACAAACAAAAAGAATGTTTAAAAAAAAAAAAAGCCTGCTCTGTTTGAGTGTGAGTCTAGCCCTCTAGAAATGAGAAGTAGATATAGTGCCACTCCTTGAAGAAATAATGAGTTTAAAAAAAAATGACAATTAGAGCTGAGAAAACAAACCATGGTAAAGAAAATTGATTTGTAGGTAAGCTTCTTAAAGGGGAAGGGGGTAGAAAAGTGGAGAACCAGAGGAACTTTATTGCCTTGTATTTTCTCACATAACTTTGTACTTTATGGCATTTATCACAAAAATAATAAAATAACTGTTTTCTTTTAAAATATTACACAAACCTCAGTAAACACCCAGATAAGAAGTACGGAGATTACTTTCTGTCTCCCCCTCCCTTTTTTCAACTCATCAAAGAAAAATTCTGGATGCCTCCAAGTGTTTTGAAAGGTTCCTTGTTTTTAAGCTTAGCTGAAGGAATCAATTTACTATACTTTGCAGCTTTCCCTATGTTTGACAACTTACTCTTTAAGAACATATGAATATTTTGCATTTGAAAAAGGGTAAATAACTTCAAACCTGCTTAGGGCTTATAAATGTCCTGGTTAGGGCTTATAAACACATGATTGGCTTCTACATATGGGTCACTATAAACATGGATACTTAAGTGAAATACATACTCACTCACCTTTTATGTATCCCCACAAAGGATATGTAAAACGTGCTATATAGAAACTGGTTTTTTTTTGCGTGTGAACTTGACGTCCAAATAATCTGATCATATCGGGAGGTGCCTTTTGGTCAATATCGTTTGGTCAATATTTGTTGATTTCCTACTATGCCAGTTGCCCTAGGAATACGGGAACGAGTAAGATACAGCCTTGAGAAGCTCGTAGTAAGTGAGAGGAAATAAATTTAGAAATAAGTGTTAGAAACAGAATCTTTAAAATACCTGATTAATTTCTCTCATAGAAGAATTGCCATCCATTTGCTCACTGGCCAGAGCCTTGCCTGAGTTAGAGAAACATTTTCAGCTGTGGCATTATTGAAAGAAAAGTATTTTAAATCAGGCTTATCTTCAGAATTGACCCATATCAAGACTCTAAGCTTGCGCTCTCTCTCTCTCTCTCTCACACACACATACACACACACACACGCCAATTTAAGAATTATAAGGTAAAATTTATGATAGTTCATTGGGTTGTAATTATGATTGCCACTTTTAAAGAGGCATAAAATTACTGACTTGATTAGCAAAATGTTAATATTAGATATAATTACATGATAGTGTTTGCTTTATACAATGAGGTTTTACTGAAACATAGTTTTTCACTTAAAGAGTTTCTTTTTGAGCAGAGCCAACACGGTGCCCTAGACAGACACACCGTGCCGGCTCTCTGCAGCAAAGTCTTGAAAACCTTAGTAAAACAGACACAAACGTCAATCCTAGAACCTTAAGCATCACCGTGCCTTTCCCCCCACCACCTGTTCCTCCTTTCCTCTCTCCCTCCCACCTTGCCCCATACACCACATCTACCCCTTCATGCCAGGCTATGCTGCACCACCACAGGTACAGAGCTACCGGCCCGCTGCCACCCTGGGTCATGCTCACCATGCAATTTTTCCCCTTTCTTCCTTTTCTTTCCCCCTCTCAGTGTCATATGCCACCTCCCCTTCTTCCTGCCACACCAGGACACACCGCCACAGCTATAGAGCTACCAGGCCACCACTTTCTACTTCCCACCTAGCCCCATACACCACCTTCCCACCCTTCCCACTGGCATTCAGACCTACCCAGCTCCCACCCACTTGCTACCTTTTTTCCTCTTTCTCTTTTCATTCCTCTCACCACCTTGCCCTGTACACCAGCCCCCCTTCCCACCGTCCTTTGCTGTGTCACTACAGCTAGAGCACTGGGCCCACACTGCCTCTAACCTCCTGCCACTTGACCAGCTGCTGAACGGTGGGAAGTGACCCCTAACCACTCCCCATCCAACACCCTCGCTGTCTTAGGCTTGGTTCTCCAGAGAAGCATAACCAGGAAAGTGTATAAATATATGTAGATGGAGATTTATATCAAGGAAATAGCTCACACGGTTTTAGAGGCTAGAAGGTCTCATCCGTGGGTCAGGATAGAGGGCTTCTCCTGATACACGTAGCCACAGGGGCTGGCAAACCCAAGATCGGCAGGTTGGAGAGAGGGCACAGGCTGTGAAAATCAATGAATCCCGAAGATCAGCAGGCAAAACCACAGGTAAGCTGCTAGCTCAAGTCCCAAGAACCAAAGATCAGATGAACAGGAGCCAGCTGCAGGATCCAGAACGAGCAAAAGTCCACAAGTCTTGCCAGAATATCTACTTACATTCAATGCAGGTCACGTGCCCAAGGAAACTCCCTTTCAACTGATTGACTGTTCACAGCAGATCCCATCATGAAGGTGATCACCTGATATCAAATCTTATCATGGAAATGATCACATCATCATATGACTATCAAATCACTGAGAATCATGGCCCAGCCAAGTTCACATACTCCAGTAACCATTACAGACCACTCCTTCTCAACCTGGCACCTATACACATCTCCTCAAACCATACATAATCTCTGAATAAAGGTAACTATAAAGCCATACTTGCCCCTAACGTGAATACAACGAACACACATACAAAGCAGAAATACTCATAACAATTCTGGAACTGGTCACATGGCCATAACTGGTATTTATAATTACCTTCTTCCACCATTCATTCCATATTTCCTTTGCCCTCAGCAGGCACCTCAGCTGGTCCTTTGCCTGGTGGGGTGATCCATATCTTCATTCCTGAAGAGTCTGGGCCATTAGTAGTCATGTCAGGATTGGGTTGCTACAATTTTGCATTGACTTTAATCACAGAGCATGGTAGTACTAAGAGATGCCCTAAGGAATCTCCTGCATTCAAGACATACTCTTCTTCACCTCCATTAGGTAGTATCAGTCCGATTTCCTCTTGATAATCAGGATCAGCCACACCAAGCAGTATGTTAACTCCCTTCTTTGCCTGTTGATCCAGAGGCATGAGGAGCGCAAACTGGCTAGGTGGCATTCTTAGCTTCTAGGTCAGTGGAATCAGTGATGTGTCTTCAGGTGGGAGCATTCCTCCCTTTGCAACTAAGACCTCTAGACCTGCAAAGCATAAGGTCTCGGGGACAGGAAGCAAAAATCTTGACAGTGGGTCACTGGGGTAATAGTGAGTGGTGCCACTCCCATTTTCATCCCTTGATTCCTGGACCCATGAATCCTGGCTATGGGAGAAACAGCACCATATATTGGATGCTGATTTAGAGTATATACAACCTCCTGGAGAACATTTCCCCAACCCTGCAAGGTACCCCCAGACACTGTAATTGTGTCTTTAGAAGGCCATTCCATCGTTCTGTCAAGCTAGCTGCTTCAGAATGATGGGGAACATGGTAACACCAGTGAATTCCACGAGCAGTGGCCCATTACCGCACATCATTTGCTGTGAAGTGAGTCCCTTGATCCAAGGCAATGTTGTGTGATACCATGATAGTGGATAAGGCATTCTGTAAGTCCACAGATGGTAGTTTTGGCGGAAGCTTCGTGTACAGGGGAAGGCAAATCCGTATCCAGAGTAAGCGTCTATTCCAGTAAGAACAAAATGCAGCTATTCCATGATAGAGGTGGTCCAGGGTGCTGGCTGATCACCTCAAGGGATGGTGCTATATCAGGGATTCAGTGTTGGTCTCTGGCAGGTTGGGTACTCAGCAGTGGCTGTAGCCAAGTCAGCCTCAGTGAGTGGAAGTCTGTGTTGCTGGGCCCATCCATAAACTCCATCCCTGCCACCATGGTCACTTGGTTCATGAGCCCATTGAGTAGCTGGGAAAAGAAGATGACTGGTTTCCACAGAACCTGCCATCCTATCCACTTGACTGTTAAAATCATCATCTGCTGAGGTCACCCTTTGGTGAGCATTCACATGAAACACAAATATCTTCAATTCTTTGACCCATTCTGAGAGGTATATCTACAAACCTCTTCCGCATAAATCCTTGTCTCCAATTTTCCATTCATGTTCCTTCCAAGTCCCTGACGATTCAGCCAAACCATTTGTCACAGCTCCTGAGTCTAGTATACAGTTGTACACCTGGCCGTTTCTCCTTCCAAACAAAGTGAACAACCAGGTGCACTGCTCTGAGTTTTGCCCGTTGGAAGGATTTCCCTTCACCACTGTCCTTCAGGTAGGTCCCAGGAAGGGGCTGTAGCGCTGCTGTTGTCAACTTTGAAGTGGTGCCGGCATATCACACAGAGCCATCTGTAAACCAGGCTTGAGTTTTCTCTTCCTCAGTCAACCAATCATGAGGAACTCCCCATGAGTCCATAAGTGCAGACGGGGAGACAGAAGGTAATGTGACAGGAGTGGACCCCACAGGCATTTGGGCCACTTCCTCACGCAACTTACTTGTGCCTTCAGGTCCTGTTTGGGCCCGATCTTGTATATACCACTTCCATTTAATGATGGAGTGCTATGTGCACCTCCAACTTTATGACTCTGTGGGTTCAGACAACACCCAGTTATGACAAAACAAATGAACATACAATCAATAAAAAGAATCTCATACATTAATGTTTCAGAGACAGCAAACAATATCAAAACATAAAAAAGCAGGACAAGATGGCTCCAGCAAGTGGCTAAAATAAAGAATCATATGACCTTTTGGTAGAAGAAAAGCTAGTGAAACAACCTAATATGGAATTCAAAAGACTAATATTAGGGCTCTCCAAGAGATTAGGAAAGAGATCAGGGAAAACAGACAAAACCAAGGAAAAAATAGATAAAATCATGGAAAACACAGACAAACTCAACAAAAACATAACCAAAATCAAGGAAAATACAGAAAAAGCAATAGAAGAATTTAGGAAAATAATACAAGAACAAAACATCAAAATAAATAAATAATTAAGTATCATACAAAAACAGCAATTAGAAACCCAAAAGATAAATAACAAAATTTCAGAGATGGACAGTTCAACAGAAGGTTTTAGGTACAAATTTGAGACAGTGGAAGACAGAATAAGCAAAATTGAAGATAAATCCTTGGACGCCACTTTGAGGAGAAAAATCAGATGAAAGAATGAAGAAAAGCTAAGAATTATGTGGGACACAGAGCAAAAGTTTGCATGTGATCGGAGTTCCAGAACAGGGAGAAAATGGAAAACAGAGAAGATTGTTTAAGATTTGCTGGCAGAATACTTCCCAAGTATCATGAAAGATGAATAGCTGACCACCCAAGAAGCTGAACAAACCCAATGTAGGATAGACCTTGAAAGAAAGTCACCAAGGCATATCATAATCACACTTGCCAAAAAGCAGGAATCCTGAGAGCAGCTTGAGAAAAAAAGAATAGTCACTTACAAAGGCCAAACAATATGACTAAGCTCTGATTACTTGGCAGGAAGTATGCAGGTAAGAAAGCAATATAAAACCTTGAAAGAAAAAAACAACCAAGAATAATATACCTTCCAAAACCCTGTCTCAGCAAAGGTGGCAAAATTAGGACATTTCCAGATATACAGAAATTAAGGGGATTCATAAAAACTAAACCAAACTTACAAGAAATATTAAAAGGAGTCCTTTGGTTAGTGAACCAGCATCAGACAACAACCAGAGGCTAGAACACAGGACAACATCAGCCAGATACCAGCCTAGGTAAAGAACTCTTAGTAATAAAACAAAGCTAAAAGACTTAAAACAATGAAACAGAGACATCAGTCAGTAAATGACAACAACATCAAAACAATAAAAGGGGGAATAAAATGGTGTAGGTATAAAACTTTCAAATGGAGAGGAAATCAAGGCCATATCAAGTAATAAAAGACAGGTTTAAACTTAGGAAGATAAGGGTAAATTTCAAGATAAACACAAACTTAACAAACCTACTCTTCAGAATAAAAACGTAAAGTCTCAGTAAACACAAAATCTGTAATAACAAAAGAAAATCCACAAACAAAAGGAACTCAGCACAAGAAACAAGAAAATGTCAGCACGACAAAAAAGTTTTTTAAAAGGCACATTATAACAGCAATAAACTCATATCTCTCAATAATCACACTGAATGTAAATGGCTTAAATGCACCTGTAAAGAGACAGAGAGTGGCAGAATCCATCAATATGCTGTCTACAGGAGACACACCTTAGACACAAGGGCATAAGTATATTAAAAATCAAAGGGCAGGAAAAAAATGTCAAACAAACAATAACCAAGAAAGGGCAGGAGAGGCAATACAAATCTCAGATAAAATAGGCTTTAAGCGGTCCGCAGGGGCGGGGCGGCGACGCGGCTGGCAGGATGAGAAGTCCCCGGGAGGCTGCGACTGATTTTGGAGCCGGGAGTGCACCGTCCCAGCAGGGGAACCTTGACGCTTGTCTTTGGATTGGCAGCGGAGGATCTGACCGCGGCTTCAAGGGGCCAGAGCCCCGGGGACAATCTCCACACAGCCAGCACATGTAGGCGACACGCCCCTCGGGAATCTCAGACAAAACAGTCACTCCAAGCAAGACAAGCAACTTTGGCTATATTCCGAGGTGCTACTCTCCTATTTCTCTGAACCCTCCCCCACCCGTCCCAGGCGGCTTCATTAACATTGCAATTTCCTGAGCCAGAGGGAGAATGACTCCGGCTCCGCGGCGGCTTTGCTTCCCCCCGCCCTTTTTTTTTTTGTTTTTTTGATCTTTTCCTAACCCATTCTTCCAGCCTGAGAGAAGGAACCACAAAAAACCCAGGAACCAAAAATCCATCCCTAATTGGACTAAAAACACAGAACCAGCTACAGCCAAGCATATATGATCCAAATCTCAGACTTTTGTCCTTACAGGGAACAAGGTGGCGGTTATAACCCAAAGGCAATTCTGATAGGGATCTGACTGCATTTTTTTTTTTAGCGGATTTTCTAGAAAAACAAGTTTCCAGTGATGGCTCGGAGACAGCAGTTCATATCAAACTACATAAAGAAGCAGACCATGACAGCTCCTACAACCCCCCAAACAAAAGAATCAAAATCTTTCCCAAATGAAGGCACAATCCTGGAATTATCAGATACAGAATATAAAAAACTAATTTACAGAATGCTTCAAGACATCACAAACGAAATAAGGCAAACTGCAGAAAAAGCCAAGGAACACACTGGTAAAACAGTTGAAGAACTCAAAAAGATTATTCAAGAACATAGTGGAAAAATTAATAAGTTGCAAGAATCCATAGAGAGACAGCATGTAGAAATCCAAAAGATTAACAATAAAATTACAGAATTAGACAACGCAATAGGAAGTCAGAGGAGCAGACTCGAGCAATTAGAATGCAGACTGGGAAATCTGGAGGACCAGGGAATTAACACCAACATAGCTGAAAAAAAATCAGATAAAAGAATTTAAAAAAATGAAGAAACCCTAAGAATCATGTGGGACTCTATCAAGAAGGATAACTTGCATGTGATTGGAGTCCCAGAACAGGGAGGGAGTACAAAAAACACAGAGAAAATAGTTGAAGATCAGCTGACAGAAAACTTCCCTGACATCATGAAAGACGAAAGGATATCTCTCCAAGATGCTCATCGAACCCCATTTAAGATTGATCCAAAAAGAAAAACACCAAGACATATTATCATCAAACTTGCCAAAACCAAAGATAAAGAGAAAATTTTAAAAGCAGCCAGGGAGAAAAGAAAGGTCTCCTTCAAGGGCGAATCAATAAGAATAAGTTCAGACTACTCAGCAGAAACCATGCAGGCAAGAAGGCAATGGGATGACATATACAGAGCACTGAAGGAGAAAACCTGCCAGCGAAGGACCATATATCCAGCAAAACTCTCTCTGAAATATGAAGGCGAAATTAAGATATTTACAGATAAACACAAGTTTAGAGAATTTGCAAAAACCAAACCAAAGCTACAAGAAATACTAAAGGATATTGTTTGGTCAGAAAACCAATAATATCAGATACCAGCACAACACAAGGTCACAAAGCAGAACATCCTGGTATCAACTCAAATAGGGAAATCACAAAAACAATTTAAGATTAATTAAAAAAAAAATGCTCATAACAGGGAATCATTGAAGTCAATATGTAAAAGATCACAATAATCAAAAAGAGGGACTAAATACAGGTGGCATAGAACTGCCATATGGAGAGGGATACAAGGCGATATAGAACAATACAAGTTAGGTTTTTACTTAGAAAAATAGGGGTAAATATTAAGGTAACCACACAGAGGTATAACAACTCCATAACTGGAGATAAACCCCAAGAAAAACGTAATGACTCAACAAACATAAAGTCAAACACTACAAAAATGAGGATCTTACAATTTACTAAGAAAAACGTCTCAGCACAAAAAAGTATGTGGAAAAATGAAATTGGCAACAACACATATAAAAAGGCATCAAAATGACAACACTAAACATTTATCCATTACGCTGAATGTAAATGGACTAAATGCACCAATAAAGAGACAGAGAGTCTCGGACTGGATAAAGAAACACGATCCATCTATATGCTGCCTACAAGAGACACACCTTAGACTTACAGACACAAACAAACTAAAACTCAAAGGATGGAAAAAAATATATCAAGCAAACAACAAGCAAAAAAGAAGAGGAGTAGCAATATTAATTTCTGACAAAATAGGCTTTAGACTTAAATCCACCACAAAGGATAAAGAAGGACACTACATAATGATAAAAGGGACAATTGATCAGGAAGACATAACCATATTAAATATTTATGCACCCAGTGACAGGGCTGCAAGATACATAAATCAAATTTTAACAGAACTGGAAAGTGAGATAGACACCTCCACAATTATAGTAGGAGACTTCAACACACCACTTTCGGAGAAGGACAGGACATCCAGTAAGAAGCTCAATAGAGACACGGAAGACCTAATTACAACAATCAACCAACTTGACCTCGTTGACTTATACAGAACTCTCCACCCAACTACTGCAATGTATACTTTTTTTTCTAGCGCACATGGAACATTCTCTAGAATAGACCACATATTAGGTCATAAAACAAACCTTTGCAGAGTCCAAAACATCAAAATATTACAAAGCATCTTCTCAGACCACAAGGCAATAAAAGTAGAAATCAATAACAGAAAAACTAGGGAAAAGAAATCAAATACTTGGAAAATGAACAATACCCTCCTGAAAAAAGACTGGGTTATAGAAGACATCAAGGAGGGAATAAGGAAATTCATAGAATGCAACGAGAAGGAAAATACTTCCTATCAAAACCTCTGGGACACAGCAAAAGCAGTGCTCAGAGGCCAATTTATATTGATAGGGGAAATCAGAGAACTGTCCCTACAACTTGAACAAATAGAAAGTGAGCAACAAAAGAATCCATCAGGCACCAGAAGAAAACAAATAATAAAAATTAGAGCTGAACTAAATGAATTAGAGAACAGAAAAACAATTGAAAGAATTAACAAAGCCAAAAGCTGGTTCTTTGAAAAAATTAACAAAATTGATAAACCATTAGCTAGACTGACTAAAGAAATACAAGAAAGGAAACAAATAACCCGAATAAGAAACGAGAAGGACCACATCACAATAGACCCAACTGAAATTAAAAGAATCATATCAGATTATTACGAAAAATTGTACTCTAACAAATTTGAAAACCTAGAAGAAATGGATGAATTCCTGGAAAAACACTACCTACCTAAACTAACACATTCAGAAGTAGAACAACTAAATAGTCCCATAACAAAAAAAGTGATTGAAATGGTAATCAAAAAACTCCCAACAAAAAAAAGCCCTGGCCCGGACGGCTTCACTGCAGAGTTCTACCAAACTTTCAGAGAAGAGTTAACACCACTACTACTAAAGGTATTTCAAAGCATAGAAAATGACGGAATACTACCCAACTCATTCTATGAAGCCACCATCTCCCTGATACCAAAACCAGGTAAAGACATTACAAAAAAAGAAAATTACAGACCTATATCCCTCATGAACATAGATGCAAAAATCCTCAACAAAATTCTAGCCAATAGAATCCAACAACATATCAAAAAAATAATTCACCACAATCAAGTGGGATTTATACCAGGTATGCAAGGCTGGTTTAATATCAGAAAAACCATTAATGTAATCCACCATATAAATAAAACAAAAGACAAAAACCACATGGTCTTATCAATTGATGCAGAAAAGGAATTTGACAAAGTCCAACACCCATTTATGATAAAAACTCTCACCAAAATAGGAATTGAAGGAAAATTCTTCAACATAATAAAGGGCATCTTTGCAAAGCCAGCAGCCAACATCACTGTAAATGGAGAGAACCTGAAAGCATTTCCCTTGAGAACGGGAACCAGACAAGGATGCCCTTTATCACTGCTCTTATTCAACATCGTGCTAGAAGTCCTAGCCAGGGCAATTAGGCTAGACAAAGAAATAAAGGGCATCCGGATTGGCAAGGAGGAAGTAAAATTATCTCTATTTGCAGATGACATGATCTTCTACACAGAAAACCCTAAGGAATCCTCCAGAAAACTACTGAAACTAATAGAAGAGTTTGGCAGAGTCTCAGGTTATAAAATAAACATACAAAAATCACTTGGATTCCTCTACATCAACAAGAAGAACATCGAAGAGGAAATAACCAAATCAATACCATTCACAGTAGCCCCCAAGAAGATAAAATACTTAGGAATAAATCTTACCAACGATGTAAAAGACCTATACAAAGAAAACTACAAAGCTCTACTACAAGAAATTCAAAAGGACATACTTAAGTGGAAAAACATACCTTGCTCATGGATAGGAAGACTTAACATAGTAAAAATGTCTATTCTACCAAAAGCCATCTATACATACAATGCACTTCCGGTCCAAATTCCAATGTCATTTTTTAAGGTGATAGAGAAACAAATCACGAACTTCATATGGAAGGGAAAGAAGCCTCGGATAAGCAAAGCATTACTGAAAAAGAAGAAGAAAGTGGGAGGCCTCACTCTACCTGATTTCAGAACCTATTATACAGCCACAGTAGTCAGAACAGCCTGGTATTGGTACAACAACAGGCACATAGACCAATGGAACAGAATTGAGAACCCAGATATAAATCCATCCACATATGAGCAGCTGATATTTCACAAAGGCCCAGTGTCGGTTAATTGGGGAAAAGATAGTCTTTTTAACAAATGGTGCTGGCGTAACTGGATATCCATTTGCAAAAAAATGAAACAGGACCCATACCTCACACCAAGCACAAAAACTAACTCCAAGTGGATCAAAGACGTAAACATGAAGACTAAAACGATAAAGATCATGGAAGAAAAAATAGGGACTACCTTAGGAGCCCTAATACAAGGCATAAACAGAATACAAAACATTACCAAAAATGATGAAGAGAAACCAGATAACTGGGAGCTCCTAAAAATCAAACACCTATGCTCATCTAAAGACTTCACCAAAAGAGTAAAAAGACCACCTACAGACTGGGAAAGAATTTTCAGCTGTGACATCTCCGACCAGCGCCTGATCTCTAAAATCTATATGATTCTGTCAAAACTCAACCACAAAAAGACAAACAACCCAATCAAGAAGTGGGCAAAGGATATGAACGCACACTTCACTAAAGAAGATATTCAGGCAGCTAACAGATACATGAGAAAATGCTCTCGATCATTAGCCATTAGAGAAATGCAAATTAAAAGTACGATGAGATTCCATCTCACTCCAACAAGGCTGGCATTAATCCAAAACACACAAAACAATAAATGTTGGAGAGGCTGCGGAGAGATTGGAACTCTTATACACTGCTGGTGGGAATGTAAAATGGTACAACCACTTTGGAAATCGATCTGGCGTTATCTTAAACAGTTAGAAATAGAACTACCATACAACCCAGAAATCCCACTCCTCGGAATATACCCTAGAGAAACAAGAGCCTTCACACAAACAGATATATG
Organism: Elephas maximus indicus; assembly: GCF_024166365.1. Lineage (NCBI taxonomy): Eukaryota > Metazoa > Chordata > Mammalia > Proboscidea > Elephantidae > Elephas > Elephas maximus. Next base: position 25,855,180 of record NC_064832.1, on the reverse strand, counting down.
CACACCCATGTTTATTGCAGCTCTGTTTACAATAGCAAAAAGCTGGAAGCAACCAAGGTGTCCATCAACGGATGAATGGGTAAATAAATTGTGGTATATTCACACAATGGAATACTACGCATCGATAAAGAACAGTGACGAATCTCTGAAACATTTCATAACATGGAGGAACCTGGAAGGCATTATGCTGAGCGAAATCAGTCAGAAGCAAAAGGACAAATACTGTATAAGGCCACTATTATAAGATCTTGAGAAATAGTATAAACTGAGAAGAACACATACTTTTGTGGTTACGAAGGGGGGAGGGAGGGAGGGAGGGAGAGGGTTTTTTACTGATTAATTAGTAGCTAAGAACTGCTTCAGGTGAAGGGAAGGACAACACTCAATACATGGAAGGTCAGCTCAATTGGACTGGACCAAAAGCAAAGAAGTTTCCGGGATAAAATGAATGCTTCAAAGGTCAGCGGAGCAAGGGCAGGGGTTTGGGAACCATGGTTTAAGGGGACTTCTAAGTCAATTGGAAAATAATTCTATTATGAAAACATTCTGCATCCCACTTTGAAATGTGGCATCTGGTGTCTTAAATGCTAACAAGCGGACACCTAAGATGCATTAATTGGTCTCAACCCACCTGGATCAAAGGAGAATGAAGAACACCAAGGTCACACAACAACTAAGAGCCCAAGAGACAGAAAGGGCCACATGAACCAGAGACCTACATCATCCTGAGACCAGAAGAACTAGTTGGTGCCCGGCCACAATCGATGACTGCCCTGACAGGGAGCACAACAGAGAACCCCTGAGGGAGCAGGAGATCAGTGGGATGCAGACCCCAAATTCGCATAAAAAGACCATACTTAATGGTCTGACTGAGACTAGAGGAATCCCGGCGGTCATGGTCCCCAAACCTTCTGTTGGCCCAGGACAGGAACCATCCCCGAAGACAACTCATCAGACATGAAAGGGACTGGACAGTGGGTAGGAGAGAGATGCTGATGAAGAGTGAGCTAATTATATCAGGTGGACACTTGAGACTGTGTTGGCATCTCCTGTCTGGAGGGGGGATGGGAGGATAGAGAGAGTTGGAAGCTGGCAAAATTGTCATGCAAGGAGAGACTGGAAGGGCTGACTTATTAGGGGGAGAGCAAGTGGGAGTACGGAGTAAGATGTATATAAACTCATATGTGACAGACCGACTTGATTTGTAAATGTTCACTTGAAGCTCAATAAAAGTTAATAAAAAAAAAATAGGCTTTAAGGCAAAATCCACTATAAAAGACAGGAAAGGACATTATATAAAGATTAAAGGGACAGTCCACCAAGAAGAGATGAGAGATAACCTTAATAGATATCTATGCACTCATTGACAGGGCTCCAAAATATATAACAAAGTCTAACAGCGCTGAAAGAGAAATAGTTCCACAGTAATAATAGGAGACTTCAACACACTGTCGGTAAAGCACAAAACATCTAGAAAGAAATTCAACAAAGATACTGAAGATCTAAAGGCCAAAATCAACCGATTTGACCTCATAGGCATATATAGAGCACTCCACTCAACAGCAGCAAAGTATACATTCTTTTCTAACGCACATGGAACATTCTCCAGAATAGACACATTTTAGGCCACAAAGCAACCCTCAATAAAATCCAAAACATCAAAATAATACAAAGTGTTCTCTCTGAACACAATGACATAAAAGTAAAAATCAACAGGAAGAGCAAGAAAAAAAAAATCAAATACATGGAAACTGAATAACACCTTGCTGTTACTTCTGGGTAATAGAAGAAATCAAAGAGGGAATCAAAAAATTCCTAGAATCAAATGTGAATGAAAACACATCATACCAAAACCTTTCGGACACAGCAAAGACAGTGTTCAGAGGTACGTTTCTAGCAATAAATGCACATATCAAAAAAGAAGAATGTGCCAAAATCAAAATGTTAGCCGTACAACTTGAACAGATGGAGATCAGCAAAGGAGGCCCACAGCCACCAGAAGAAAGGAAATAATGAAGATCAGAGCAGAAGTAAATGAAGGAGAGAACAGAAATACCGTAGAAATAATCAACAAGGCTAAAATTGGTTATTTGAAAAAAATCAACAAACCATTGGCCAAACTGACAAAAAAAAAAAAGGAAACAGATCACCCAAATAAGAAATGAGATGGGGGACATTACAACAGACCCAGCTGAAATGAAAAGGGTTGTAACAGAATACTATGAAAAACCATACTCCAACAAATTTTAGAACTTAGGGGAAATGAACAAATTTCTAGAAACACACTACCTACCTAAACATAAGCTGAGATAGAAAATCTGAACAGAAAGTGGTAACTTTGGTGACGGGTGAGACAGTAGTACACAATACTGGGGAGGTAGGCACAGCTTGACCAAGGCAAGCTCATGAAAACTTCATAGACACATCCAAACTCCCTGAGGGACTGAATTACTGGGCTGAGGGCTGGGGACCATGGTCTCGGGACATCTAGCTCAGTTGGCATAACATAGTTTATAAAGAAAATGATCCACATCCTACTTGCGTGAGTAGTGTCTGGGGTCTTAAAAGCTTGTGAGTGGCCATCTAAGATACCTCTACTGGTCCCACCGTGTCTGGAGTAAAGGAGAATGACGACACAAGGGAAAGATGAGCCAAGGGGACTTAGGGACCACAGGTGCCACAGCCTCCACCAAACTGAGTCCAGCACAACTAGATGGTACCCAGCCACCACCACTCACTGCTCTGACAAGGATCACAGTAGAGGGTCCTGGACAGAGCTGGAGAAAAATGTAGAACAGAATTCAAATTCACACACACACAGAAAGAGCAGACTTAGTGGTCTGACAGAGACTGAAGGATCCTCCGAGGCTACGGCCCCCCCAGACACTCTGCTAACTCAGAATTGAAGCCACTCTCAAAGTCCACCTTTCAGCCAAAGATTAGATGGGCCTATAAAACAAAAAATAACACATGCAAGGAACTTGCTTCATAGTTAATCAAGTATAGGCAATCAAATAGACAACACCTACCCAAAAGCAAAGATGTGAAGGTAAGAAGGGACAGAAAAATGAGACGAATGACCATGGAGAACCCAGGGTGGAAAGCTAAGGTGGAGAGTGCTAATGCATTGTGGGGCATTGTGGGGATTGTAATCAGTGTCACAGAACAATTTCTGTATAGATTTTTTAATGAAAAACTATTTTGTGCTGTAAACTTTCACCTAAAAAACCATTAAAAAGAAAATCAGTTGTCATAGAGTCCATTCATAGCAACCCCATGTGTGTTAGAGTAGAACTGTGCTCCATATGAAGTGTCTCTGGGTAAACTCAAGCCACCAGCCTTTCAGTTAGCAGCCCAGCACTTAACCACTTGCACCAGCCGAGGAATTCTCCCAGAACTTGCGTTGCCTTCTCTCCAGACTCCATCATAGAGCAAGCTGGTAGCAGGGGTCCTTTGGGTCTCTCCATTACCCTTCAGTTATTTATCCTCAACTTTTTTTGTTTTCAGTAGAATCTGTGATACCAGCAAAATTGATAGAATTGCAGATGGATTGATTTTGAACTGATTTATGATCCTTACTGCACCAGAGAAGTAATTTTATGCACATAACTTCTCTTACAGTTACCTCCACAATGATTTCTCAGGAGCTCAGTCCTTATGGGAGAAGGCCATCACAAGTGATGCTTATTTATTCATTTCAATCAGATTTTTAAAGATTTAGGGGAATAGTTCGCACCTCAGAAAATTACTCTTCATCAGGTTACCTAATTTGTTGTTGCTGTTGTTGTCTTCCAGAGAAAATACGTAGTAAAAAAAAAAAGATTTCTTTTTGGTTAATGATTTTTTTTTCTTTTGCAGGAGTTTATTTTGTCAGAAGATTACAACAAGATGACTCCTGTGAAAAATTACCAAGGTAGGGAATGCAAATAGTGTTTTCACTTAACCTAGACTTAAAAATATTTCTTGGTGGCTACTATTTTCCACTGCCACAAGAGAGTACTTACTCTGCTATAGTCAGGGGGAAGAGAACAGAGCAACCCTCTGAGGTGAATATGACCCCAGTTTTTTAAGTGAAAAGTTGAGGCCCAAAGAGGTTGAATGGTTTGTCTGTGGCCCGGCAGTATCAGAGTACAGATCCAGACACAGGTCAGTGCAAGTCCTGGATCCAAGGCCTTTGTTTCTACCACACCACGCTGCCTCCAACAGTTTGGCAGTGTGAATGGGGGACAGTGTTAGGAACAAGCTGCTCTACATGTGGCTCAGTTTGTATTTGGTTAAATGCTGTAGAATGATGGGACTATTTATATTGTCTAAGAGAAAGAATTAAGTTTTTATTGTTTCTTCAGCACTGGTAGTGTCATAGAATATAGTTCAGGAGCAGATTGTCATAGAATATTGTCATAGAATATAGTTCAGGAGCAGATTGTAGAAGGAATTTCTATATCCAGACCAACAGTGTTATAAAATCAGTACATTAGACGTGGGCCTTTTTGGAACACTTAGAAGTCATTTCATTCAGATCTCTGTGTGATTATGCAGTCTCTCCTTTATCCAAAGACATAGCAATCCTTTCTGATTTTGGGAAATTCAAAGCATTGAAAAATTTTTCCTTCATTTCAGGTTTTGAGCCAAAATTAATTTCCCTACAGCTTTATTCTTCAGGGTTTTTTTCATACATTACTTATCAAATATTTGCTGAGTACCTAATGTGTTCCAGTAGCTGATGATTATAATGGTGAACAGGCATGTGTTGTCTCTGCAAGTAAGCAGTTTATAGTCCTGTGGGGGTACACAAAGGAAAACAGGCTGCTGAGATGCGTGTGGTAAGTGCTAGAATGGTTCCCGATCGTCTTTGCTCAGTCTGTTGGTGCCACATAGACTAAGTACAATCTCTTACACACAACAGCCTTTCAGTTATTTCTAAAAATCTGTGAAAGTTCTTACCCCATCCCTTTTCCCTCCTTCAGTCTGCTTGTTTTCCCCCTTTTCTAACCAAGACGTTTTTATTTGCAATTCACATGATTCGGAAAAATGTTTTTTAATTGGCATATTTACAGATCTTAGGGTATCATGTACCTTTAGAGCACATTGTGGTGGTCTCCTTCTGAGATGGCTCCTAATGAGCACCACTTCCTGATAATCATGCTGTCGTGTAAGCCCCTGTTCGTGAGTGTAGGCAGGCCCTAGAATACAGCAAAAATGATGAATATCACTTCTGAGATTAGATTTCAAAAAGGCTGTGCATTCTGCCTTGCTTGCCCTCTCTTGCTTGTTCTTTCTGCTGGAAGCCAGCTGCCATGTTGTGAGCTGCCCTGTGGAGAGGCCTGCATGGTGAAAACTGAGGAAGGCCGTCAGTTAGGAGCCAGCATGGAACAGAGGCCCTCAGTGTAACAGCCCATGAGGAACTGAGCACAGTCAACAACCACATGAGTGAGCTTGGAAACAGTCTTCTTCTGTTGAGCCTTCAGATGAGACCACATCCCCTCCTAACACCTAGATTGTAGCTTTGTGAGAGACCTTGAGGCAGTGGCTCCTTGCTAAGCTGCATCAAAATATCTGACCCACAGAGATTATGAGATAATCAATGTTTGTTGTTGTAAGCCTTTAAGTTTTGGGGTAACTTGTTATGCAGCAACAGATAACTAATATATACATGCTGTTCTTGTGTGCCATCGAGTCAATTCTAACTCATAGTGACCCTATAGGACAGAGTAGAGCTGCTCCATAGGGTTTCCAAGGAGTGGCTGGTGGATTCGAATTGCTGAACTTTTGGTTAGCAGCCTGAGCTCTTAAACACTTTGCCACCAAGACTCCATTATATGCATGTAATCTTACACACTTATAATAAGAAAATGATACTTATTTTCCTGTGTGCCTTTCTTCTTAAAATTAAGGGTGGCTTTTGGGGCAGCCACTTTATACTGTTGGCTCATAGAAAGTAGTCAACTCAGTTTCTCACGTGAGTTCTTATTAGGCTATATCTCCTGTACTTTTGAGCCTGTTTTATATATACAGGCATACATTGTAGATATTGTAGGTTCAGTTCCAGACCACTGCAATAAAGCAAATATCGCAAAAAAGCAAGTCACATGAATTTTTGGGTTTCTCAGTGCATATAAAACTTATGTTTACACTATACTACAGTCTGTTAAGCATGCAATAGCATTATGTCTTAAAAAACAATGTACGTACCTTAATTAAAAAATACTTTATTGCCAGAGAGAGACTAAAGGCATTCCCCTTGAGAACAGGAGCCAGACAAGGATGCCCCTTATCACCACTCTTACTCAACATTGTGCTGGAGGTCCTAGCCCGAGCTATTAGGCTAGATAAGGAAATAAAGGGCATCCACATTGGCAAAGAAGAAGTAAAGGTATCTCTATTTGCAGATGATATGATCTTATACACAGAAAAGCCTAAAGAATCCTCAAGAAAACTACTGAAACCAAAAGAAGAATTTAGCAGAGTATCAGGATACAAGGTAAACATATATAAAGCAGTTGGATTCCTCTGCACCAACCAACAAAGAGAATGTTGAGGAAGAAATCAAATCAATACCATTCACAGTAGCCCCCAAGAAGATAAAATACTTATGAATAAATCTAACCAGAGACGTAAAAGATCTATACGAAGAAAACTATAAGACACTACTGTAAGAAACCGAAAGAGACCTACATAAGTGGAAAAACATACCTTGCTCATGGGTAGGAAGACTCAACGTTGTAAAAATGTCTGTTTTACCCAAAGTGATCTGTAGATACAATGCAATCCCAATCCAAATACCAGTGATATTTTTTAATGAGATGGAAAAACAAATACCAACTTTGTATGGAAGGGAAAGAGGCCCCGTATAAGTAAAGCGTTAATGAAGAAGAAGGACAAAGTGGAAGGCCTCACACTACCTGATATTAGAACCTATTACACTGTCACAGTACTCAAAACAGCCTGGTACTGGTACAACAACAGATACATAGACCAATGGAAAAGAATTTAGAATCCAAACATAAATCCATCCATCCGCATATGAGCAGCTGATATTTAACAAAGGCCCAAAGACAGTTAAATGCAGAAATGACAGACTCTTTAACAAATGGTGCTGGCATAACTACATATCCACCTGCAAAAAAATTAAACAAGACCCATACCTCACACCATGCACAAAAACTAACTCAAAATGGGTCAAAAGCCTAAATCTAAAATCTAAAGCAATAAATATCATGGAAGAAAAAGTAGGGACAATGCTAGGAGCCCTAATACATGGCATAAACAGTATACAAAACATTACTAACAATGTACAGACACCAGAAGAGAAATTAGATAACTGGGAGCTCCTAAAAATCAAACACCTATGCTCAGCCAAAGACTTCACCAAAAGAGTAAAAAGATTACCTGCAGACTGGGAAAAAAGTTTTTAGCTATGACATTTCCGATCAGTGCCTGATCTCTAAAATCTACATGATACTGCAAAAACTCAACAACAAAAAGACAACTAACCCAATTAAAAAATGGGCAAAGGATATGAACAGGCACTTTATCAAAGAAGACATTCAGGTGGCTAACAGATACATGAGGAAATGCTCACAATCACTAGACATTAGAGAAATGCAAATCAAAACTACAATGAGATTCCATCTCACCCAACAAGGCTGGCATTAATCCAAAAAACACAAAAGAATAAATGTTGGAGAGGTTGTGGAGAGACTGGAACACTTATACACTGCTGGTGGCAATGTAAAATGGTCCAACCACTTTGGAAATCAATTTGGCACTTCCTTAAAAAGCTAGAAATAGAACTCCCATACGACCCAGCAATTCTACTCCTTGGAATATAACCTAAAGAAATAAGAGCCTTCACATGAACAGATACCTGCACATCCATCTTCATTGCAGCCAAGGAGCTCATCATCGGATGAATGGATAAATAATGATATAGTCACACAATGGAATACTACGCAACGATGAAGAACAACGATTCCTCCATGTTATGAACAACAGTTCATACATAACATGGAGGAATCTGGAAGGCATTATGCTGAGTGAAATTAGTTAGTTGCAAAAGGACAAATATTGTATAAGACCACTATTATAAGAACTACAGATAAAGTTTAAACACAGAAGAAAATATTCTTTGATGGTTACGAGGGTAGGGAGGAAGGGAGAGGGATATTCACTAACTAGATAGTAGAAAAAAATTATTTTAGGTGAAGGGAAGGCTAACACACAACAAAGGGGAAATGAGTACAACCGGACTAAACCAAAAGCAGTTTCCTGAACACAACCAAACACTTTGAAGGCCAGAGTAGCAGGGATGGGAGTATGGGGACCACAGTTTCAGGGGACATCTAAGTCAATTGACATAACAAAATGTATTAAGAAAATGTTCTGCGTCCCACTTTGGTGAGAGGGGCCTGTGGTTTTAAACACTAGCAAGCAGCCATCTAAGATCCATCAATTGCTCTCAGCCCACCTGGACCAAAGGAGAATGGAGAACACCAAAGATGCAAGGTAATTATGAGCCCAAAAGACAGAAAGGGCCACATAAACCAGAGACTCCATCAGCCTGAGACCGAAAGAACTAGATGGTGCCCGGCTACCACCTATCACTGCTTGACAGGGAACAAAACAGAGAATCCCTGATGGAGCAGGAGAATAGTGGGATGCAGATCTTAAATTCTCATAAAAAGATCAGGCTTAATGGTCTGACTGAGATTGGAAGGACCCTGGTGGTCATGGTCCCTGGACCCTTTGTTAGCCCAGGATTGGAACCACTCCCAAAGCCAACTCTACAGACAGGGATTGTACTGGACTGTAAGATAGACAGTGATACTGGTGATGTGTGAGTTTCTTGGTTGAGTTGGACACTTGAGTCTATGTGGGCAACTCCTGCCTAGTGGCGAGATGAGAAGGAAGTGGGAGACAGGAGCTGATGGGATGGACACGGAGAATACAGGCTGGAGAGGAGGAATATGCTGTCTCATTAGGAGGAGAGCATCTGGGAGTGCATAGCAAGGTTTGTATAATAACTTTTTGTATGAGAAACTGACTTGATTTGTAAACCTTCACCTGAAGCACAATAAATTAAAAAAAAAAAAAACTTTATTGCTAAAAAATACTGACCATCATCTGAGCCTTCAGCTAGTCATCATCTTTTTGCTGGTGGAGGATCTTGCCTCGATGTTGATAGCTGCTGACTGATCAGGGTGGTGGTTCCTGAAGGTTGGGGTGGCTGTGGCGATTTCTTAGAATAAGACAACAATGAAATTTGCCACAAGATTTGACTCTTCCTTTGACAAAAGATTTTACCCACAGTAGAACTTCTTTCAAAATTGGGGTCAGCCCTCTCAAACCCTGCACTGCTTTATGAACTAAGTTTATGTAATATTCTAAATCCTTTGTTTTTATTTCAACAATGTTCACAGCATCTTCACCAGGAATAGCTTTCATCTCAAAAAACTGCTTTCTTTGCTCATCTATAAGAAGCAACTCCTCATCTGTTTAAAGTTTTATCATGAGATTGCAGCAATTCAGTCACATCTTCACGTTGCATTTCTAATTCTAGATCTCTTGCCATTTCCACCACATCTGCAGTTACTTCGTCCACTGAAGTCTTGAACTACTCTTAAGTTATCCACGAGCATTTGAATCAACTTCTTTGAAATTCCCGTTAATGTTGATATTGTGACTTCCTCCAATGAATCAAGAATGTTTTTAGTGACATGTAAAATGGTTAATCCTTTCCAGAAGGTTTTCAGTTTACTTTGCCTGGCTCCATCAGAGGAATTATACTATCTATGACTGCTGTAGCCTTACAAAATGCATTTCTAAAAATAAAAAGACTTGAAGGTCAAAATTACTTCTGAACCCGTGGGCTGCAGCATGGATGGTGTGTTAGCAGGCATGAAAACAACGTTAATCCCCTTGTACATGTCCACCAGAGCTCTTGGATGGCCAGGTGCATTGTCAATGAGCAGTAATATTTTGAAAGGAATCTTTTTTTCTGAGCAGTAGGTCTCAACAGTGGGCTTAAAATATTCAGTAACCCATGCTGTAAACAGACGTGCTGTCATCCAGGCTTTGTTGTTTCACTTATAGCCCACAGGCAGAGTAGATTTAGCATAATTCTTAAGGGCCCTAGGATTTTTGGAATGGTAATCGAGCATTGAGTGCAACTGAAAGTCACCAGCTGCGTTTATTTAGCCACCAACAAGAGAGCCGATCTGTCCTTTGAAGCTTTTGGAGTTAGGCATTGACTTACCTAGCGGTGGAAGTCCTAGATGGCATCTTCTTCCACTACAGGAATGTATCGTCTATGTTGAAAATCTGTGGTTCAGCGCAGCCGCCTTCATCAAAGACCTTGGCTAGATTTCTGAATAACCTGTTGCAGCTTCAGTATCAGCACCTGCTGCCTCACCTTGCACTTTTATGTTGCGGACACGGCGTCTTTCCTTAAACCTCACGAACCAACCTCTGCTACCTTCAGACTTGACCTCTGCAGCTTCTTCACCTTTCTCAGCCTTCATAAACTGAAGAGAGGACCTTACTCTGGGTTAGGCTTTGGTTTAAGGGAAAGTTGTTGTTGGTTTGATCTTCTATCCAGACCACGAAAACTTCCTCCATATCAGCAATAAGGCGGTTTCACTTTCTTACTGTTTATGTATTCACTGAAGTAGCACGTTTAATGTCCTTCAAGAACTTCCCCTTTGCATTCACAACTTGACCAGCAGTTTGGCACAAGAGGCCTAGCTTTTAGCTTATCTTGCCTTTTGACGTGCCTTCCTCACTAAGTATAATCATTTATAGCTTGATTTAAGTTGAGCAACCTGTGACTCTTTCTTTCACTTAAACAGTTAGAGGCCCTTGTAAGGTTATTAATTGGCCTAATTTTAATGTTGTGGTATTGCAGGGAATATGGAGACGGGGGAACAGCAGGTTGGCGGAGCAGTCAGAACATACTACATCATTAAGTTCGCTGTCTTATATGGGCGCGGTTCGTGGCGCCTCAAAACAGTTAGAATATTAACATCAGAGATCACGGATCGCCATAACAGATATAATAATGAAAAAGTTTGAAATGTTGTGGTAATTACCAAAATGTGACTCAGAGACACAAAGTGAGCATATGCTGTTGGAAAAATGGTGCCGATAGACTTGCTCAATGCAAGGTTGCCACAAACCTTCAATTTCTAAAAAACGTTATATCTGTGAAGTGCAATGAAGTGAAGTACAATACAGTGAAGTATCCCTGTGTATGTTGTTGTTAGGTGCCGTTGAGTTAGTTCCAACTTAAAGTGACCCTCTGTACAGCAGAACGAAACACTGCCTGGTCCTGTGCAACCCTGAATATTGTTGCTATGTTTGAACCCATTGTTGCAACCACTGTGTCAGTCCATCTCATTGAGGGTCTTCCTCATTTTCACTGACCCTCTACTTTACCAAGCATGATGTCCTTCTCCAGGGACCGATCTCTCCGATAACATGTCCAAAGTACTTGAGACAAAGTCTTGGTATCCTTGCGTCTAATGAGCAGTCTGCCTGTACTTCTAGGATGGATTTGTTTATTTTTCTTGAAGTCCATGATATATTCAGTATTCTTTTATAGCACCATAATTCAAAGGGATCAGTTCTTCTGTCTTTTTTATTCATTGTCCAGCTCTTGCGTGCATACGAAGTGATTCAAAATACCAAGGCTTGTGTCAGGCCCACCTTAGTCCTTAAAGTGACATATCTGCTTTTTAACACTTTAAACAGATCTTTTGCAGCAGATTTGCCAAATGCGATACGTCATTTGATTTCTTGACTATCACTTCAGTCTTTTCTGTTTATCATGATGTTGCTTATTGGATCAGTTGTGAGGATTTTGGTTTTCTTTACATTGAGGTTTAATCCATGCTGACAGCTGTGATCTCTCATCTTCATCAATAAGTGCTTCAAGTCCTCTTCAGTTTCAGCAAGCAAGGTTGTGTCATCTGTCTGTACATCGCAAGTTGTTAATGAGTGTTCTTCCAATCCTGATGCCTCATGCTTCTTCATATAGTCCAGTTTCTTGGATTATTTGCTCAGTATACATATGGAATAAGTACAGTGAAAAGATACGACAATAACACACACCTTTCCTGATTTTAAACCCTGCAGTATCTCCTTGTTCTATTCGAACAACTACCTCTTGTTCTGCGTACAGGTTTATGTGCTGATGTGCGTGAGCACAGTTATTTGTTCTGGAATTCCCATTCTTTGCAATTATCCATAATTTGTTGTGATCCACACAGTCTAATGCTTTTGCATAGTCAAAAATACATAGGTAAATGTCTTTGTGGTATGCTGTGCTTTTAGCGAAGATCCATCTGACATCAGAAATTATATTGCTTGTTCTACCTCCTGAATCTGGCTTGACTTTCTAGCAGTTCCCTGTCGATATACTAATGTGAAAATCCTTGAATTATCTTTAGCACTATTTTATTTGCATGTGATATTAGTGATATTGTTGGATAATTTCTTGATCCTCCTGGATCACCTTTCTTTGGAATAGGCACAAATAAGGATCTCTTTCAGTCAGTTGGCCAGGTAGCTGTCTTCCAAATTTCTTGGTGTAGACACGTGAATGCTTCAGCACGCATTCAGTTGATGAAACACTTCAATTCGTATTCTGTCGATTCGTGGAGCCTTGTTTTTTGTCAATGCCTTCAGAGCTGCTTGGACTTCTTCCTTCAGTACCATTGGCTCTTGATCATATGCTACCTTCTGAAATGGTTGAATGTTGACTAATTCTTTTATATATGTGTGTGTATATATATATATATATATATGTATGCATATATATATAGTTTTGTTTTTAACTTAATGTTGAACTTCACTTTCAGTTATTCATCATCTCATTTTATTTAGTCCATTTTCATTAAGATGTTTTCAGTAAGATACTCTGAAGTCCTAATTGTCATTATATGTACTGACTCTCAAACATAGTTTTGTGTTTCCCTTAAGTGTATCAGCATGAAATATGCCTTTACCTAAGTTTGTATTAAAAATGACTGACCTCTCAGATGCATAGATGATTAGCATACCTTTAGAAACCAGTCTCCATTGGTATTACTCTTTGAGTATCCTGTAGCCAACCAGTATAGCCAACTGTATTAAGTATAGCTCACATATTTCCATTTTATCACCAGGGGATTGTGAAAAATTGATAACTAGACTACTGTGGGAACCCTTTCACTATAAACACTTAGAAGTGATGTTAAAATGATACTTTTTGGTGTTGTTTTTGTTGTTTATGCAAGGTAAGCTCTTGAAGAGAAAATAAAAGGAAGATTCCCATGTGTCAGAAGCAAAGAAAGAACTAAAAGTTAGAATGATATACATATGACCTGACATTACAGTAGTCCTGGGGAGATAATAGAGTGAGTAATAGCTAGAAGTTTGTGTATCAGGATGCACATGGGGACAGGAGATAAGGCCTAGACATACATGAGTTGGGAAATTGGAAATGACATATCCATATAAAGCTGAAATTCCATGGAAAGGTGAGGCATGAAACCCTCCACCAAGTGTCCCAGAAGACTATAGGGAAATACATTCTTGGCCTCAGCTCTGGATGGGTGGAAAAAGTGTCCCATGATAAATGAACAAGGGTTAATTGAGCAACACAGTTAACCGTCTTACCTGAATTGTCATCTATAGACCACTCCATCCAACTAAAACAGAATACATTCCTTCAAGTATACACAGAACATTTACCAAGATAGATCATATTTGGGGCCATAAAACACATCTCAATAAATTTGAAAGGGTTCGAGTCATACATTATGATCGAAATGACATTAAAGAAAAAATCAATACAGAAAGTTCTCTGTAAAGTCTCTAAATATTTGGAAACTAACACACTTCTGACTACTCCATGGAGCAAAGAAGTCAAAAGGGAAATCAGAATGTATTTTGATCTGAATTAAAATGTAAACACAATGTACCAGAATGTATGGGATGCGGCTAAAGCATTCTAAGGGGGGTATATTTATAGCACTAAACACCTGTATTAGAAGAGAAGGAAGGTCTCAAATCAATGACCTCACCTTCTACCTTAAGAAATTAAAAAAGAAGAGCAAGTTAAATCCAAACTAAGCAGAAGAAAGATTAGAGCAGAAACTCATAAAGTAAAAAAAAATAAATTGAGTAAGATATCAGAGACTAAGTAGAGATAATCAGTGAAACCAAAAGCTAGTTCTAGAAATGGTCACTAAAAGTGATGAACCTCTAGCCAGACTGATCAGGAAAAAAAGAAAGGATATAAATTAATAATACCAAGAAGGAGAGAGGTGACCTCACTATAAGAGTGTAGGGATATTTAAAGGATAATGAGGAATATTATGATCAACTTTATGCCGATAAATTTGACAACGTAGACAAAACAGACCAATTCCTGGAAAGATACAGACTACAAGAGCCACTTACAAAGAAAAAATCAGAATAACCCTACATCTAGTAAAGAACTTAAATTTATAAACACCTTCCCACAAAGAAAACTCCAGACACAGATTGTTTCACTGGTGGATTTTACCAAATATTCAATTAAGAAACAATACCAACTGTACAAAGCCTTCTAGAAAATTGAAGAAGTTGAATACCTTTCAGCTTGTTCTGTGAACTAGCATTACCCTGATGCTGAAGAAATCAAAGATGACGGTACAGAAAGAGAGCTACAGGCGAGTATCCCTTACAAACATAAATTAAAAAATTCTGAACAAAGTTTCAACAGATCAAATCCAAAAATCTCTGAACTGAATAAATACATCACAACCTAGTGGAGTTTACCCCAGGAATGCAAGGCTGGATTAACATTCAAAATCAATGTAATTCACCATATTAACAAAATGAGGGAAAAACCATACCATTTTCTCAGTAAAACCAAACCTATTGCTGTCGAGTTGATTCCAATTCATGCTCAACACCATGTGTTACAGAATAGAACTTCTCATAGAATTTTCTTTGGCTGTAATCTTTATGACACCAG
Organism: Elephas maximus indicus; assembly: GCF_024166365.1. Classification (NCBI taxonomy): domain Eukaryota; kingdom Metazoa; phylum Chordata; class Mammalia; order Proboscidea; family Elephantidae; genus Elephas; species Elephas maximus. The sequence continues at coordinate 25,840,179 of NC_064832.1, read as the reverse complement.
ATTTCCAGGCTTTTCTTCTGCAGTGCCACTGGATAGGTTTGAACCACCAACCTTTAGGTTAGTAGTTGAGCATAAACTGTTTATACCAGTCATCTCAGTAGACACAAAAAAAGTATTTGATAAAATCCAACATCCATGTCTGATTTAAAACTCTCAGCAAAGTAGGAGTACAAGGAAACTTTCTCAAGCTGATCAAGGACATCTACAAAAACCTACTTAGGTGGAAAGCTGAATGCTTTTCCTCTAAGATGAGAAACAACACAAGGATGCCCACTCTCATGACTTCTGTTCAGTCTTGTGCTGGAGGTTCTACCCGGTGCAGTAAGGCAAGAAATAGAATTATCAAATAAATAAAAGAAGAAATGAAATTTACCCAGGGAGTAAAGATACGAATTTCTACATTGAACGTACCCACTGAATGTCTAGCATAAGGAATGAAAGAAAGACCTCTACACAAGGCACTTTATTGTGAAATGCCATTGCACCAGGTATAAAGAAAAGATGCTGAAGGTTTCCAAACAAGATAAAACAGCTCTCACAGAATGAATGGGAGCCCAGATAGCATTGGGCTTCTCCACTGGCAGCCAGATGGCAGGAGAGCACTGACATCCAATTTTTGGTGGAAAATTAATTCAAACTCAGAATCCTATGCATAGCCAAGATGGCAAGTGTGGTCAGATAAGGTTAGATGTTTTCAGACATGCAAGGCCTCAAACATTTTACCTCGTCTAAGCACTCCTTCTAAACTGAGGAAATAAACCTAAAAAGAGGAAATTATGACATCCCAGAAACAGCATTCAACACATGAGGGAGGCAAAAGTAATTTCCAGGATGATAGCTACATGGCAGGCTTAGACTGGGGCAGAAGGATAGATGGCTCCAGGATGAAGGTGACAATAAAAAAAGAAGTGACCAAATGTATTTGACTTTCTTGAAAGGAGTTTTAAAATTCTCTTAGCAAATCTGAGACTGTGTTGTTGTTGTTAGGTGTCATTGAGTCAGTTCCAACTCGTAGCGACCCTGTGCAGAACACAACGAAACACTGCCCGGTCCTTCGCCCTCCTTACAATGGTTATTATGCTTGAGTTCATTGTTGCAGCCACTGGGTCAGTCCACCTCATTGAGGACCTTCCTCTTTTCCGCTGACCCTGTACTTTACCAAGCATGATATCCTTCTCCAGGGACTGAGCCCTCCTGACAACGTGTCCAAAGTACATAAGATGCAGTCTCACCATCCTAGCTTCTAAAGAGCATTCTGGTTGTACTTCCAAGAGAGATTTGTTTGTTCTTTTGGCAGTCCATGTTATATTCAATATTAATCAACACCACAATTCAAAGGTGTCAGTTTTTCTTCCGTCTTCCTTACTCATTGTCCAGCTTTCATATGCATATGATGCAATTGAAAATACCATGGTTTGGTTAGTCTTCAAGGTGACATCTTTGCTTTTAAAGACTTTAAAGAGGTCCTCTGCAGCAGATTTGCCCAATGCAATGCGTCTTTTGATTTCTTGACTCCTGCTTCCATGGCTGTTGATTGTGGATCCAAGTAAGATGAAATCCTTGACAACTTCAGTCTTTTCTCCGTTTATCATGATGTTGCTTATTGGTCCAGTTGTGAGGACTTTTGTTTTCTTTATGTTGAGGTGTAATCCATACTGAAGGCTGTGGTCTTTGATCTTCATTAGTAAGTGCATCACTTTCAGCTAACAAGGTGGTGTCATCTGCAAAACACAGGTTGTTAATCAATGTTCCTCCAATCCTGATGCCTCATTCTTCTTCATATAGTCTAGCTTCTTGGATTATTTATTCAGCATACAGACTGAATAGGTATGGTGAACAGATACAACCCTGACATACACCTTTCTTGACTTTAAACCACACAGTATCTCCTTGTTCTTTTCAAACAACTGCCTTTTGATCTATGTAAAGATTGCTCATGAGCACAATTAAGTGTTCTGGAATTGGCATTCTTCGCAGTGTTATCCATAATTTGTTATGATCCACACAGTCGAATGCCTTTGCATAGTCAATAAAACACAAGTAAACATTCTTCTGGTATTCTCTGCTTTCAGCCAGGATGCAGCTGACATCAGCAATGATATCCCTGGTTCTACATCCTCTTCTGAATCCAGCCTGAATTTCTGGCAGGTCCCTGTCGATATATTGCCGCAGCCACTTTTGAATGACCTTCGGAAAATTATGCTTGCATGTGGAATTAATGATATTGTTCGATGATTTCCGCATTTGGTTGGATCACCTTTCATGGGAATAGGCATAAATATGGCTCTTTTCCAGTCAGTTGGCCAGGAAGCTGTCTTCCATATGTGTTGGCATAGCCGAGAGAGCACTTCCAGGGCTGCATCTGTTTGTTGATATATCTCAGTTGATATTCCATCAATTCCTGGAGCCTTGTTTTTCGCCAGTGCCTTCAGTGCAGCTTGAACCTCTTCCTTCAGTACCGTCAGTTCCTGATCATATGCCACCTCTTGAAATGGTTGAATATCGACTAATTCTTTTCGGTATTAATGACTCTGTGTATTCCTTCCATCTTCTTTTGATACTTCCTGCATCATTTAATATTTTCCCCATAGAATCCTTCACTGTTGCAACTCAAGGCTGGAATTTTTGCTTCAGTTCTTTGAGCTTGAGAAACACGAAGCTTGTTTTTCCCTTTTGGTTTTCTATCTCCAGCTGTTTGCACACTTCATTATAATACTTTACTTTGGCTTCTTGAGCCGCCCTTTGAAATCTTCTGTGCAGTTCTCTTACGTCATCATTTTTTCATTTTGCTTTAGCTGCTCAATGTTCGAGAGCAAGTTTCAGAGTCTCCTCTGACACCTACCTTGGTCTTTTCTTTCTTTCCTGTCTTTTCAGTGACCTCTTGTTTTCTTCATGTATGATGTCTTTGATGTCATTCCACAATTCGTCTGGTCTTCGGTAATTATGTTCAGTGTGTTAAATCTGTTCTTGAGATGGTCTCTAAATTCAGATGGGATATACTCGAGGCTGTGTTCTGGCTCTCGTGGACATGCTCTGATTTTCTTCAGTTTCAGCTTGACTGTTCCACAGTCGGCCCTGGGCCTTGCTCTGACTGATGATATTGAGCTTTTCCATCGTCTCTTTCCACAGATGTAGTCGATTTCATTCCTATGTGTTCCATCTGGCGAGGTCCATGTGTATAGTCACCATTTATGTTGGTAAAAAAAAGATACTCGTAATGAAAAAGTTGTTGGTCTTGGAAAATTCTGTCATCTGATCTCCAGCATGGTTTCTGTCACCAAGGCCGTATTTTCCAACTACCAATCCTTCTTCCTTATTTCCAACTTTAGCGTTCCAATCACCAGTAATTATCAGTGCATCCTAATTGCCTTTTTGATCAATTTCAGACTACAGAAGCTGATGGAAATCTTCAATTTCTTCATCTTTGGCCTTAGTAGTTGGTGCGTAAAGTCGAATAATAGTCCTGTTAACTGGCCTTCGTTATAAGCGTATGGATATTATCCTATCACTGACAGCATTGTACTTGAGGATGGATCTTGAAATGTTCTTTTTGACGATGCATGCAACACTATTCCTCTTCAAGTTGTCATTCCTGGCATAGTAGACTGTATGATTGTCCAAATGAAAATAGCCAATACCAGTCCATTTCAGCTCACTAATGGCTAGGATATCAATGCTTATGCATTCCATTTCATTCTTGACGATTTCTAGTTTTCCTAGATTCATACTTTGTACATTCCAGGTTCTGATTATTAATGGATGTTTGCAGCTGTTTCTTCTCATTTTGAGTCATGCCACATCAGCAAATGAAGGTCCCGAAACCCTTACTCCATCTACATCATTAAGGTCGACTCTACTTTGAGAAGGCAGCTCTTGCCCAGTCGTCTTTTGAGTGCCTCCCAACATGAGGGGCTCATCTTCCAGCGGTGTATCAGACAGTATTCCGCTGCTATTCATAACGTTTTCACTGGCTAATTCTTCTCAGAAGTAGACTGCCGGGTCCTTCTTCCTAGCCTGTCTTAGTCTGGAAGCTCAGCTGAAACCTTTCTTCCATGGGTGACCCTGCTGGTGTCTGAATACCGGTATTATAGCTTCCAGCATCACAGCAATGCATAAACCCCCACAGTAGGACAAAGTGGCAGGCACGTGGGGGTGGAACTATGTTAGTACATAGAAAGTAAGCAAATGAAAATAGCTCCGGCGGGGGGAGGGGGAGTTATACAAGAAAGAAAATACAGTGAAGATATACTACATGCCTCAACTGTGAACAGTATTTACATAGGCATAATAATACATTTCTGAGAATTGATAGAATTATTTTTCAATTAAAATTGGTAGAATTATAGCTATATAAGGTACGTAGGTAGATATAAGGGTCAGGGGAGGGGATGTGTGTGTTTTTGTGCTGAGTAGCTGCATGTGTAAGAAAGCTACCTAAATCCTCATCTTCCATTAGAGGAAGTCAATGGATAATGTATGAAATTGAAAAGTCAAGGAATAGCATTTAAAGTATGTTATTAAGAATTTATTTAAAAAATACCAGAAGAAAAAGCTAGGAAACTTAAAATTGGTTGTCTCTGGGGTGTCAAAAACTAAATGTTGCAGAATGTGAAGAAATTTTTTGAAAAAGAAATACCATAACAGTGGGCTCGCCTATTAGATATCTAAATATGCCGTAAAGCAACAGTCATTAAAACAACATGGTACTGGATGGAGCCAAGATGGTGGAATAGACAGATGCTTCCGGCGAGCCCTCTTTACAACACAGACCCAAAAAAACAAGTGAAACAAGTATATTTGGGACAAGCTGGGAGCCCGGAGCATCAAAGGCAAGCTTAGACAACGAACTGAGGGGCAGGGGGAGGAAGATGCCGTTCAGAAGTGAAGAGGAGTTATGGGACCTGAATCGCGGGGAGCCCTCAGGCACCATTCCTGGAGTGGCAGTGACGGGCAGGCACTAGCATTCGGCTCCATGTTCCTCAGGGAGAAGCAGCCAGCCACACAGCCCACTCACACCTCCGGAACCTGAGGTGAACAGCGTGCTCTCAGCAAAAGCTAAGTACTTGAGTATATTTTACCGCCCCTCCCCCACCCCACCCACCCACAAGGTGGCTTCAGCGGCTGAATCCCTGGGCCTGAGATAGACCCTGCTGAGCTCCTACAACCATTCTGGCCATGGGGAAGGAAAAAATTTCCAACTGGGGGGAAAAGATAATTTGTTAGCTCCATTAACCGGGGGGCCTCAGGAAAGGAGCGGCTCCTGTCCAGGCGTAAACCGCCTGTGGACCTTGAGCACATTTTCCTTCTGCATGGAACTGTGTGGGCCTATTTCGGGAGAATAGGCCCTTGTTGGCATACTCCAACCATTTCACCTGTGCAGTGGAGAGGTGAGTGTTTGACGTTTGACGTTGTTTTGCCTGTTAAACAAGTCCTGACCTACCCACATCAAGGACCTAAGGACTGGTAGCTCCACTCAGGTCACCCAGCCACCCACTGCAGGGGTCCAAAGATAACTGGTACCTCCCAGTCCTTACAAACAAAAACTTTGGGTGCCCATGCTCCCTCTATAGAACCCACCCACCAGCACGCCCTAGGGAACAGAGACACATTTTCCTCAGAGACAATGGAGGTTGGTTCTCAGCTCCCTGCCTTCTTCCAAGCGTGACCCCCTGCTGCAATCAGATACGGGTGTATACTCCAATCACCCCTTCTAAGACTATACGACAGAGCCTGTACCACACACTTGATATCAGCTACCTGGAAACCTGAGCTGAGTTCATACAAGAAATCTGAATGGACTTCTAGACTGATATACCTGATAACAGCTCTAGCCAGCTGGGGACAGGACACCAGAGCTCCAAAGGCGAAAATAATCAAGCTAGCTCACTCAAGAAACCCATAGGGGTATACAAAAAAAAAAAAAAAGCAATCAGCTATGACACAGAAAGCAAGCATAAACTAATAAAATAACTTATAGATGGCTCAGAGACAACAGTCAATATCAAGTCACATAAAGAAACAGGCCATGATCACCTCAACAGGCTCTCAAAACAAAGAATCCGGGGATCTTCTAGATGAAAGTGCATTTCTGGAATTACCAGGTGCAGAATACAAAAGTTTAATATACAGAACCCTTCAAGACATCAAAAAGGAAATGAGGCAATATGCAGAACAAGCCAAGGAACACACAGATAAAGCAACTGAGGAAATTAGAAAGATTTTTCAAGAACATAATGAAAAGTTTAATAAGCTAGAAAAATCCATGGGCAGACAGCAATCAGAAATTCAGAAGATTAACAATAAAATTACAGAATTAGACGACTCAACAGAAAGTCAGAGGAGCAGAACTGAGCAAGTAGAAGCTAGAATTTGGGAACTCGAGGATAAATCACTTGGCACTAATATATTTGAAGAAAAATCAGATAAAAAAAATTTTTTAAAAATGAAGAAACCTTAAAAGTCATGTGGGACTCTTATCAAGAGAAATAACCTACAAGTGATTGGAGTACCAGAACAGGGAGGGATAACAGAAAATTGTTGAAGATTTGTTGGCAGAAAACGTCCCTGATACTGTGAAAGATGAGAAGATACCTATCCAAGATGCTCATCGAACGCCACATAAGGTAGGTGTTAAAAGAAAGTCACCAAGACATATTATAATCAAGCTTGTCAAAACCAAAGATAGAGAGAGAATTATAAGAGCAGCAAGGGATACAGGAAAAGTCACCTACAAAGGAGAGCCTATAAGAATAAGCTCGGACCACTCGGCAGAAACCATGGAGGCAACAGGGCAATTAGATGACATTTAAAAAACTGAAGGAAGAAAATTGCCTGCCAAGAATCATATATCCATCAAACCTGTCTCTTAAATATGAAGGTGAAATTAAGACATTTCCAGATAAACAAAAGTTGAGGGAATTTGTAAAAACCAAACCAAAACTACAAGAAATACTAAAGGGAGTTCTTTGGTTAGAAAATCAATAAAATCAGGTATCAGCCCAAGACTAGAACACTGGGAGAGCAATCAGAAGTCAACCCAGACAGGGAAATCCAAAAAAACAAAGCAAGATTAAAAAAAGCCCCAAACAAGGTAACCTCGATGTTATTATATGAAAGAAGACAACATTAAAATAATAAAGAAAGACTAAGAACTGTAATCATACACCTTCCATATGGAGAGGAAAATATGGTGATACAAAGAAATAAAAGTTAGTTTTAAATTTAGGAAAATAGGGGTAAATAATAAGGTAAGCACAAAGGAGACAAACTATCCTACTCAACAAAATAAAATACAAGGGAAAAATACAGACTCAGCAGAAACAAAATCAACAACAACAAATATGAGGAAAGGACAATAGATAAGGAAAATCTACTCAGCACATAAAATCAAGTGGGAAAAAGAAACTGTCAACCCACAAAAAAAGACACCAAAATGATAGCACTAAATTCATATCTATCCATAATTACCCTGAATGTTAATGGACTAAATGCACCAATGAAGAGATAGAGAGTGGCCGAATGGATTAAAAATCAGGATCCATCTATATGCTGCCTACAAGAGACACACCTTAGACTTAGAGACACAAACAAACTAAAACTCAAAGGATGGAAAAAAATATATCAAGCCAACAACAATCAAAAAAGAGCAGGAGTGGCAATATTAATTTCTGACAAAATAGACTTTAAAGTTAAATCCATCAGAAAGGATAAGGAAGGACACTATATAATGATTAAAGGGACAATACACCAAGAAGATATAACCATATTAAATACTTATGTACCCAGTGACAGGGCTGCAAGATACATAAAACAAACTCTATCAGCATTGAAAAGTGAGAGAGACAGTTCCACAATAATAGTAGGAGACTTCAACACACCACTTTTGGTGAAGGACGGAACATCCAGAAAGAAGCTTAGTAAAGACACGGAAGATGTAAATGCCACAATCAACCAACTTGACCTCGTGGACATATACAGAACATTCCATCCAACAGCAACCAAGTATACTTTCTTTTCTAGTGCACATGGAACATTCTCTAGAATAGACCACATATTAGGTCCTAAAGCAAGCCTCAGCAGAATCCAAAACATTGAAATATTACAAAGCGTCTTCTCTGACCATAAGGCCATAAAAGTGGAAATCAGTAACAGGAAAAGCAGGGAAAAGAAATCAAACACTTGGACACTGAACAGTACTTTGCTCAATAAAGACTGGATTATAGAAGACATTAAGGATGGAATAAAGACATTCAGAGAATCCAATGAGAATGAAAACACTTTCTATCAGAACCTTTGGGACACAGCAAAAGCGGTGCTCAGAGGCCAATTTATATCAATAAATGCACACATCCAAAAAGAAGAAAGGGCCAAAATCAAAGAATTATCCCTACAACTTGAACAAAAAGAAAGAGAGCAACAAAAGAAACCCACAGGCACCAGAAGAAAACAAATAATAAAAATTAGAGCTGAACTAAATGAGATAGAAAACAGAAAAACAGTTGAAAGAGATAACAAGACCAAAAGGTGTTTTTTTAAAAAAACTCAACAAAATTGATAAACCACTGGCCAAACTGACAAAAAGAAAAAGAGAAGAGGAAGCAAATAACCCGAATACGAAATGAGATGGGCGATACTACAACAGACCAAACTGAAATTAAAAGAATCATATCAGATTACTATGAAAAACTATACTCAAACAAATTTGAAAACCTAGAAGAAAAGGATGAATTCCTAGAAACACACTACCTACCTAAACTAACACAAACAGAGGTAGAACTACTAAATAGACCTGTAACAAAAGAAGAGATTGAAAAGGTAATCAAGAAACTCCCAACAAAAAAAAGCCCTGGTCCAGATGACTTCATTGCAGAGTTCTAGCAAACTTTCAGAGAAGAGTTAACACCACTACTACTAAAGGTATTTCAGAGCATAGAAAAGGACGGAATACCACCAAACTCATTCTATGAAGCTACCATATCCCTGATACCAAAACCAGGTAAAGACACCACAAGAAAAGAAAATTATAGACCTATATCCCTCATGAATGTAGATGCAAAAATCCTCCACAAAATTCTAGCCAGTAGAATTCAACAACATATCAAAAATATAATTTACCATGACCAAGTGGGATTCATACCAGGTATGCAGGGATGGTTCAACATTAGAAAAACAATTAATGTAATCCACCACATAAATAAAACAAAAGACAAGAATCACATAATTTTATCAACTCATGCAGAAAAGTCATTTGACAAAGTTCAACACTCATTCATGATAAAAACTCTCAGCCAAATAGGAATAGAAGGAAAATTCCTCAACATAATAAAGGACATTTATACAAAGTCAACAGCCAACATCACCCTAAACGGAGAGAGCCAGAAAACATTCCCATTGAGATTGGGAACCAGACAAGGATGCACTTTATCACTACTCTTATTCAACATTGTGCTGGAAGTCCTAGCCAGAGCAATTAGGCTAGATAAAGAAATAAAGGGCATCCAGATTGGCAGATGACATGATCTTATACACAGAAAACCCTAAGGAATCCTCCAGAAAAGTACTGAAACCAATAGAAGAGTTCAGCAGAGTATCAGGATACAAGATAAACATACGGAATTCAGTTGGATTCCTCTACACCAACAAAAAGAACCTTGAAGAGGAAGTCACCAAATCAATGCCATTTACAGTAGCCCCCAAGAAGATAAAATACTTAGAAATAAATCTTACCAGAGATGTAAAAGACTTATACAAAGAAAACTACAGAACACTTCTGCAAGCAACCAAAAGAGACTTACATAAGTGGAAGAACATACCTTACTCGTGAATAGGAAGACTTAACATTATAAAAATGTCTGTTCTACCAAAAGCGATCTATACATTTAATGCAATTCGGATCCAAATCCCAAGGACAGTCTTTAATGAGATGGAGAAACAAATCACGAATTTCATATGGAAGGGAAAGAGGCCCCGGATAAATAAGGCATTACTGAAAAAGAAGAACAATGTGGGAGGCCTTACTTTACCTGATTTTAGAACCTATTATACAACCACAGTAGTCAAAACAGCCTAGTACTGGTACAACAACAGATACATGGACCAGTGGAACAGAATTCAGAATCCAGACATAAATCCATCCACATATGAGCAGTTAATGTTTGACACAGGCCCCAAAACAGTTAAATGGGGAAAAGACAGTCTTTTTTTACAAATGGTGCTGGCATAACTGGATATCCATCTGCAAAAAAATGAAACAAGACCCATACCTCATTCCATACACAAAAAGTAACCCAAAATGGATCAAAGACCTAAGTATTAAATCTAAAACGATAAAGATCATGGAAGAAAAAATAGGGACAGTGTTAGGGGCCCTAATACGTAGCATAAACAGCATACAAAACGTTATTAAGAATGCAGAAGAAAAACTAGATAACTGGGAACTCCTAAAAATCAAACACCTATGCTCATCCAAAGACTTCACCAAAAGAGTAAAAAGCCTACCTACGGACTGGGAAAAAGTTTTTAGCTATGACATTTCTGATCAGCGCTTGATCTCTAAAATCTACATGATACTGCAAAAACTCAACTGCAAAAAGACAAATAACCCAATTAAAAAATGGGCAAAAGATATGAATAGACACGTCACTAAAGAAGACACTCAGGTAGCTAACAGGTATATGAGGAAATGTTCACGATCATTAGCCATTAGAGAAATGCAGATCAAAACTACAGTGAGCTTTCATCTCACTCCGACAAGGGTGGCATTAATCCAAAAACCATAAAAGAATAAATGTTGGAGAGGCTGTGGAGAAATTGGAACACTTCTGCACTGCTGATGGGAATGTGAAATGGTACAACCATTTTGGAAATCGATTTGGCGCTTCCTTAAAAATTTAGAAATAGAACTACCATACGATCCCACTCCTTGGAATATATACTAGAGAAATAAGAGCCTTTACACGAACAGATATATGCACACCCGTGTTTATTACAGTACTGTTTACAATAGCAAATACATGGAAGCAACCAATGTGCCCATCAACCAATGAATGGATAAATAACCATGCACACAATGGAATACTATGCATCGATAAAGAACAGTGAGGAATCTCTGAAACATTTCATAACATGGAGGAACCTGGAAGGCATTATGCTGAGTGAAATTAGTCAGTTGCAAAAGGACAAATATTGTATAAGACCACTATTATAAGAACTTGAGAAATAGTTTAAACTGAGAAGAAAACATTCTTTTGTGGTTACTCGAGGGGGGAGGGAGGGAGGGTGGGAGAGGGGTATTCACTAATTAGATAGTAGATAAGAACTACTTTAAGTGAAGGGAAAGACAGCACACAATACAGGGAAGGTCAGCACAATTGGACTCAACCAAAAGCAAAGAAGTTTCCTGAATAAACTGAATGCTTCAAAGGCCAGTGTAGCAGGGGCAGGGGTCTGGGAACCATGGTTTCAGGGGACATCTAAGTCAATTGGCATAATAAAATCTATTTAGAAAACATTGTGCATCCCACTTTGAAGAGTGGCATCTGGGGTCTTAAACTCTAGCAAGCAGCCATCTAAGATGCATCAATTGGTCTCAGCCCACTTGGATCAAAGGAGAATGAAGAACACCAAGGACACACGGTGATTTCAAGCCCAAGAGACAGAAAGGGCCAGATGAACTAGAGATTACATCATCTTGAGACCAGAAGAACTAGATGGTGCCCGGCTACAACCAGTGACTGCCCTGAGAGGGAATACAACAGAGAACCCCTGAGGGAGCAGGAGAGCAGTGGCATGCAGACCCCAAATTCTCATAATACCAGACTTAATGGTCTGACTGAGACTAGAAGGATCCCGGTGGTCATGGCCACCAGACCTTCTGCTGGCCCAGGACAGGAACCATTCCCGAAGCGAACTCTTCAGACGTGGATTGTACTGGACAATGGGTTGGAGAGGGATGCTGGTGAGGAGTGAACTTCTTGGATCAGATGAACACTTGAGACTATGTTGGCATCTCCTGCCTGGAGGGGAGATGAGAGGGTGGAGGCAGTTAGAAGTTGGCGAAATGGACACAAAAAGAGAGAGTGGAGGGAGAGAGTGGGCTGTCTCATTGGGGGAGAGTAATTGGGAGTGTGTAGCAAGGTGTAAAGGTGTATATGGGTTTTTGTGTGAGAGACTGACTTGATTTGCAAACTTTCACTTAAAACACAATAAAAAGTATAAAAAAAACAACATGGTACTAGTGGAGGGATAGATAATGGGCTGAAATAGAGAATCCAGAAATATAGGCGTGTAAATATCAGCATTTCCTACTTAAATATACAGCATTTTAGACTACAGGGTAAGGATGAATTAGTCAAAGCATGGTTATGTGATCATTGGCTGTGCTTTTGGGAAAAATAATAAAATTCGACTCCTACTTTTCATACCCCACACCCAGGGGCAGATTACCCGATAAGCAAGGCAAGCAGGGCCTTACTTTTGCATGATTACTACTCTAGTTTATCTTGCTACTAGGTAATCTGCCCAGACAGGGATTGTAAATTTCAAAACAGGTGTTTATTCTGTAGGAAGGTGCTGTGAGCTTGGAAGAGAGACAGATGCCAGCCATACCTAGAAGCAGAAGCTTTGATTAGATGAAAAATGTGAATTTGTTTACTGCAGGTTAGTAAATAAGCACAAGTAAGCCCGTATTTACCTTGTTTATCAGATAATTCTCACCTCCTGAGTCACGCCATATGTGAAAATCAACTCAGAATGGATCGAGGACCTAAATGTAAGAATGAAAACCATAAAACCCTTAGAACAAAAGAGAATTATTGCCTTGGGACCTAATTTTTAACAATGGATTTTTAGATATAACTCCAAAAGTGCCGGCAACGAAAAACAAAATAGATAAATGGGACCTCATCAAAATTAAAAACTTTTGATCAACAAAAGGACTTTAATAACAAAGAGACAACCTATAGACTGGGAGAAAATTTGGGGGAACCGTCTGTTGAATAAGGGTTTAATATCCAGAATATATAAATAACTCCTCAATTTAACAACAAAAAGACAACTCAATTAAAAAAAAAATGAGCAAAAGACTTGAACAAACATTTTACCAAAGAAGATGCTCAGATGGCCAACAAGCACATTAAAATATGCTCAACATCATTAATCACTGGACAGCAGTTGGTTTCATCATTAATCATTAAAAAAAAAAAAACCAAACCTGTTGCTGTAGAGTCGATTCCAACTCATAGCGGCCCTATAAGACAGAACTGCCCCTTAGGATTTCCAAGGATCAACTGTTGGATTCGAACTGCCGACCTTTCGGTTAGCAGCCAAGCTCTTTAACTACTGCACCACCAGGGCTCCTGCTCTTTAACCATTAAAAAACCCCAAAACAAACCCATTGCCATCAAGTTGATTCCGACTCATAGTAACCCTATAGAACATAGTAGAACTGCCGCATAGGGTTTCCAAGGAGCGGCTAGTGAATTTAAACTGCCACCCTTTTGTTTGGCAGCTTGAGCTTTTAACCACTGCACCACCAGGGCTCCCATTAACGATTAGGGAGATATAAACCAAAACCACAATGAGATACCACTTCACCCCACTAGGATGGCTAGATTTTTTTTAAAAAAGGAAAACAACAAATGTTGGTGACAATATAGAGAAATAGGAACTGTCATCCATTGCTGGTAGGAATGCAGAATGGTACAGCCACTGTGAGAAACAGTTTGGCTGTTCCTCAAAATGTTAAACATAGAACTAACATATGACCCAGCAAGTTCACTACTAGGTATATACCTAAGAGACTTAAAAGCAGAAACTCAGATAGACACGTGTACACCGAAGTTCATTGCAGCTCTATTCTGTTCTTTCCCAAAGAGGGGAAACAACCTAAATATCCATCAGCAGATAAATGGGTAAACAAAATGAGGTACATATATACTATGGAATACTACTCAGCCATGAAGAAATAAAGTCATGATACTTGGAACACTATGGATGAACCGTGAAAACATGCTGAGTAAAGTGAGTCACAAAAGGCAAATATTGTATGATCTCACTTATATGAAATATCTAGAACAGGCAAATATTATAGGAACCAAAGTTTATTAATGGTTACCAGGGGTGGAAGGGAGAGGGAACAGGGGAGTCACTGTTTAGGAAGCATTGAGTATCTGTTAATGGCGATGGGAGATTCGGCAGTGGATACTGTTGATGGTTCCACACCTGACCAGTATAATTAATGTCGCTGAATTATACATGTAAAAAATGTTGAATTATATTAAATATTAAGTATATTTTTACTACGATAAAAATAAATTAGATCCCTACTTCACAGAATGCCCAAAAATAAATCCTAGATGAATTAAACATGTATGCCCTTTGATTTTTCAGTTTCCCTTCAAGTAATCTTTCCTCCAAAAATACAGTTCACAAGGGCATGTGAACACAGATGTTTGTAATGGTAAAATATTGGAGACATTTTTAATGTCCATAAATAGGGAAATGGGTAAATAATCTATGGTTTATCTGTACCAGAGGCCAGCAAACTTTTTCTGTAAAGGGCCAGATAATGAATATTTTAGGCTTTGTGGGCTGAGAAGCAAAATTGAGGATATTATGTAGACACTTAAATAACAAGGGGAAGAAAAAAAACTTTCCACATGTTTGTAATCAGTGAAATTAAAAATATAATAATGATTGAGTACAATTTTTTGTTAGTACTGGTCTACTAATTAGAAGAATGGGATCCTTTTTGGGGAGTGTCTTAGTTATCTAAAACCAAAACCCATTGCCACTGAGTCAATGCTGACTCATACCGACCTTCTAAGACAGAGTAAAACTGCCCATAGGGTTTCCAAGCTGGTTGATTTGAACTGCTGATCTTTTTGGTTAGCAGCCAAATTCCTAACCACCACGCCACCAGGGTTCCCTTAATTATCTAGTGCTGCCATAACAGAAATACCACAAGCAGATGGCTTTAAAAAACAAAAATTTATTCTCTCACAGCCTAGGAGGCTAGAAGTCCGAATTCAGGGTACTAGCTCCAGGGGAAGGCTTTCATTCTCTGTCGGCTCTGGGGAAAGGTCCTTGTCATCAATCTTCTCAGCACAGGGACCCCAGGTCCAAAGGACATGCCCTGCTCCCAGCGCTTCTTTCTTAGTGGTATGAGGTCCCCTGTCTCTCTGCTTACTTCTCTCTTTTATATCTCAAAAGAGATTGACTCAAGATACAACCTAATCCTGTAGATTTTATCCTGCCTCATTAACATCATAACAGCCTCTGATCCTGCCCCATTAACATCATAGAAGTTAGAATTTATTCCAAAAGCCAGTGCCATCAAGTTGATTCTGAATCATAATGACTCTATAGGACAGTGTAGAACTGCCCCATAGAGTTTCCAAGGAGTGTCGGGCAGATTTGAACTGCCAATCCTTTAGTTAGCAGCTATAGCACTTAACCACTACGCCACCAGGGTTTCCATGGAATTTATTACACATAGGATAATCACATCAGATCACAAAATGGTGGATAGCCACATAGTACTCAGAATCATGGCCCAGCCAAGTTGACACACATTTTGGGAGGACACAATTCAGTCCATAACAGGGAGAAAACCATTAATTGAGGTTAAAAGTTAGTATTCCCTATCATCAAATCGATTGCAAATTTCATCTGTAAAAATCATTCTTGTGTCATGAACTGTGCTTAAACAGGTGTCAGTCCAGATCTGGCTCGGGAGCTGTAGCTTGCCAACCCCTGATGATATATATATTACGTCATCATTCAGAAGACTGTAGTAGATTTATATGGACTGATATGTAGAAGGCTAGCCATGATATATCGCTGAGTGAAAAAAAGCAAGTACGTGATAGTATTTATAATGTTAACACACCTCTCCAGAGATCCTCTGACCATGTTTGTGTGTGTGCATATACACATGCGTGTTTGCATTTATGCATAAAAAGGAGAGGAAGACTGAACAGGAAGCTCTAACAGTCCCCCCTCTCCACACCCACCCCCTCAGGAGGAAGAGTAGAGGGAAGTGTTGAAATTAACTTCATAGTCTTCTTTCTTGATTGAATTTTTTTCAGTTAGTTTTGTGCCACTTGGTAATTAAAAAAAAAATTATAAGGAAACCTTAAACTTTAAGCCAAAACTATCCGCTGAAGTCTGCTTTAAATAAAAAAATAAAAATAACTTCTTTTAATTATTAAAGTATGTCTGCTTTGAGCATTGTGCTCTTTTAAAGAATTATCTGTGTGAGATCGGATTCACAACAGCACCTGAAAAGGTTGCATGGGAGGCTTAGGGAGCGGTGAGTTTAAGATAATGATGGTGGTGGTCATGGTTGTGAGGTGCCGTCGAGTCGCTTCCGACTCATAACAACCCCGTGAACAACAAAACAAACACAGCCCAGTTTTGCACCATCTTCAGAATCGTTACGCCTGAGCCCATCGTTGCAGCCACTGTGTCAGTCCGTGATGGTGGAATAATGTGGAAAAGGATAACGAGAATGGTACCATAACTCAGTGTAACCAATGTCACTGAATTGTACATGCAGAAATTGTTGAAATGGTGTGTCTTTGGCTGTGTATACTTTCACCAAAATTAAAAAAAAAAAAGGATTATATAAAAGACTGACATGCCCCTCCACAGGGGTATCCCCATACCTCTCATGAGATCCTGACCTACCGTGTGTTTGCAGTGGTTGCCGTACTGTTGAGCTTGATCTGGAGTGGGGAGACGAGAATGGTGCTCTTGTGGACTGCACTTTACAACCTCCTGTAAGATGCTTCATGGGCTGTTTTGTGTCTTGGTTTTCAGCACATCAGAGCAGAGTGACGATGATCCTGTTTGTCCTGGAACTGGAGTGGGTGCTGAGCACGGGACAGGACAAGCAGTTTGCCTGGCACTGCTCCGAGAGTGGACAGCTCCTGGGAGGTTATCGCACCAGTGCAGTGGCCTCGGGCCTGCAGTATCCTTTGCTGGACGGAGTCCTTTGGTGGGAACTTTGCTGTTGACTTTCTTTCATGGCAATTTTGGGTATGTGCAATTGAAAGTTTTGGGGGGTTTTGTTTTGTTTCTTTTTTGTGTAAATAAGATGCTCATAGACTTTTTCCTCAGGCACAAGTCTTCGAGGTTACTCTGTAGGCAGAGGGGAGTGAGGTGACCTCGCCTGAAGTGACGGCCCCTGCTGACACAAGTGCTGACATCAGGACAGTCTGCAGCTCAGATCTGTATGCCTCAGCTGTCAAGAAAATTGTGGAAAATGGAGATGAAATGATCACCAAAATACAATCTTTTATTTTTACACCAAAGTAATTTACACATAGATGTTAAGGTTGTGAATAGTCTCATTGGTGACTGGGAGAAGAACCACAGAATTCCTGTTCATTTTACAGATAGTTATGGAGAGGCTCCCATGCCACGACCAGAGCCTTGCTGCAGCGATGAGAGTTTTCCAGGGCGCAGAGTTATAGTCAGTCCTTATCTCCAGGTCACCAGGGTCCATTTGCTCAGCGTGAATCACTAACTACTAATGCCAGGTAATCCTCACATCTGGCCCACTGGACTCCAGCGAGCACAGTCCTGACAAGTGTGAAGCGTGTGTCATTGATACTACTACTGTAAGCAGTAAAAAAAATCAAACCCATTGTCGTCAAGTGGATTCTGACTCATAGCGACCCTATAGGACAGAGGAGAACTGCCCCATAGAGTTCCCAAGGAGTGCCTGGTGGATTCCAACTGCCGACCTTTTAGTTAGCAGCTGTAGCACTTACAGGGTTTCCATAAGGAGTATAGGACCCTGGAATTCATAAAGAAGCGTAGAATATCTTTCCACCTTCTGACAAATGAGCAAGTAGGCGGAAAGAAATCACTTGTCAGCAGAAGCAGGAAAAGCAGTAAGACCTTTGCAGACATGTGGCAGTGGCTGTATTTTTCTAAGTGTGCAGGCTAATGTCACCCTGATTTTTCTCACTGGAAGGATGAGGTCAAGGAACTAAGGCTGGCCGTTGTGGAAGGTTGAAAAGTGGCAAGTTTCCAAGAAGACCAGAAGCAAGGAAGATGAGATAAGAAATGGAAAACAGGATCAGCTTATCTTTGAGAGGGTGGTACTTCCTGATAAAAATGAAACTCCAGCTCTACTTTCTAAAAGCCAGTTCAGATGATCATAATGCTTGAACTGAAATTCATGGAATCTCTTGCCAATAGATTAATGATTTCTTACAGGTTAGAGCTGGAAGGGCACTTAGAGATCAACCAGTCCAACCCCTCACCTTACAGATGAGCCAGCTGAAGCCTAGAAAGGGTCACGTGCCTTATCTAGAGCCACCCTGCCAGTGAGTAGGATAATCACCAGAACCCAGTTCTGGCATGTACTTTCTGTTTTCTCGCATTACACTGCGTTATCCCCTGGAGAACAGAACTAATAGTATCAGTATAATTTCTCCTATACTGTGGTTTCCGTATCAGCCCTTTTACTCTGGGTTTGGCCCTTAGTGGAAAAGTAGAAATAACCAAAATGCAAGAGGCAGAAGAAGACAAAGAGCCTGACCAGTTCACAACTTGAATCATCAAGTTCTGAATAACCTCAAATTCTTTGGTTATTTTGGCTAAAGACCTAAAACTTCAAATATTAAGTGGCCTGTGACACTAATAACAACCATAAGGAAGACACAGAAGGAGAGGAAAAAGAAGAAAACGTGTTGCATTTGCAGTCCTGGAGTTTACAAAGCATTGCTACACATGTTATTTCATTTACAATTTAAAACGGTAACGTGAAGTAGAAAAGAAAGACCTTATTCTCAGTTTTCAGCGTGGAAACCAGGGCTCGCAAGAGTGAAGTGACTTGCTCACAGGTGAATGACTGCAACAGGCAGAACCAGGATTGTTGATTGTTCTTAGTTCCTATCAAGTGGGTTCTGTCTCACAGCAAACCCACGTGTGCAGAGTGGAACTGCTCCATAGGGTTTTCAAGGCTGTTAAAGCAGGTTGCCAGGTCTGTCTTCTGAGGCACCTCTGGGTGGGTTGGATAGGTTGTAACTGCCAAGTTTTGGACCAGTAGCTGAGCGCTTAACCATTTACACCACCCGGGGACTCCTTGAACCAGGATTAAAACGTGAGTATTAAAATCCTTCAGCCAGCCCTCTGCAAAACTGGACAGAGTAAAACAGGCATTTCCCAAAGAGCCATGGCAGCTAGACGTTAGGAAATGGAGCTGTTTGGCTTCCCACCTTACTTGCTCTTCTTTCAACTTGAGAATATATTACGCAGCTGCACCTGTCAGTGTCTTGATACCTGACCATGTTTTGGTCACATTTTTCATGCATCATCAAAAATAATTCAGGAAATCTTCATTTTAGAATTGTATTTCCAATATGTCACTCTGTGTAGTGAAATGTCTTCCCACCAAATGTAATCGCTTAGATTTATTCCTGTGCAGATAAAGAGTTCTGAAAAGCTATTGAGGTTATCTCGATTTTCCTATCTCTTCATATCATACTTAATGCCAGTCACTGTGGATTGAGGTTATACTGTAATTTTATTTCAGCTTAATTCTGGATGACTTTGTTTGACGTCTTAGTTTCTCTAGACAGTACTGTTATTTACCTGCAGTTTTAAAGACTGCAGGTGTCAGGTTGAATATGTTTTTTCATCTGTGTTCTTAAAATTAATCAAGACAAATTTAAGGTGATCTTTTTTTCTTATAAATTTACATATGTCTCTTAACTTGCTGGAAACCCTGGTGGCAAAGTGGTGAAGTGCTATGGCTGCTAACCAAAAGATCAGCAGTTCAGATCCACCAGGTGCTCCTTAGAAAAACCCTATGGGGCAGTTCTACTCTGTCCTTATATGGTCGCTATGCGTTGGAATCGACCCCAAGGCAGTGGTAGTGGGATAACTTGTTAGGAGAGCTTTTTCCCTCTTGTTCTTGAGACTGGAAGAATTTGTTATGTCTTCTCCATCTTCACCTAGTCTTTTAATGTTTTATTATGGAAAACTTCAAAATGTCCACCAAATTGAAGAAAATAGTATAATGGATATTCACATACCCATCAAATCAGATCCACTGATTTTTCTATCCTTTTTGCCTTCTCTATCTTTGTTGAAGTGTTTTAAAGCAAATTTCGATCTCATTTCATCTTTAGATACTTGATTGTGTACCTCTAAAAAATATGGACATGTCTTTCAGTAAACATAATGCCTTTATAGCTCCAAAAATTCGTAATCACTGCTTAATATTGCTGAATAATCCATCCACTTTCAAATTTCACCAATTGTCTGAAAACATCTTTTGCAGTAGCTTGGTTTTGAAATTGGATCCAAACAAGGTGTACATGTGGCGTGTGTTTGTCGTGTCTCCTAAATCTCCCATAGTCTGCAGCAGCTTCCCACACGCTTATATTTTCATGTCACTGACTTGTTGAAGAAACTGGCTCAGTCATCATAGCTGGTCCCACGCTCAGAATTTCTCTTTGCTGCCTCATGAAGTCATTCACTTTGATCCACTACCTGCCAGTCTCTCCTATTTCCTATAAACTGGAAGTTGCCTCTAAAATCTTGATTCAGTTCAGATTCACCTTTCTGGCAAGAATAATTGATAAGTGTGCTCTGGTCTTCGTTTTGTTTCACATCAGGAGGTACATGACTTCTGGTCGCTGCCCATCTAGCAATGCTGGGTGCCTCAGTGGTTAGGTCGTGACAGCTGACCCCTGCAGGGCAGAGTTCCCATCAGCTTTTCATGCCTGGTACCATCCACTGACCAGCTCTGCCTGAATGGTGAGTCCCTAATGCTATCCATTTTCCCCACATACATCATTAGCTGGGGTTCTTCTACAAAGGAGAACTTTCCCTCATTAACTAGGGCTATTTGGTTTTTACAATTAGTACAGGAAAAGCAGGATAAATTCTTAATTTTTCCTCTTAAATTTCTGCTT
Source organism: Elephas maximus indicus (assembly GCF_024166365.1). NCBI lineage: Eukaryota > Metazoa > Chordata > Mammalia > Proboscidea > Elephantidae > Elephas > Elephas maximus. The sequence goes on along the minus strand of NC_064832.1, from coordinate 25,819,243 downwards.
TTCAGAGAAAAGATTTAGTACCCTGATTACTTCCAAAAGTGATTGATTTTCTTTTTTTTTTTTCCTTTTTGAGCACTGCCTTAGTCATCTAGTGCTGCTGTAACAGAAATACCACAAGTGGATGGCTTCAACAAAGAGAAATTTATTTTCTCATAGTGTGGTAGGTTACAAGTCCAAATTCAAGGGGTAAGCTCCAGGGGATGGCTTTCTGTCTCTGTTAGCTCTGGAGGAAGGTCCTTGTCATCAGTCTTCCCGTGGTCGAGGTGCTTCTCAGGTGCAGGGATCCCGGGTCCAGAGGATGCGCCCTGCTCCTGGCACTGCTTTCTTGGTGGTATGAGGTCCCCAACTCTCTGCTTGCTTCCCTTTCCTTTTATCTCTTGAGAGATAAAAGGTGGTGTAGGCCACACCCCAGGGAAACTCCCTTTACCTTGGATCAGGGAGGTGACCTGAGTTAAGAGTGTTGTTACAATCCCACCCTAATCCTTTCAACATAAAATTTATATTCACCAAATGGAGAACAGCCACACATGGCCTAACCAAATTGATAGACACATTTTGGGGGAGACATAATTTAATCCATGACAAGCACTGTTATAAACTCTTCCAAAAAACCAAACCCATTGCCGTCAAATCGATTCTGACTCATAGTGACCCTGTAGCACAGAGTAGAACTGTCCCTTAGAGTTTCCAAGGCTATATAATACAGAAACCCTGGTGGCATAGTGGTTAAGTGCTATGGCTGCTAACCAAAGGTTCAGCAATTCGAATCCACCAGGCGCTCCTTGGAAACTCTATGGGGCAGTTCTACCCTGTCCTGTAGGGTCGCTATGAATTGGAATCGACTTGATGGCACTGGGTTTGGTTTTTTTTTTAAATCTTTACAGAGCAGAATGCCACATCTTTCTCCTGCAGAGCAGCTGGTGGGTTCAAACCGATGACCTCTCATTTAGCAACCAAGTGCTTAAGCACTGCGCCACCAGGGCTTTTCAATTAACTCTAAGGGTTTTTAAAAATATATATTTAGTATATTTCAGTACATTGCAGTCATTTTATTTAATGTTCAAATTTTTTCACCTTTAGCCAGTAAGAGCCCCTTCATATTGCTACTGTGTTATTTTTACATAATCCCACCAGCCTTTGATGGCTTCCTTGCATTCCATCACGTGCCCTGAGCTCACTTTGTTCCTTCCCTGTCTCAGTCCTGCAATCAGCCATTCCCTTTAGTGAGGAACAGTATTCAGAGACAGCTAGGAAGTATGTGTGTGCATGCATGTATGTAAAGAAAACAAATCATCAGCTTGTGTAGCATTTCTATTTCAGAGTAACATTATAGAATGTTTACTTCATCTTTATACTTGATTCTTTTATCTTAAACTGAAATTTTTGGTTCCTAAAACATTTACATAATTCCTTATTTGCTTTATACTCCAGTATATTTCAGTAGGTTCAAAATAATAATAGCACTATTTCGGTAAGAGTAAGACTACTAAATGGAATTTTAGATTTCTTTGCATCATTCTTTGTCATTAGAACATATTCTACCAAGGACGTACAGTCAAATGCTGTCTTAAAGTCACTCGAAATAATTCTGTTCGCAGTGGTTATTTTCATCAGTTTGATACAGTTAGGTTTGTGCATTTTACTTTGTTATCAATACAGGGGGAATTCTTTTTCTCTTAATTTTTTTGAATATGCAAAACAACTACAAGATTCCACAATAGAGACTGTGTAATAAGTGATATGTCTTACCTCCATCCCTGCCCTGCCACCTGGATTCTCCATCCTCCGTAGGTAGCCATTTTTGTGAGATCTTGATTTCTCCTTCAGATGCTTCCTTTTCTAACTATGAGCACACACGTACATTTGTATTTCCTTCCCTTTCTTACACAGAATTGGTAGTACATCACAGAATACAACTTACTAATACAGGCATACCTCATTTTATTGCCCATCACAGATATCGCATTTTTTTTTACAAACTGAAAGTTTATGACAATGCTGCATTGAGCAAGTTCACTGGTGACATATTTCCAATGGCGTGTCGTACTTCCTGTTTCTGTGTCACATTTTGGTAATTCACACAATATTTCACACTTTTTCGTCGTTATTGTATCTGTCATGTTGACCTGTGATTATTGATCTTTGATGTTACTATTGTAATTGTTTTGGAAGGCCGCGAACCGCACCCACATAAGATGGCGAACTTAATCAGCAAACTTTGTGTGTGTTCTGACTGCTCCGCCAACCAGCTATTCTCTCTCTCTCCCTCTCCTCAGGCCTCCCTATTCCCTGAGACCATTCAGTATTGAAAGTAGGCCCGTGAATAACCCTACATTGGCCTCTTAAATGCTCAAGTGAAAGAGAGTCACACGTCTCTCAGTTTAACTCAAAAGCTAGAAATGATTAAGCTTAGTGAAGAAGGCATGTTGAAAGCTGAGATAGGCCAAAAGCTAGGTCTCTTATGCCAAACAGCCAAGTTGTGAATGCAAAGGAAAAGTTCTTGAAGGAAATTAAAAGAAGCCCTGGTGTCGTAGTGGTTAATAGCTCAGCTGCTAACCAGAAAGTCAGAAGTTCGAATCCACCAGCCACTCCTTGGAAACCCTATGGGGCAGTTCCACTCTGTCATACGGGGTCACTGTGAATCGGAATTGACAGCAAAAAGATGATGACTCTCTGAAGGCTCAGATGATGGTTAGCATTTTTTAGCAATAAAGTATTTTTTTAATTAAGGTATGTACTTTTTTTTTAAGACAATGTTATTGCATACCTAATAGACTGCAGTATAGTGTAAATGTAACTTTTTATGCACTGAGAAACCAAAAAATTCATGTGACTTGCTTTATTGCAGTATTTGCTTTATTGTAGTGGCCTGGAACCAAACCCACAGTGTCTCCTAGGTATGCCTGTATATCCTGGAAATTATTCCACATTAGCAATTTCCTCATTTTTTCCAGCTGCATGGTATTCCATTGCATTGGTGTATCGTTGTTAATTAAATAAGTTCCCTAATGGTTGACTTTAGGGTTGTTTTCAAACTTAAGCTATTAATATAGAGTGAATAGCCTTGCTCACATGTCATTTCAGGTATTTGCCTGAAATGTTTGTGTCTGGGATTGATGTATAGAAGTAGGAAGGACAGATGCATATGTAATTTTGCTATTACCAACCCCCCTTTCACGGGGATTGTACCATTTTGCCTTCCAACCTTTGATGTATGAGAATGCCTGTTTCCCCACATCCTTGCCACAGAGTATGTTGCCAAACTTTTAGATTTTTGTAATCTGATAGAAAAGAAATGTTATCACAGTTTTGATTTGCATTTCTTTTATTATGTGTGAGGTTGAATATCATTTCATATTTTTAAGGACCTGTATCACAGGTCCCAAAGTCCACCCCCAGGTTTCATGATTTGCTAGGAGGATTTACAGGACACAGCTCATAGTTGTGCTCATGGCTCTTAGTTATTACAGTGCAAGGATTCTAAGTGCACACAGCAAGAGCAAAAGGCACATGGGGTGAAGTCCAGGGGAAAACGAGGCAGAAGCTTCCAAAGCCCTTTCCCGGTGGAGTCACACTGAATACTCTTAATTCCCCCCAGCAGTGAGTCGTCACAGGTATGAAATGTTGCCAACCAGGGAACTTTATTACAGACTCAATGCCCAGGGTTTTTATTGGGGTCGGGCACATAGTCAGCCTCCGCCTGACACGTACCAAAATTTTAGACTTCCGGAGTGAAGAGTTTAGCATAAACCACGTAGTTTGTACAGTTTAGGCCCAGTGAGCTACTCTTACCGGCTAATGGTGGGATGGTTCTGAAATAGGAGTTCCCAGCTGCCAGCCAGGGCCATCTGTGTAAGGAGGACTTTTCAGAGGATAGCAGTCAGGCCTGCTGTGTCAACTCTTCTGCACAGGATTATTTTCATTTCTTCTTGAACTATCCATCCATACAGTTGGCCCATTTTTCTATTAGGCATGTGGTCTTTTTCTTCTTGATGGCTCTTTTTATGTTAGGGATTAGGCCTATGTGATATAAGTTGCAAATATTTTTTTTCGGTTTGTCTTTTGGCTTTCCTTATGGTATTTGTTGTTCATTTGTGTAGGTGTGTATGTGTTTTAAATTATGGGTGGTATTACAGATATCATTAATTTGAGTCATAGCTTTTCCCGCTGCAAGCTTATGCCGGAACACTCCTGTCTAGAGATTATATGTTTTAATTTTTTGCATTTAGATACCTAATTCATTTGGAATTTATCCTGGCATATAATGTGAAATACAGAACCTACTTTTTTTTTCCAAATGGCTAATCAGTTTGTGCTAACATCAGCTATTTTTTAAAAATCCATCTTCTCCTTATTGATTTAAGGAGTCACCTTTATCAGACATGTACTAAATTTCTGTGTGCTTTTGAGTCTATTTCTAGACTTCCTTTATTTGTTCTGTTGGTCTGTTTGTCTGTCTGTGCACCAGTATCACACTTTTAATTATAGAGACTTTATAAGATGTTATCATCTCTATTAGGGCTAAGCTCACCCTACCACATACTGTATTACTCTTATTTTCAGAGTTTTTCTGGTTCTTCCTGCTTATTCATTTTTCTCATTGATCTTTATAATTAACATATCTAGCACTAGAAAAAAATCTGTTGATATTTTAATTGTGGTTACATTGAATTTATAAATTAAGGTAGTAAGAGTTGATATCTTTATTATGTTGAGTCTTTCTATCCAATAATATGTAGTATGTCTTTCCATTCGTTTAGTCCACTTTTGTGTCTTTCAGGAGTATGTTCACATTTTCTCATACAGGATTTGCACATTTCTTGTTACATTTATGCCTATTTAAAAACTATAAATCCCTCCACTCAATTTTGAGAAACAATCCTTAATGCTTACATGATAGATTTGATGTTGAAACCCGGCATGTGTTTATTGGTGACCACTCAGGCCAAGTTACAATCCTCAAACTGGAGCAAGAAAACTGCACCCTGGTCACAACGTTCAGAGGCCATACAGGTAGGATTGAAAGCCAAACCATCATGTGCTGATATTACAGTGAGATATTGCCTGCTGCATATTCTCGTATTCAGATGATATGTTTTGAAAGTGGGAAAGTACAGTCTGTGCTTGTGTAAAGATATACATGATACACATACCTGATTTCAGAATAGCTCAGTAAGATATAATGTCAAAAACGTTGCTACATCAATCCAAACAAAAGAGAAGCCAATCTGTTTTGAACATGTTTGTAACTTGATTCTTTGTCATATTGTACCAGAGAAAACCATTGTTGGCATACATTAATAAGACATTGTTTGAGACTCTGTGGCAACTGCTCAGACCCCATAGGCTGAAGGGACAGCTGCCTCCATCTGTCCTTGCCATTCTTGGAGTGAGAAGATGCTGTGGAAGACACACTCCCACTTACAAAACAAAATGAAATGAAAAATATATTCATCATGGGTAGCTGTGCTACTTAAAAAGGTGCAAGTTCCTTTGTAATTTTCCTTCCTTTTGGGTTTTGTTTTGTTTTGTTTTTTCTGGTTTAAAACCCAAGGTCCCCTTTATGTCACCTATCTGCTCAGTGTCATTTAAGCAAGGTGATATGAGCTATTCATGCTTCGCCTTGACAGAACTTGAAAAGATGATGATTATTCATCTTTTAGTAGCATTTTTAAGATGTGGCGTTGACTGCAGAAAATAGTGACCCTGAAAAACTATTAACAAAGTATATTTTAGAACAGCTTTACGTGTCTTCTGAAAACTACCAACGCGTGATTTAGTATAAAACAATGTTATTACTGAACTTGGATTTGGTATACGAGCAAAAGTAGGGGATACCAAAAAACCAAAACCAAACCCACTGCTGTCAAGTCGAGTAGGGAATAGAGGGTCGTAGAGATGATAAGGCATTTTCTAAAGAGGAGAAAAAGGAATGTTGGAATGACAAGCATGCAGTAAGGAGAAAACTGAATCCGGGGAACAAAGATTCATAATAAAAACCAAAACCAAGCCCACTGCCGTTGAGTCGATTCCAACTCATAGTGACCCTATAGGACAGAGTAGAACTGCACCATAGAGTTTCCAAGGAGCGCCCAGTGGATTCGAACTGCCAACCTCTTGGTTAGCAGCCATAATAAAAAAATGCACCATAGAGTTTCCAAGGAGCGCCCGGTGGATTCGAACTGCCAACCTCTTGATTAGCAGCCATAATAGACCATCTTAATTATCTGTGTTTTGGGGAGGAAGAGCGCATAGAACCATTCCCTGTGGATAGGATCCAGGCCTTTCCTGATTGGATTTCTCCTTTCATCCACCTACACGGTAGCCAGCTGCAGGCCTGGTAGCTACCCAGAACTGTCCCACCCCAGAAATTTTAAACTTATATGTTCCACTTGCTGATTTCAGTCTAATCTTCCATCTCCTCAGAGCTTTCCTCTAATTCGCTTGCTCTTTCACCTCGGTTTCCCCCACTGTCTTAGCACCTCATCTTCTCTTCCTTCCCTGCGGCACCTGGTCTGTCACTTCAGCCGCATCCTCCCCATAGTCTCAATTCCGCACCCCCTTGTTCTTCCTTCTTGGAAGACCTTATCTACAATGCAGGCTCACTGCCTTGGTGCACTCAGCTGCCAGGTTGGTAGCAAGTCACACCAATACCATGATTTCCATGGCCAATTCATGATTTCCAGCCTTGGCGCGTGGAGTTGCCTAGTTATCCCTCTGCAGAATCCCTCTGCCTGTCCTCAGTACACCCCTCTTCCCTTGCCCGGCTCTTTCAGACCTTCCCACTCTCCCCACACCTCCTTCCCCATCACGTCCTCCTTCACAGAAAAATAGAGGCTATCAGATAGAAACTCCTTTGTTTTCTTTTTTTAGTTTCTTCCCCACCCACATTCCCTCCCCAACAAACAAGCTCTCCCTCTCCCCTGCCTACCTTTGGCCCCAGGCTACTTCTCCCTGAGATGTCTACACAGGAAGTTATTTTCTCCGTCCCTCTCTGTACTAACCCACTCCTCTCAGTGTACTAACCTGCTCAAGTTGCCCGCCTCTCTGTTACCAAATAAACAGAGCGTCCTCTCAATCCTGCACCCTGTTGTAGCAATTTCCATCTCACTCTCTTAACACCAATGCTTCTTAAAAGCGTGTTTTCCCAGCTGCTTCAAATTCTTCACCTTCCGTTTGCTTTCCCTGCAGTTTGGCTGGTGTCTTATCACTCCACATACACTGCTCTCCCCAGTGGCCTGCTGGTCATTAAGTCCTTTTCTTAATTAACTTTTCAGCAGCATTTTACCTTGCGGCCATTCCTACATGCTGTAACTGCCTCCTCTGGCTTTGGTGACCCATTCTCCCAGCTTTCCTCCTCCTTCTCAGTCTCTGTCTCCTTTGTGGGTGGTGGCATCCCAGGGTCTCCCTGGGCCCTCTCCTCTTTTCACTCTGTGCTCTCCTTGGTTGATCTCAGCCACTGCTCTCAGTCACAGAAGTAAAAGGCTCAGTCATTGTCCTCAAATTCTTCACAACCTGTTTAGAGAGACAAAAGCCAGGCAGTGGTTACAGTGCATGGTAGCAAGGGCACACACCCAGCTGAAAGGAGGTGGGAGGGGTCAGAGAAGGCCACCCTGGGGGGAGATGTCACTTCAGCTACGGTCTTCAGTGATGAATAAGTGTTGAGTTCATGAAAAAGAGGTAAGAGGAGTAATTCAGGCAGAAAACACCCCCATGGTCCAAGGCGTGCGGAAACTGCTAGTATGTAGCTCTGTTTGGCTGGGTCCTTGGGTACAAGGCAGGGAGGCAACCAGAAAGGAAGCGAGAGTCAGTTCAGATCACTGAGGATTTTCTCAGGTATTGTCCTGCAATCAGTGAGAAACCATTAAAGACTTTCAAGCAGAGAAATTAATATAATCAGATTTTAAAAGTTTGTTGTGGCAGTAGAGTGTAATTGGAAAGTGAGGAAACCATGTCCCTTGAAATGTGACAGTGGCAATGGGAAAATGAGGAGTGGATGGACCCAGGCATTTAGGAAGCAATCTCAACAGGCTTGATGAGGGAGCAGGTGGCTCACAGATTCGGTTTAGGCAGAGGTGGGTTTCGGCCTGATGTTTTGACTCTTCACCATTATGTTTTGACTCTTCACTATTATGGTGGCTGATTGGTAGGGAGTCCTCTCAGTTCTGTATTGTTACCTCCAGGTCAGAAAAGGGGGAAGGGGCTGCTTCCAACCATGGTGTTGTGAGCCAGATGTGGCCCCAGGGTCTCACATTTTCATGCTTGTCCTAAAATTGAATGTTAGCTTGGTATTATGTCTTATCTTTCTCAGAAGAGTTGCAAGCATTTTCATTTGACTTTATCTTGAAATATCTGAAGAAGACAGGACCGCCGTGGCCCAGGAAGGTCACTAACTAACATGAAGGCAAACTTAGCAGGTCAGACGTTTAACTTGTTATTCTTCCTCAAGCGGGTGGTAGTATCTGTGTGTTGCTAATCAGGCTACAGCACAGCTCACTTGTTTAAAGCTAGAGCAAGGACATCTAAGAGGACATGGGGATTCAAAGATATTGTCTGGTTCCTCCTATGTCGTAGGCCCATTCTGGGCACTGGCATATCCTAAACTTATCCAGACACTATTTGGGGATTTGGAGGTTTTCGTAAGGATTAGCTTAACCTCCTCTACCCCCTATCTCCCATCAAAGACCTGAAAGTAAACTCAGATCCTTTAAAGTGTGAACTTGGAGTCCCATCACTCCAGGTCCAAACTGGAAGCAGACAAGCATCTGATATGGGTAGAGAGTCATGTAACTGTTCACCCATCACTCCATTTGTTGCTCTCTGATGGAGGAGAGATGGTCATGTAAGAAATGTGGGTTAGTGATGGCATCAGCCTCACATTCCTGCCCAAAGGCCAAAACATTAGGAAACTAGTTTTATGTTCTTACGCTCCCTCTGCTGGTTTTATTTCTGGAGCTAAATGCCAAGTGTCATAGTTCTCTGCTGTTTCTACAGAAATTAGAATGCATTTCTACCAAAAAGGCATATACTGACTTGAACAAAAGGGAAGAAAATCAGATTTTGACCACTGGAAGGAAATTTCTATTAATTTCAATAAAATATTTTTTCTCTCCGAAGAAAATTTTTATTAGCATGAACATATTGGAGATGGGAGGGCCTGAATATAAACCTGCCAAAGCATACTAATAAATGAAAAATTAAATACAGACATGTTCATTAGCTGCCGGGAGAATTATTATGAAAGGAACAAGATAACTAACAAAAATAGTTAAACAAGGAAAGGTGTAGTTCAGTGCAAATACAAAATAATTAAATTGAAAACTTGCATTGTTGTTTATGATGGAGGCTTCAACAAAGACTCCATTTCTATAAAGTGCAGGTGGATAGATGCAGATTTTCATCAAGTGTTAGTCAAGTCCTCAGCTGTATGTATGTGATGGGTGCAGAGATACATAGGTGAATAAAACAAAGCATTAAACCCATCATTACAAAGGATTAATCAGAACACTGTGAGTGTACCAAGTGCTGTGACCCGTGAGGCAGAGCCTAGTCCGCTGTGGGAGCAGGCAACAGGAGGGCCTCTCCCTGTCCAGAGAGGTAGAGGGAGGCTCCCAAGGAAGTCACTGGTGGTGCACATGGTTAATGTGCTCGGCTGCTAACTGAGAGACTGACTGCTGGAGTCCACCCAGAAGGGCTCTAGGAGAAAGTCCCAGTGTCTTCTTGTTAAAAATCAGCCATTGAAAACCCTTTGGAGCACAGTTTTACTCTGATAGGGTTGCCATGAGTCACCATCAACTCAACAGCAACTGGTTTTTCCAAAGGACCAAAAACCAACCAAACCCAGTGCCGTCGAGTCGATTCCAACTCATAGCTACCCTATAGGACAGAGTAGAACTGCCCCACAGAGTTTCCAAGGAGCGCCTGGCGGATTTGAACTACTGACCCTTGGATTAGCAGCTGTAGCACTTAACCACTATGCCACCAAGGTTTCCTTTCCAAAGGAAGCGATGTTTAAATAATATCTTAAGGAGAAACAGCTGTTATCCAGGTTGTAGGAGCTTCCCAGGCCAAGGGCAGCAGGTATGAAACCTGGAATGGGGAAGTGTGAGCAACTGAGCAAAGTGAAATGGCACATGTGGTGAGTTGGTGGGGAGGGTACAGGTTGGCCTAACAGTCAATGTTAAGAACTTGAGACATTGTGCTCAGGCAGTGGGAAGCCAGTGAAGAAGTTTAAGCAGGGTACGGTCATGGTTTGCATGTTAACGAATCGCTGTGGCAGCAGTGGGTGGGGACAGGAATGGGTACGACAGACCATTTAGGAGGCTACAGCTGAGACCCTGGAAAAGGTGATGCCTGTTGGGATGGGGCAGCAGCAGGGAGTGTGGAGAGGAGGGATCTAAGGTTTATTTAGGAGACGGGAGCCAGTAGCACTTGGCTGTTGATCGAGGTAGGGTGGCTCCCAGGTGTCTTAAGCATTTGGGTTTTACCCTGAATGGGACGAGAAGCCATAGGAGAGATTTCAGTGAAGGATGTTGTAATCCGCTTTGTGTTTTCCAGCGACCATGTTGGCTGCAGGACAATAGGAGCAGCAGTGGAAGCAGGGGAACCTGCTAGGAGATTATAATAGTCTCAGGCTTGTTTTTAGTTTGGTTTTTTACTTTTCATTTTAAAATATTTCAGATTTAAAAAATTTTTTAAACCAGTAGAGTCTTTTATGTCCTTTACCTGGATCCCACAAATGTTAACATCTTTCAAAATTATGGTACAAATATCAAAATCAGGAAATTAGCATGGATACAGTACTAGTATCTAGCCTATAGACCTTATTCACGTTTCACCAGTTACCTCACTTATGTCTTTTTTCTGGCTTAGACGCCAACCCAGAATCACACGTTGCATTTGAGTGTCAAGGCTCCTCAGTTTCCTTAATCTGGAACAGTTCTTCAGTGTTTCATGACCTTGACGTTTTTGAATACTAGCCAGAATGTCCCTCCACTTGAGTTTGTTTGACGTTTCCCCATGGTTAAGTTCAGGTTTATATGCCTTTGGTAAGAATCCCACGAAAGCGACATTCTGGCACGCCCTCCTTAGTGCATCCTACGACAGGGTGCTGAGGAGTGGTTTGTCCTGTCACTGATGATGTTAACTTTGTTCACTTGGCTAAAGTGATGGCCTCCAGGTTTCTCCACTTGGGTTACCCTTTATAATTAAATATTTATGGGGGAAATACTTTGAAACTATGTAAATATCCTGTATCTCCTTTCTGCCCTAATCATTTTAGCATCCATGATTATTCTTACCAGAAACAATTATGACTGTGGTGTTCGCCAAATTGTGATTTTCTATTATCATTATCCCTGATACCTTTATTGGCTGGGATTCTACTATAAGGAAGAACGTTTACTTCTCCCCCATTTGTTCATTTAGTTGTTTATTCAGTATGGACCTATGGGTTCTTATTTCTACACGTGAGGATTCATTACTATCATTATTTATTTTGTTGCTGAAATTGTCTCAGACTTGACCATTGGGAACCCTTCATAGTTTTCCCCAGAGTTCTCTCCAGTTCTGTTTATATATTAGCCATCAGTATCAACAGTACAAACTAGTAACTTTTTTCTTGTCTGAGATTTATGAAGCTGTTAGTGACTCTCACCTTCTTCTTAGACTAGTCTCTGTAATATTCTAGTAAACCTATGGTGTTGTAATAATTAAGGTAGTGCTAACTGCCCTAACAAATAATCCCCAACATCTCAGGAACAGCCCAGTGCGGGTGTTCTCAATTTGCACCTTTTTTCTTCCATGTGGTGATTCAGGAGCCCAGGCTCCTTCTAGAATGTGGTTTCTCATTCCCTGGGGTCCTGGAGTTCTCTTGGAGGAAGTGTAAAGATAAAGTGGAAAAGAGCTGTCTTCTCTTACCTGCCTTGGCCCAGAAGGAATGCATGTCACTCCACTTACGTTCTCTGTTCTGTTGCTCATTGAGAATTGATCACAGGCCCCTTCCATACAAGAGGGGTGGTACTCAGGCAGCAGTTGCCCAAGGAGTGCTCTGTATATTGAGGGCGAATATGAATCCAGGTGGGCAGGTAGCTAACTCTGCCACAGGGGTTAACAGAGTTAGCCCTTGGGTGCTGTGTGGGAATAAGTAACATGTTTTGCACCATGGAACACAAGTCCTGAAATATTGCATTCTGAAATACTGAAGGGTATTTGGGAAACATTGTAACCTTGGAGTTCAGTAGCAGGGAGAGAGGGTGAGTTGTACAGAAGAAGATACTTGGCTTCAGCGGGCTGGATATGCATAGCAGAGAAGTTCCAAATAACAAAATTTGTGGAGAAAAAACAATATTTTTATATTTTCACTCAGCTGTTGATTCATTCATTCAGCAGACAGTATTGTCTGTGCACCAGGCACCCTGCTTGGCTGCTGGTGGTGGGTGGTGGAGGGGTCAGGGAGGAAGAGGTGGGAGTGGCAGGGATGGTTAGCCACCTGCACACTGGGACAAATGGTGCCCATTTTCACGTACTAGGAATGTGTACAGGCAGAACGCTTGCGGGCGTAGGAAGAAGCTATCAAGCGTTATCCAGAACAGTGGGATTTTTTTCTTTGTGATCTTAAAAAGGAAATCTGAGACAATTCTATGTGGGAAGCTTTCCTAAAAGCTTTTAAGGTACAGTACTTTATTAGAACAAATTGGTAATCTGGATAAAAAATGTCAAATTCCAACAAATAAGAGGCTATTTTATGTTCTTTGCAGAATAAAATATTTTTCAGTAATGTAAAAAATGAGTACTTCTGACATTCTGAAGTATTTGTAAACTTGGCGATGATGTTACATGGGAAAAGTTATGACTGTTTTCAGTACACAAGGAGTTTCATTTATAAGGGCCCTACCACAGAGGAAAACCTGTGGTAATACTCTATAGTTGTATCACAGGAGTAACACTGCTAGCCAGCATCAGCGCTGCACGTGAGTTTACAGAGGCCCTGGGTAACCACCTCACTGCTCACCGCGGTCCTAAGAGGTAGGTGACGGCTAGCTAGGCTCATGTTATTACTAGTGAAAGTAGTAATGTTACCATCATCCCCATTTTATAGTCCAGAAAACTGATTAAGGATGTAAGTGATTTGCTCAGAGTCTATAAACTTAAATTCCCAAAGAGAAAAAAATGAATTTTAAATTCTGATATTGTAGTCTAATTATATCTGATGTTTAAGAATAAAAAATCTAATTGAGCTTTTTAAATCTGTTTACTTCCCATCCATTACTGTCAGGGTGAGAGGTGGCAGCAGTTTAGAAAACATAGTTAATATTCTGAACAGGGCAGTATTTTCCATTCTTCTTAAAATTATGACTGTTGTTTGCAGGTCACTTAATTGCCTTTTTTTCTTTCCCATTGGTCTTTATAGTAATTGATTTTATGGTACATTAAATTTGGGGGAAGAATGGTTAAAGGGTCAGATTTTTATCCTTGGTATCAATTCTTTTCTCTTAGAATTCATTCATTCATTTGTTCTTTGAACAAAAATTTATTGTATGCCAGGAACTGCCCTAGATCCTAAAGGCTTTGTACTCACATTTATTTCGTGAATAACATTGTTGCTTACTGTCCTCTTAGGTGGGGTGACTGCTCTCTGTTGGGACCCGGTCCAGCGAATGCTCTTCTCAGGCAGTTCAGATCACTCTGTCATCATGTGGGACATCGGTGGGAGAAAAGGGACAGCCATCGAGCTCCAAGGACACAAGTAAGGCTGCTGGTACTTTTTTAAAGAATTCCTGGGAAGGCATCCCAGCTGACAGAGCAGAGGCATGCCGTCCAGCCCCTGTGGCCAGGTCTTAGCAAGGGAAGGAACATGGCAGGGCGCAAATACTGGCCACTTTGGTTTCCATCTGGGCGTGAGTGTGTTTACCTATCCATACCCCATCTTACTCCATGAGGAATTGAGAATGTTTACAAAAACCATAAAACACAGTAATGGGAGCGAATAAATAAAAGATAAGAATTAGAACCAGTGAGAACATAAGACTAAAAATTTAGGACCGAGAGAAAAAAAAGAGCTTAAAAATATAAGCCATGAAGGCCTGCACAATTTCTACAATTGAGTTCAAATGTGTCTTCCAGCTTCCTGGCAGCTTAAGGAAAAGGGAAGAGGTAATACCCTTACATAGTACATTTTGTAATTCAGCAAATATTTATTGACTACCTACCTTGATCTGTATCAGGCTCTTCTTCCTTAAGGGATGCATTTTAGAGGACTGAGATCGAGAGCAGAGAAAGCTTCACGTTTCCTTGGAGCAGTTCTCAGACTTTGCTGTGCACAAAGAATCACCGCGGAATTTGTTCAGTGATTCCTGGCCCCATCCTCTGGTTGCTGGTCGTATCTGTATGGTAACAAGCACCCCAAGTTGAGCACACTCTGGAGAAATCTGCCCGGCAGCATGCTGCTCACAGTCCCTGTCTGCAGGAAAGACCTTGCGATCTGCTCTGGAACTCTAGAGCTAATCTGAATTGTGTTTACTGTACACAGTTTTCAAAATGATATGGTGACACACAGCACAGACAGACGTCAGCAATGCTGCCATCAACTGAGTGCTTTTAAGCAGCATTCACTTTCCTGTAAATCTGCCTGGAAACGTTTGTTTCAAAATAGTCCTCTGAGTAGTTAAATCTATAGTTTTGGATTATTGAATATGAACTTAGTAAATTTTGGAAAGCCGAGACACAAGTAATCATTTTAGCTTTAGAGTTTGGGTTTATAGGAGTAGCTATTAAGCCTTTTTTTCTCACATTAGAGAAAGACCAGTTATCTGGGGCCACTTCTGACAGTCAGACCTTGTCATCAGCTCACTGGAGGAATTGTCGCCTTATTGTTCTCCTTAGTGAGGGCTGGCTCATCCAGAACACGTATGAGTTCACATCACCCATGCAATGAGGAAGAAGAGCTGGTCCACTGTCCTGTTCCAGAACACCCTGCTCTTATCTGATCTGCCGGGTAATTCCTGCCAACTCTGACTCTCTCAGGGCAATAAAACGCAGGTTTTGAATAAAGATCAGCAGTATTTGTTGGACTCATTCAGTTTAATTCATAACTAGGTTTATGTTTACATAGTGGTTAACAAAGACTGCAGGCGACCTTGCCTGATTTCATGGGGTCCTTCCACAAAATGCTAGACTGTAACAGTGCTCAGCACCAGCGTGCCTGTGTGCTAAGTGCCCTTGACCCTCATGGAAAATGTCCTTGAGAACCTACGCCTGCAGTTTGATAAGAAAGGAACCCCTATGACATTTAGATACAATCTCTCAGTCCCAGAAGGAGAAAACAAACAGATAGGTTTTCTAGTTTCTAAGAAGGCAAAGTTGTCCTTTTAGCAAATGGAATCCACCATACCTGGAGTTCATCCTGGTAGAGTCACACCCTAAGAACCTACCTGAATAGGTAGGCAGGCAGGCTGGGGAGATAAAGAGCCACCAGTCAGAACTGGCCTTGAACAGTCGTAATGGCAGAAGACCATGGTCTGGGGCTGTATTTAAGTCAAACTCAGTAATAAACTCTAGGTCTTAGCCTGAAGGGGTTGCCCTGGTTTCACAGGTTTAGAAGAAGTAAACTTCTCAGCATCAACTGGTGTCACTCTGTTAGAGTGGGTTTGAATGCCAGGGCTGCGGATAGAGGAGCCACTGGAGCTCCAGAAAGTAGTAGAATGGTATTCTGAGAGGAAGGAAGGGAGGTGCAGGAGAGGAGAGACCTGGAGCACCAGGCAGGAAAGGAGAAGTCATAGGAGCCCTTTCGCAGCAACCCAGAAGTTGGCTGCTGGATTGGGGCTCAATGATTCTAGTATCTGATTAGTGCTTAGTATTTTGTCAAAGGTCTTTCAAAACACACATGTATCTCGGTTTAACCATACAATGACCCTATGAAAGAGAGAGGTCAGATAGCATTTTTTAGATGAGAATCTGCTTTAGGGGCCAGAGAGTTTCTGGTGGGGGCCTGAGGCTGCCCCATGTCCTCCTCCAGCTCCCAGTTTCCCCCACTGCCTGCCTTCCCCAGGATGACCAATGCTGGTCAGAGTCCCAAATCAGGAGCCGTAGTTGGTAAGCTTAGGAGCTGGAGAAAGCAGACAGGGCCCAGTGGGGAGACTGCCCTCCCCTGGTGTGGAAGGTCCAGTCATGGTGCTGAGGGACAACGCCGTAAGCTTTGGTCACGGCTTCTGTGGCTTCATGCCAACCTTCAGTGGCAGAAATGCGATGCATATGTAACTAGCTTGCTTGATTTGATGTTCAAAAATCCCACCAAAGAAGAACAAACTTTAGCACCAGAGAAAGTAATGATGACGGTGAAAATGTGTCCAAGCCAAAGGAAGAAAGCTAAGAATGTACACCTCTGTACAATGTTACCTGCATTTGGGTGATTTTATTTCCTGTAGCAGCTGGAACGTGACTGTCTGCTAGCTCGTGGGCGGAAAGGCGAAGGTTCCCGTCTCAGGTGCCGGTGGCGTTTCTCAGATGTTAGTTACCAGTTGGGCAGGTATTATAGAAACATTAACCTGGGCACTTCCTGTCCCGTGCCCACCTTGTCAAATCTAATTATAGTCCTTGGGCTTTTTAGATCCTTTTTATTCTGCTATAATACTTATCATTTTGTGCCCAACATTATGACTGTAATTCTTCTTCCTGATAGCTTAATTTGGTGCATTTGCTTAGGTTTTTAGGACTTTTTGTTAACTTGATTTAGTGGTAACTTGATTTAAAGCACAGGTAGAAATCCATGTTGTCCCTTTGTGTGGGACTCTCCACCAAGGCTGCAATCAGCTTCCGCCAAGTCTGGGTCACAGCCGCAATATTGGCCACTCATGGCTTGCATATTTGCTTCCTCTTTCCAAAACCCCAGTTCTTGGTTTCTATCTTATTACTCTTACCATGTGTGTTGTTATTAGTTGTTGCCAAGTCACCATCAACATACGGTAACCGCGTCCACAACAGAGTGGAATGCTGCCCTGTCCCACACCACCCTCACGGTCACCAGCATGTCTGAGCCCTTCGTTGCCTTCCAACATAGAGGGCTCATCTTCCAGCGCAATACTGGACAACATTCTGTTGTGATCTATAGGGTTTGCATTGGATAATTTTTGCAAGTAGATTGCCAGGCCTTTTGTCCTAGTCCTTCTCAGTCTGGAAGCTTCGCTGAAACCTGTCCACCATGGGTAGCCCTGCTGGTGTTTGGCATAGCTTACAGCATCATAGCAACACCATAATATGACAAACTGAAATATGGGTGATGATTACCACCACGTGTAAGAATTTGCTGGAAGCTTCCTCAGAGCTGTTGAGTAAAGACATACGGTATTAGTAAATAAATATACATTGACAGAATGGGTGCTTCTCCTCCTCCTCGTACCAGGTACATTGACAGAATGGGTGTTCCTCTTCCTCCTCATATTAGGCACATTGACAGAATTGGTGCTCCTCCTCCTCGTACCAGGTACATTGCATTTACAGTTATGAAAGGAAGTGGAGCCCTCTCAGCCAGCATCTGTGTTTTGGGGAGGGGTGTAATGATCAGCATATATGAGATCTTTCCTCATGAATTCAAGAGATTCAGGAGTATTTCTCACTGTTGTGCTAGAGACCTGTTAGGGTGGAGAGGAGGAGATGCCTTTCCTATTTCTAACTATTTAGCTGAGCACGCAATAGATCAAAGTATTAGAAATTAGAGTTTCTGTAGGGGGTAGAAGCTTGTCAAAGACAGCGGAGCAGTAGAGAGTGGTCATTAAGCCCACAGGCCTTTGAGTCAGGCCAGGCTGTATGAGCCAGCCCTTCTCTGTAGCCTTTGGCAAGGCATTTTAATGCTCTGCTCCTCAGTACCCTCATCTTAAAAGATAGTATTGCAAAGAAAGCCCTCCCAAGGTTGTTGAAAAACAAATGATCCAATACGTGTCAAATAACCAGCATAGGAGTAAGGGCCTAGTAAATGACAGTGTTGTTAAAATTATTCTAGTTGATAAAAATATATAGTAATTCAAAAATCAGGCTTTAAGCTATGAGTACTGTTTCTCTCTGATTGTGTCATTTTCTGTGGAAATATTGCCACATACACCTAATCCCTCTGCCCATCATTTATTCAGCAAATGCTTACAGAGCTCCATCTGCACACCAGGCTTTGTATCAGGCACTTAGGGCACAACGTTGGGTAAGAAAACATAGTTCCTGCCCTTATGGAGCCGTGCGAGAAGTATGAAAATGGGTTAAAAAAACCATTGCCGTCAAGTTGATTCCAACTCATAGCAACCCTATAGGACAGAGTAGAACTGCTCCATAGAGTTTCCAAGGAGCAGCTGGTGGATTCGAACTGCCAACCTCTTGGTTCACAGCCAAGCTTTTAACCACTGCTCCACCGGGGATCCATGAAAATGGGTAAAAGTGGGACAGTTGCGAGTTTTACTGGAAGGTGGGGGCTTCGGTGGGAGGTGGGGGGTCACTCTTGATTTGGACCTGAGAAGATGAAGAGGTTCTCATAGCGCACAGGATCAGGAGGTTACTCGACAAGAGCGACCTCCATGAACTAAAACACAATGGGTTCAAGAAATTGCCAGTGGACAGAGGGCAGTGGCTCATCTCAACTTCCACTCAAGCCAGTAAACAGCAGGGTATCTCTGATGTACCCAGACGGGGCCCTGAGTTCAAGTTCAGACTAGCTGTGGTCCAGGACCCCGGGGTAGGCAGAGCCCTTCCCTGGTCCCTTGGCTTGGAATGGCCATAGGTATCAGATATCCAGGAGACCTAACATGGGTGGGTTACTCATGTGCCTTCTTGGGTCCTTGGAGGTTGGAAGACTAGTGAGGCGGCTCTGAATACAGGAACTGAGGTCTCCGGTAGCAGATGCAAAGCTGATGAGATTTTTACAAGTAACCTGGGGCATGCCTGAACAGGGATGTGAACCCTGGGCTGCCGTGGACTGCCAGAAGAATGAACAAATTGTCTTGGAAGAAGTACAGCCAGGATGCTCCTTAGAAGTGAAGATGACGAGACTTCGTCTCACTTACTGTGGACTTGTTATCAGGAGGGACCAGTCCCTGGAGAAGGACACCATGCTTGGTGAAGCCGAGTCAGTGAAAAAGAAGAATACCCTTGAAGAGATAGGTTGACACGGTGGCTGCAACAGTGGGCTCAAACAGAGCAACAATTGTGAGAACTGGGTAGTGTTTCATTCTGTTGCACATAGGGTTGCTGTAAGTTGGAACGGACTCGACAGCACTTAACCGCAACAACCTGGGGCATTTCATCAAAGAAATGGAAGATGCTGTACATTTAAGACCCCTCCTGTTTGAGGATGGCAGAGGGCCTAAACTGACATTTGAGCAGCTGTTGGTTTGGGTCTGAGAGCCTGTTTTGATAACAAGGGTAAAGGCTTCTCCGCGCTTCTCCCTCAAGCAGCATCAGATCATTGTTATGCTTGAGCCCATTGTTGCAGCTACTGTGCCCATCCATCTCTTTGAGGGTTTTCCTCTTATAACGCTTCATCTGTGACTTGGGAATGGTCCCTCACCTTGTTCTTACCCACACGGTGGTTATATTTTGAATCCTTAAATCAAGAAGGCCCTGATGAGCTTTATTACAGAGCTTGGTTCCCAGCATTCCTCACTGCATTCCACTCCTCTGTGTTGGAATATTAACAGGACTGAGTCCATAAATTATGTGTTTGTTGCTCAATGTTGCCGCCAGCTGTGAGTGGCAAAGCTGTTCCTTCTATAGCTTATTTTGGTTTTACAAGATCATTGATGTGTATCAAGATGCCTTAACAAATGAAATGTAGTTCAGGTCACAGGGTTACGAGTCTTTCAATTAGATATATTTTCCTTCTTGTCCTTGCACGGTGGAATGGTAGCACTCCATATATTAAAAGCATGAAATGACAACCAGGAGAGATGGTGAGAAGAAAACTGACTTTTTTTTTTTTTTTTTGACAAACACATGAAAGATTTTATATTGCTCATTAATGAATAAGGGTACCAGTAAGATACTATAACCAATTTGAAGAAAAACCAACAGAGCAGACACATACATAAGCAATCGGGAATGCTAAAATGAATTTGCAAAACCAGCTTGTCTGTGGGCAGAATGGGGCGGGGGCGGGGGGTGGGGGGGGGATTAGTAGTGTCTTCACTGGACAGGATTCCTTTATAGTGATATCAGTTTTCTGTAAAACAGCTCAGTTACAGTTACAGAAAAGTGCGGTCCCCAGTCAAATAAGATAACCCTGAAGGGTGCATTAGACAGCACCTCATGTTCTGTTGAGAAGACACCCGTTAATGTCATCATGTCAGAGTCTTTCACGGCTTCACCTGATAGCCCTCCCCTCATTCCTCCCTGTGCCCATAACAGTCTCAAAGGTTATTCTTGATCACACTAAAGTAGGGGTGGCCTAGTTATTCACAGAGGTGCGGTAAGAGTGTTAACCATACAGGCCTTCTTGGGTTTGCTTTGCAGTCTAGAGTAGTGCAGCATTCAACAACTCTTAAGTCTAGAAATTAACTTCTGCCTGGAAGTTTTGATCAAGAATCTTGGATTGGACTTTTTAAAGCCTCTATTATTTGCTTATCCCAAGGGTGGAAAACCAAGCCCAAGAAACTCTCCACCATATCTGACCTACCATATTTGGAAACTAGATTGACTTCCTTGAGGCTTCCAACGTTTGCTAGATTCCTAGCCCTGGTACCTTCTTTGCCACCTGTAAGGCCGGGACCCTGAAAACCAGGTACAAGGCCTGTTTTCCTGGGAAGCCTCTACAGACATTGGCTCTGTAAGTGAAGTCTGCCTTCGTTCCTTGAAGTGGCTAGTCAGTTCTGATTCAGCGAGCATAGTCCCCAAATACAACACTCTGGGAAGGGGCTTGATCGTACCATCGATTTGCCTCATTATATCCTGTGGAAAGACTCTAACTGTACCTGTGCAGATAGCTATATTGCCATGAAAAGCAGTCGGACTTGTAACAGTTTTTGAGTTCTGGAGGATCAGTGAGAATTGGATATTATTTTTAAATGTTTCCATTTAGCTCATAAAAGCAGAATGTACTAAATTGTAGATTAGAGATAGCTTAAAAGAAAAGGCTTCCTTGTCTACACAGAAAATAAGACACTAAAACAACATCAACAATCTTTCAAACAAATAACCACAGTGAGATTTCCCTCTTCGGCTCGTTCAGTCCTATGTAATTAATTCTTGTCCTATGGGATCTCACTTTAGCAGTTGACTTTTGTGAAGCCATCTGCTTCCAGAGTAAATAGAGCCCAGAAATGCAAGGAAATCCTGGTTCAGCCCACTGGCACAGATTGAAAATTGTTTAAGCAATGTCAGCTCAGAAGTCTGTGCCCAAGATTCTGTTCTTTGAAATACATTATTTTTAAAATACCTGGTACGTACCGTGCTTTCCCAAGAAACTCTGAGACGTCCTTTGGTTAAGTCACATACAAGCCTGTGGCTTCGAGCAGAGCCTTCAGGCAAGCATTAGAGTAACAGGAAAGTTGTCTGTAAGATGACAGATGTAATGGCTTAGTGGTCAGTTTACTATAGTGACCAATAATATTAGAATGGAGTAGAGTGGGTACCCTCCTATTGGGGTACCCTGCATAACTATTTCATAAGAGTTTTGATCAGGGTTTCCCCTGAGGGTAAAAATATATTACAGGCAGTCCCAGGTTTATGAACGCCCGACTTACATAGTACCCGTAGTTATGAACTAACCCCTGTAAAGCCTATTATATTAAAAATTCCAGGTACATACAGTGGTTTGTAATAACAAACAGGTGCTGCTTTGCAACACATATCAAAACATTATTGTTATTACTGTATTATTGTTTTAAAGATATTTTAGTGTACCTGGAAGTGTTTCGTTACCATTTTTTATGCATGGAAAGGTACATTATATACTACATACCAAGACAAACATTTGATTAACTGAGGTTAGACACAAACCGTACCTAACTGTTCTGACTTATGGACAAATTCAACTTAAAGACAGGAATAGAACTCCGTCGTAATCCAGGGGCTGCCCTGACAGATCTCCAGAGTCGTCTTATAAGGCATACAATTTCTGAAATACTTACGTTAATAACATTTGCTCATACAGGGTCTGGGTAGTGCAAACAGTTAACGTGCTCAGCTGCTAACTGAAAAATTGGTGGTTGAAGTCCACCCAGAGGCTCCTCCGAAGAAAGTCCTGGCAGTCTGTTCCCAAAATAGCAGCCCCTGAAAAGCATGTGGACCACAGTTGTCCTCTGACACGCACGGGGTCGCCGTCAGTAGGAGCCGCTCCGCGGCAGCTGGGTACAGACTTCACATGGGGAGGCCGGGCCGCTCTTCTCATCCGACACCTGCCCCGTACGCATGTGGACCACAGTTGTCCTCTGACACACACGGGGTCGCCGTCAGTCTGAGCGCTCCGCGGCAGCTGGGTACAGACTTCACATGGGGAGGCCGGGCCGCTCTTCTGACCCGACAGCTGCCCCATACGCATGTGGACCACAGTTGTCCTCTGACACACACGGGGTCGCTGTCAGTCTGAGCGCTCCGCGGCAGCTGGGTACAGACTTCACCTGAGGGAGGCCGGGCCACTCTTCTGACCCGACAGCTGCCCCGTACGCATGTGGACCACAGTTGTCCTCTGACACACACGGGGTCGCCGTCAGTCTGAGCGCTCCGCGGCAGCTGGGTACAGACTTCACCTGGGGAGGCCGGGCCGCTCTTCTGACCCGACAGCTGCCCCGTACGCATGTGGACCACAGTTGTCCTCTGACACACACGGGGTCGCCGTCAGTCTGAGCGCTCCGCGGCAGCTGGGTACAGACTTCACCTGGGGAGGCCGGGCCGCTCTTCTGACCCGACAGCTGCCCCGTACATGCAGCTCCTAACATGGTAAGGCAGCAAATAAACCTTGTTATTTATAGCATCTCTTTTTGTGAGGTGAAGGGGCAAATCTTTATGCTTTTCTAGGACCCCTTTGGGAAATCTCAGAGATCATTTTAGGTGTAAAAAAATCTTAAACTTTTATTTTTTCAGAATATAGGACCCAACCTGGGAAGGCACAGCCAACAGAGCTGCCAGAGGAGGCTCAGGCACTTACCTCTGGTAGGAGCACAGGTGTCCAGGAAACAATACCTGCTTATCATGTAATCAAAGCCACATGGAACATTTAAAGATAAATCTGGAAAGTGATATGAGTTTAAAGAATTTAGCTCTTTCATAAGTGAGGAGCCTTTGTGCTTTTTTTGTTTGTTTTTCTTAAATAATCAAGGACTTTAGACTTCAAGATACCCCACCCCATTGCCGTTGAGTCAATTCTGACTCATAGCGACCCTATAGAACAGTGTAGAACTGCCCTGTAGAGTTTCCACGGAGCACCTGGTGGATTCGAACTGCTGACCTTTGGCTAGCAGCTGTAGTATTAACCATTACGCCACTAGGGTTTCCGACATCAAGATAAAGCACTGAAAATAATTCCATCAGACTCAGAACCTCTGCCAGCTCTGCAGATTCCACGGAAGGCAAAGAATATCCTTTCTCATTGTAGCCACAGGCACTGATCAATAAGTAAACCAAGGAAGCCAACTCATCAAAACTAAGGGAACATTGCCAAAATTTTAATGCATCCCATAACGTCTTTTCAGACTCAAGTATTGTAAACAAAAGCAAATAAAGTTCCCTTTCCAGGTTTTGTCTTTCTTTTTTTTCTTTCATGTTCTGGAACAAACTGACACTTTACTTTAGAATTGCCTTTTTCATTCTCATTCTCTCAGAAGTATACAGTGGAGTTTTCCAGAAGCTACGTGGTGCGTGATACACAGCACATGCCGAGAGATGAGTATCTGGATCTCTGTTAGTAAGCCAGACATTAGAAAGATTTGCAAAAATGTAAAACAATGTCATTTTCTCATAAGAATTCTGTTTTAGACAATATAGCTATTTTTCACAAAATATGTTAACATGCAATGGGTTCATCATTGCTTTTTTTCAAATGAATCTTTTTTTTAATTTCTGTTTTAATTTCAAATACAATAAATACCAATAGTTATCATTCGTTTAAATGAAAACTTTTTGGTATCCACAAATACATTTTACAACTGTAAAGAGATCCTGAGACCAAAAAGTTTGAAAACCACCACTTTAAGACAAAAAAACTATTCTCTTTTTCTTTCAAAAACTGAAGTGCATACGCAGCTGTATTTCTTTGGCATGATTGCTCCTGTCATAGTCTCAGCTACTCATTTCAGTTAAAATTACCATCCAAAGTAACTAGCTTATATTTCACAGAGAAAAATGGGGGTGGGAGGAAATGAATAATTGAGAACTGACTGTCATGTACAAGCATTTCAGCACAATATAAAAGCCCATGAACACCCATAACACAAATTTCTACTTCAACATACATCGCTTTTGTTGTTGTTAGGTGGGTTCCGACTCACAGCAACCACATGTACAATAGAACGAAGCACTGCCTGGTCCTGTACCATCCTCTGTTCAAGTCCATTATTGCAGCCACTCTGTCAGTCTGTCTCGTTGGCGGTCTTCCTCTCTTTCACTGACCCTCTACTTTACCAAGCATGATGTCCTTCACCAGGGACCGATCCCCCCTGATAACATGTCCAGAGTGTAAGAGACGAAGTCACCATCCCTGCCTCTAAGGAGCATCCTGGTTGTACTTCTTCCAGCGCAGATTTGCTTGTTCTTCTGGCAGTCCATGGTATATTCAATATTCTTCATCAACACCATAATTCAAAGGCATCAGTTCTTCAGTCTTCCTTAGTCATTGTCCAGCTTTCGCGTAAGTGTGAGGTGACTGAAAACACCATGCCTTGGGCCAGGCGCACCTTAGTCCTTAAAGTGACATCTTTGCTTTTTAATACTTTAAAGAGAGGTCTTTTGCAGCAGATTTGCCCAGTGCAGTAAATGTCATTTGATTTCTTGCCTGCTGCTTCTATGGATGTTGATTGTAGATCCAAGTAAAATGAAATCCTTGACAACTTCAGTCTTTTCTCCATTTATCATGATGTCACTTATGGGTCCAGTTGTGAGGATTTTTGTTTTCTTTATGTTGAGGTGCAATCCATAGTGAAGGCTGTAGTCTTTGATTTTCATGACTAAGTGCTTCAGGTCCTCTTCACTTTAGCAGGCAAGGTTGTGTCATCTGCATAACACAGGTTCTTAATGAGTCTTCCTCCAATCCTGATGCCCCATTCTTCTACATATAGTACAGCTTCTTGGATTATTTGCTCAGCATTCACATTGAATAAGTATGGTGAAAGGATACAACCCTGACACACACCTTTCCTGACTTTAAACCACACAGTATCTCCTTGTTCTTTTCAAACGACTGCCTCTTGGTCTATGGACAGGTTCCTTACGAACACAATTAAGTGTTCTGGAATTCCCATCTCTTTCAAATGGCAAGAGTGAACACTTTGATTGACATGACCCAAAATTAATAGCCTCTCTGTAGCATATAAAAATAAGCGAGCATATGTAAACTTAATATTATTCTGTGTAATCCAAGTTTTAGTATTCTTAGAAATGTAAGACATCAAATGATTATCCATCAGTTAGCTCAACTTAGTCCGTTTTAAGTTAGCTAAAGATCTTAGAAATTCTCTTTAATACCCTACAAAACATAATTACTGATTATAAAGTTTGCTAGAATAATTGTTCAATTTAATTGAACACAAATTTATTGTATTTTATAATCTTAAACACTATGCAGGAATAATATTAGCTTGGGGGAAGTGGTGGCTCCGTGGTAGAATTCTTGGATTCTAGGCTTAAATTCCCATCTGCCAATGGAGGCTTCAGTGTTGCCATGATGCTGAACAGGTTTCAGCAGAGCTTCCAGACTATGATAAATTAGGAAGAAAGGCCTGGTGATCCACTTTAGAAAATCAGCCAGCAAAGATCCTATGAATCCCAACAGTCTGATTCTGCAGAGGGTCGTCATGAGTCAGAGGCTGATCTGACAGCAGCTAACAACACAACAACATCAGCTTATTTGACCAGTAAGCTGTATAAGTTTAGGGAAATAAACCCAAGTAAAATAAAAGGTACATTTATATTAACGCTGATGAACTGAGGATATAACTTTTTTAAAACCTATTATACTAGCCTCATTTGCCAAAGACTTACCTTAATTTTTTAATTTAGATTCTTAAAGTGTAATTGAGTTAGCTTTTCTGTAAGAAGAATTTTAAGTCTAGCACATTTAAAGCATGAGAGGTTCAATTTCCTTATTTTCTGTGAGTTTTAGGAATATTCACTTCAGGTAAGCACTTGTTTATTTTTATTATCAGTCAATCAGAAGAAGTTAATTTAAGAACTGCTATAATCTAATTTATTGATACTGGTAGCACAGTGATTAAGAGCTGGCTGCTAACCAAAAGGTCAGCAGTTCAAATCCACCAGCTGTTCCTTGGAAAACCTATGAAACAGTTCTACTCTGTCCTGTAGGGTCGCTATGAGTCAGAATCTACTCCACGGCAACGGGTAGATCGTACTTTAGATAAAGGTTTACAAAACAAACTAGTTTCTCATTAAACAGTCAGTACACACATTGTTCTGTGACATTGGTTAACAACCCCGCAACATGTCAATACTCTTCCTTTTCAACCCTGGGTTCTGTTTTACCAGCCTTCCTGTCCCCTCCTGCCTCCTAGTTCCTGCCCCAGGGCTGGTGTGCCCCTTTAGTCTCATTTTGTTTTATGGGCCTGTTCAATCTTTGGCTGAAGGGTGAACCTCAGGAGTGACTTCATTACTGAGCTGAAAGGGTGGCCGGGGGCCATACTCTCAGGGCTTCTCCAGTCTCTGTCAGGCCAGCAACTCTGTTCTTTCTTCCTGAGTTAGAAGTTTATTCTACATTTTTCTCCAGCTCTGTCCAGGACCCTCTATTGTGATCCCTGTCAGAGCAGTCAGTGGTGGTAGTCGGGCACCATCTAATTGTGCTGGACTCAGTCTGGTGGAGGCCATGGTAGATATGGTTCATTAGTCCTTTGGACTAATCTTTCCCTTGTGTCTTCTTGTGTTTTCTTCATTCTTCCCTGGCAATGGGTTTTTTTGACAGGAAATAGGAAAACATTTCATACACAACTAGATGTACAGGCCTTTCTGAATTACACAGGAACACGCAATCACTAGTCCACTTAGCAAAGAACTGCTCTTCTCAGAAGGTACTAAATTCTTAATTGATTTTGGGCTCAAAACAGGCAAATATACAAACACAGAAGACCAAGAAACCACATTCTGTGTTCCCTCTCACCCAGCAGAGAGTAGATATCTATAATCACATATTAAAAACCACCAAATTGTCAGCCCATGGAACCAAATTTCCTATCACTGCTGCCACCAAGGGAATAACTTGTAAGCCGGGAATGAACTAGAAGAAAACATAAAGCACAAAATCGGTACAGAGAATAAAAACTAAAGAATGTCTCTTGCTGCTTTGGATTTGCTCTGGGAACCAAGAGGAGACACACCTGGCCTAACCGCTTCGTGAATGCAGTTTACCTGGCTCTGTTTGGTAGGTCCATGGGTGTCTTGAAGGATGACCTCCAAAACTCTCCAAGAGTAAGAAAGAAAGAAAAAAAAAAGATGAAATCATGGCTCTTGAACAAATGTAAAATGAACCTGTGTCAAAGATTTTAAGTAAGTAAGTAATGAAGGAACCAGTAAGATGGTCCACCCAGTGCAACCTTCAGCTTTGTTAGTAACTGACAAAGACTGCCTTTTGCTGGCACCTTGGTATCTTAAAGAAGCGTTTTGACTTGTCTGAAATCTTGGGTACCCGCCTGACTGTTAACCAACTAGCCAGTTGCTATGTAGTCGATTTTGACTCATAGCAACCCTGTGTGTATAGAGTAGCTTGTAGGGTTTTCATAACTGTGACTTTTGGGAACAGGTTGCCAGGCCTTTCTCCCAAGGCACCTTGCATTTCAACCTTTTGGTTAGTTGCCCAGTGTTTAACCATTTGCGCCACCCAGGGACTCCACTTTACCTTAAGCATATTGAAAATTAAGTCAGATCTCTACGGTCTGCATTTGGGATCTGGGAATGTGTGTTGGTTGACTTTGCTAGGGTTTCTGCCATCAGGCTTTTCATTTGCCGTCCTGAAGTGTCATTCCCCTTGGTTTCTTGCACAGTGACAAAGTCCAGGCCCTCTCCTATGCGCAGCACACGAGGCAGCTCATCTCATGTGGCGGTGATGGTGGGATCGTCGTCTGGAACATGGACGTCAAGAGGCAGGAGGTAGGTGCCACGGAGGCTGGGGATCCTCTCCTTCCACAGCAGCAGGGCTGGGCTCTATATCCAGGCAGCCATGGCTCAGCCTCCCTCTTGCCTTCTTCTTTCTTTTTTGATTAAACCATGACATGGTATGTCAGAATAAAATATGGTATAAATAGAGTTTCCTTTTTTTTTTTTTTAACCTCTCACAAATTGGCATGTGACACTAATGTAATGGAGATTTCATAAGAAACTCGACGGAAACTAAGCTGTTTAGACTTTAAATAAGTTACAGCATTTGCTGCAAAAGTCCAGGTAAGAAAAAAGAACCATCTGTTTTCAGGCAGTTAGCCCTTCAGTATCAAGTGTCCTGTGAAAACAGGAAACTCATATGCTTTATTTTATTGAGGGAATTGGTGGCCAGGGTGTGAGAAATGTTATTTAATGAAGTAAGAATCCTTGGTTTGGTATTAATAGAAATGTTAGAAATAATTATTTTAAATAATTTAAATTTTATCGTAGCATTCTTTTTTTTATGAAGTTTGCTTTTTAATCTTTGAGCATCCTAACAACTGATATGTTTACTGAATGTCTCTTTTGACCGGCACGTCGAAGTTAACCATTTTCCCATTTCCCTTGAGTTGTTGTGGGTAGGCTTTCCCTTTGACAGTGTATATTCCTCTAATTTATTTCTTTGCAGGAAGCAAGAACTAGATAGAAAAGCAATACTTAAAATTAGACAAATGCAATTTCCCAGCTTCTTTCCATGCCCCCACCCCCATCTCATTTCTCGAGACAAGTTGCTATTACCCACAATGTAATGTCTTTCAAATGTCAGTAATTAAATGCTTAAAAAGATTAAAGCTTTATTTGCTCAAACCATAAATCCACTGGAGTTCTATTAGTAACTAATTAAAGTAACCATTACTGTTAGGAAGTGGGGAATTGTAGAATATTGTTTTTGAAAAGTACCCCTTGGCAGGGACATAGTTATAATGTGTTTAGCCATGCCAGCCAGGCTCTCAGTGCTGACCAGTGGCTGTCCTGGCTGGGTCCTGCATGGTAGCCTGCTTTGGGTTAGAGGTAATCACACCTGTTATATCCTGGCTTCTTTCCGGGCCCAAGTGACCAGCTAGGGGAGGGGAGATGGCTGGATTCTTTTCCCTTGATGCGAAGACAGACCCCAAAGAAGGACACTTGTGTGGTCTCCAGAAAAGAAACTAGGTGGTGGTTGGGCAGCCCCTCCAGCCATCTTGCTTAAATTCCACCTCTTGACAGGCAGGTATATGGGCACAAAGTGCTTGTTGACTGATTTAAAATTTTCTTGTTGAGTGACTCAGAGCTTTAAATACAGCAGGAAAGGTTCTGTCCATTTTTCACAAGTGCCTTTTATTTTTATAAACATAAATCTGAGAGGTTTTTTTTGTAAATGAGGATCTGTGGGACTACTTCATAGTTATGGCAAATACTGTGCAGTGCTCTCTGTAGAAGGTCTGAGGTGCGTATGAAGCAGTCTCTTTCCTGAAGCGCTGACAGACTTTCTGAAAGAAAAGATATGTGGGAGAAAACTTCAGAATATGAATACCAACCAACCGGTTGCCATTGAGTTGATTCTCATAGTGACCCTGAAGGACAGAGTAGAGCTGCTCCATGGGGTTTCTAAGGAGCACCTGGCCGGTTCGAACTGCGGACCTTTTGGTTAGCAGCCGTAGCTCTTAACCACTGCGCCACCAGAGTTTCTGAGACCAGGGCCCTTAAAAAGTTACCTTTTTCGTTTTCTTCTTGATAAAATGTATAGTTTTAGCGTCAGTCCTCCTGAATGTAGGAGAATAGGTTAAATCAGTGTTTCCCAGAGTCTTATCCATAGCACGTGATCCTCAGAAAGGGACTAGTATTGCAGGCTCTTCAGAGCCTTCGGTGCAACCCTCCAAAGGAGCCTGTTGTTTACAGCATTTCTCAGACTTGTTTGATCACAGACCTCTCCCACAGTAGGTGTCCTGTGAGCCTACTGTTCCCTGAAATTAACTTTTGGGCCCTCCCACCAAATAAGGAATTTTATACAGTTAAATATGTGTGGAAGTGCATACCGAATCCCTGTGTATAATCTATAAAGATTTGCCAAAGAATAGCTTAAAATTAACAAAGTTTTTAAACCTGTTTGGCATGCTCTAGAATACTCATGATTGGGCTGGGAAATAGAGAACAAAGCAAAAATATGTGACCCATGAGGCAAGGAGCAGAGCTTCAAACCGTGACGGGTCCTGCTAGGCATGGACAGTGGGCAGTAGCTGCCCAGAGTAGCCCCTGTATCATGTCATATCGCACCAGCATGATGGCTGTGTGCAGGCAGCATGTGCTTTGTATGTATTGTCATCGTTGCTGTTGTTAGGTGCTGCTGAGTCTCTTTCAGCTCATAGTGACCCCATGGGACAGAGTAAAACTGCTTTCTAGGCTATAATCTCTGCGGGAGCAGATCCCCAGGTCTTTCTCCTGTTGCACCACCTGCTATGCAGTTATATGTAACTGTACGTAATCAAAGCAGATGATAAAGACCTAGATCTTCAACATGGTTGTAAGACCCTGCATGACGTGGCCCCTGCCTTGCCCTCCAGCCTTTCTCTCCTCTCTGCTCCAGCCATCCTGAGCTGCTCGCAGCTCTCTTGGCCTGGCCCTACCCCACCATCCTTCAGACCTCCTCAGCCTTACCACTTGTCAGGGGTCCAAGGCACCTGCTTCTCCACTCTTAAAGCATTCTGTACTTCTCAGTCTTCTCACACTTCCTTGTACTTACATAATTACTATTCATGAAATTTTCGTGTTTGGTCTTCCCTAATAAATTGTTTATTTACCAGTGTGTCCCCAGAGCCTGGTACATAGTGGATATTCCGTAAATATTTCTTGAATGGTTGACTAATAAATCACACTTCTATATTTTTATAAATACAGCAGCAGTGTAGTGGTTTCATTGTCCTCGCTGCTTCTCACTGTGACCTGCTGTATGCTTTATTTGACCAGACCCCCGAGTGGCTGGACAGTGACTCTTGCCAGAAATGTGATCAGCCTTTCTTCTGGAACTTCAAGCAGATGTGGGACAGTAAGAAGATTGGCCTCAGACAGGTTGGTGACATGAAGTCAGCATCAAAGTGCATGTAATAATGTGGAAATAACTTGCCCTTACGGTCTTAGGAGAAGCAGCTTCCCTGGGCAGAGGCTGTGGTGGGGTAAATCCACCCCTTTGTCTTCTGTAGCTGATTCTTAATGGATTCAGTTTGGGAAACCATAGTGACTTGTTTCCAATAAGGATGAAGGGATGTGATTTTAGAATTCTAGTGGCATCTACTAAAATACACCTTGAAATTTGACCAGTCATGCTTAGCTCATATTAGTAACAAACCAAGAAATTATATAAGGGATATTTATTTTTCCTTAATTATTTCACTTTGCCTCCTCCAATCTTAGTTTTCGTTATTTAGATTTACTTGTAATACAGCATTTTCAATCAGATTCCATAGCTTGATTTGGTTTTCCCCAAGAAATCCAAATGTTAGGTCACCTAGGTTGAGCATGCCCCAAGTGTAGACAATAGATTGAATTCAGTTTCATGCGGCAGCTTAGCCTTTGGAGACAACAGCGCCTCAGCACACCAGCTTCAAGATAGCCTGACAGCCGGATGGTTCTTCTGTAGTCCCTAGAGGTGACAGTTGGGTGGTTCCTCTGTAGTTCATAGTGGTGATAGTAAGGTGGTTCCTCTCTAGTTCCTGGAGGTGATAGTTGGGTGGTTCCTCCTAAGTTCATGGTGGTGATAGTAAGTGGTTCCTCTATAGTTCATGGTGGTGATAGTAAGGTGATTCCTCTAGAGCAGTGACATTTGGGTGGTTCCTCTGTGGCGGTGACAGTTGGGTGGTTCCTCTGTAGCAGTGACAATAGGGTGGTTCCTCTGTAGCGGTGACAGTTGGGTGGTTCCTCTGTAGCGGTGACAATTGGGTGGTTCCTCTGTAGCGGTGACAGTTGGGTGGTTCCTCTGTAGCGGTGACAATTGGGTGGCTCCTCTGTAGCGGTGACGGTTGGGTGGTTCCTCTGTAGCAGTGACAATTGGGTGGTTCCTCTGTAGCAGTGACAGTTGGGTGGTTCCTCTATGGTTCATAACTGATAGTTGGGTGGTTCCTCTGTAGCAGTGACAGTTGGGTGGTTACCCTATGGTGGTGGCAGTTGAGTGGTTCCTCTATGGTTCATAACTGATAGTTGGGTGGTTCCTCTGTGGTTCATAACTGATAGTTGGGTGGTTCCTCTATAGTTCACATCAGTGATAATTGGGTTATTCCTCTGTAGCAGTGACAGTTGGGTGGTTCCTCTGTAGCGGTGACAGTTGGGTGGTTCCTCTGTAGTGGTGACAGTTGGGTGGTTCCTCTGTAGTGGTGGCAGTTGAGTGGTTCCTCTATGGTTCATAACTGATAGTTGGGTGGTTCCTCTGTAGCAGTGACAGTTGGGTGGTTACTCTATGGTGGTGACAGTTGAGTGGTTCCTCTATGGTTCATAACTGATAGTTGGGTGGTTCCTCTGTGGTTCACAGCAGTGATAACTGGAAAGCACTGAGAATGGGGAAAGGAGGCAGAATAGGAAGGTGACACAGTCAGATTTGTTTCCCAACAGTCCTTGTACTGAATAAACAGAGTACAAAAGAGAGCGCACCTGGAATTTTCCTTTTAATCTTCTGGGCCAGTTCTTGTTTAGCATCCTCACCTAAATGCGGTTGACCACGACTGAGTCTACCCAGAGAGGGGGTGAGGCACAAGAGCCATAGTGAATATCTATCTTCTCTTCCTCCTCCAGCACCATTGCCGCAAGTGCGGGAAGGCAGTTTGTGGCAAGTGCAGTTCCAAGCGCTCCTCCATCCCCCTGATGGGCTTCGAGTTTGAAGTGAGGGTCTGTGACAGCTGCCACGAGGCCATCACAGATGAAGAGTAAGTGGCAGTGGTCCGCACAACTCTCCAGGCTAAGGAGAGCTCTGACCTAAGAGCTGCATCCCGCGCCGCAGCCGTAACTAATATCGGCTCTATTGGCTTAGGGCTTGCTGCTTTAAAATATGGACCATGCAGTAGTAAAACCCCCCTTTCCCAGCAAGGGATTTGTGCTATCTTGTGAGATAAATAGGAAAAGGGAATATGCTCAAAGTGTTCATTTCTGGGTGCTCCTCAATTCCAGAGGTAAAAGCACAGGCTGTGTGCATTTAAAATAGATCCTCCTAAAATATTAAAAATAAAATTGATGCTCTTGGACCAAACTTCTTTGTCTGCCCATTTACTTGAGAATTGCCAAAGAAGGCAGGGGCCCACGCTTCACTTTCTAGCCCAACCTGGTGTCTTCACAGGAGTTGAATCAGCCAGCAGGCTCCAGGTTTCATTTCCCAGGAAGAGCTGAGCTATTTTACCGTTGCCCAGCTGCTCAGATGGGCTACATGTGGCCCTAGGTTATTGCACTTCAGTGTGTGTGAGAGAGCGGGGCAAATCTATGTGGTCTCTCTAATATTGGCTTATTGAAAACTGCCCCCACATGGAAGTGGAATGTTCTAGAACAAGTTTCTCTTTTAATGAATTACAGGAGGGTTTTAGAGGAAACTTCTCTTCTTCCTAATCTTCCCACTCCCACCCAACCCCAGCCCTTTGTATATAAGAAAACATCTTAAGTACTAGATGGCTGTCTTAAAAGCTGCATGTAAATAGAAACATTGAAAATGCAGCAGAGAAGCTCGGCAATTAGAGGAAATTCTTAGCAAATTAATAAAACAAAGAATTCTCTCATAGTACAAAAAAAAAAAACCAAACCCACTGCACTGTGTACTGTGTCTCATAGTACAGATAGCCCTAATTTACATTTTTCATTCTTATTTACTCATATCAAATATAAATTGAGATCCTCTTACAAGAAGTAAGCATTTATGTTCATTTGATTATTTTCCACTCATTATACTCGACAGCACTGGGTTATACAAGATAAAATTAATAAGAACGTTCTTCTCTCATTGAGTTGGAAACCTGGAAAAAAATGTTAGATACTGTAGTTTAAGTCTTCCTTTTATAGGTAAAGACAGACCCAGAGAGTCTAGGCGAATTGCAAAATAAGCCTAAATCTTTAATTCTAAAAATTTGCAAGTGACCATATTTAGTATACTGGAGATCTGTCCTACAGATTTTAGCTCTAGAAAAAAGAAGAATAGCTGTCTTCAGAGAGCCCACTGCAGACGAATAGGAACCCCAAAACATGACTAGAAAACAGCTGTCCTTTTTCTAATCCCTGCCCACCTTTCCACGCCACTGTTTCTTCTTCCTCTTCTCTGTGGAAGCATTTGCGTTGTGTCTAGAGCACCTAGGCAGCTGGTGAGCCTTAGTGCTGAAAAAGGCAGAGATTAAATAACAGTGTTGTTTATATTTTGTTTTACTTGTTAAAGCTGTAGAATACTGCAGAAAAGCTAAGTCTGCAGTTATACCAGTGAAAAGAGGAGAAAGAACGGATGGCCGTTTGGTTAGAATGACTGTTCTTTTATCATGGGCATTTTAGCAAGCATGTTTTTTTTTTAAACTATATAGGCAAAGGTAGAGTATTTTACTGGCAAGTCCTATAGGGATCAAACTTAGCAAAAGCACTGTTGTTGTTGTTGTTAAGGCACAGGTAGAGATTTTATCTCTGGACTTCACAGGTTCCAGTGGAGCAACAAACTGTCCAGAAGGACTTTTGAAAATGTCTCCCATTTTGGAGAATGTAAGAATCCTTTTACCTTTTTTTTTTTTTAATCTATAACACGTCTCCAAGGAATAAAGGTAGATCTGATGAGCTTTTCAGTTATGTGATTTTAGCCATTTGGCTAAAAATGAGAGCGTAGGGTCCCTAGATCTCCATCATTCCCACGATACCACCTTTTGTGCTCCAAACTCTCTTTTCCACCTTGCCCCCAGACGCGCGCCCACGGCAACCTTCCACGACAGTAAACATAACATCGTGCACGTGCATTTTGATGCAACCAGAGGGTGGTTACTGACTTCCGGGACTGACAAGGTTATCAAGGTAGGACACCATCTTATTTTTGGAGCTTTCCATCTTTGTCCTTACGTAAACACCCAGGAGCATCAAGA
Organism: Elephas maximus indicus; assembly: GCF_024166365.1. Classification (NCBI taxonomy): domain Eukaryota; kingdom Metazoa; phylum Chordata; class Mammalia; order Proboscidea; family Elephantidae; genus Elephas; species Elephas maximus. The sequence continues at coordinate 25,783,865 of NC_064832.1, read as the reverse complement.
ATCTCTGAGGTACTGTTCAAGAGCTCATCCTCAGCAGTGAGCATTTTTGAGAGGAGCCCACTAGATGCAGGGCCCAGGCCAGGCCCTGGGTCTCCACAAAGAATGACCAGGCTCCTGCCTGCAAGGAACAGCTAGCCTACTTGAGGCATACTCTCAAAAAAGGACCAAAATAGGTCTCATGGGCAAACTGCCAAAAGAGTAATGCAGACAAGAAGTATTTTAAGAGTTCAGTAACTGGAGAAGGCTTTGTGAAGGAGGTGGGGTTTGAGCTGAGCACTGAATGAAAGATGGGACTTGAATAAGCCAACAGCTAATAAACAAGGTCCTTTCCCAGTGAAATCAGTTACTACAAAAGCACTGCTCCTGGGCCTCTCTGAGGAGGGTGATAGACCACATGGAGAAGTGCCACAGCAGAGCCCCCCGCCCCCCACAGAAAGAGCCACCCCTGCATCACCCCCTGAGGCACACAGGTACACCCACTCAGTGCACCAGGCCCACTCCCAGCTCGCTCAGCTCTTGTTCTTGGAGGCAGCAGCGGGATGAGGTGGTTAGAATAGCTCCCTTCCTTTGGAAGTAACCAGACCTCTGTGACTTTGAGCAAGTTTAAAGTAAATTCTGGGAGCCTGAGTTGCTTTGTAAAATGAGACATCATGTCAAAGTGTTCGGAAGATTAAATGAGATCAGATTGGAAAGGACACAACACATGCCTGGAACCCATTTGGTGCCCAGTATGTGTTAGCTCCCGTCCCCGTGAAATGACTATATGCCTTCGTTGTCCATCGTCGTTGTTGTTAGCTACTGTCCAGTCAGTCCCAATAGCCCCAACTCATGGTCACCCCGTGCTCAACAGAACGAAACGCTGCCCAGTCCTATGCCATCCCCGTGAGCAGCTGCAGATCGGACTTCTGTGATCCATAGGGTTTTCACTGGCTGATTTTCAGAAGTAGATCTGTTAGCGGGATTGAAATTTCCAGCTGCCCTTGTCATGTTTTTGAGCTTCATGTTGAAATTTTTGATGGAAAAATATTTTAACATATAGATTTAGAATTCATATTAGTATAATACTTGGTTGATTTTTAATGCAAAAACTTTACTTGAAGAATTCAAACAGTTTAGTACCTTTTATCCTCAACCCAATTTATTTTTTAATTCATCACATAGCTCCCTTTTCTTTTTACAGTTGTGGGATATGACTCCAGTAGTGTCGTGATGACACTCCCGGAATCAGAAAGAATTTACTGAAGAAATGGTTGTTCTAATCCCAGTCACTGCTGAAGATGTAAAGGAAGGCAGCCGCATGAGGAGAGAGAGACCACATGAGGAGAGACTGCGCGGAATCTGGATGAGTTTGCATACGCAAACAGTGGCGAGCTGGTGAGGGAACACTTGCGAAGGGACTCTTTCAGCTTGTTCATACAGTATCAAAGAAGGTATTTTTTTTAACGAATGGTTTATACAGCCTGGCTGTGCTACCTTGTTTTGAGTATAATGAAAAATCTGGGATGTTTAATTTTTGTATTTTTCAAGACTTCATTTTACTTGTTGGTTTGTGTGTCAGAGAAATGAGGGAGGTATCTGTTCAGGGTATTTTTGGTTATTATAAAGTAGTTCTTGTGTTCTCTTCACTTCGGCATGTATCACGTGGTCAGCATCTTTTTCTTCCCGTCTCTCTGCATTTAACCATCGTCTGCCGTTTCCCAGAGTGTCTGTGTTTCACTGTTTACTCCCAGCGCCTCTGCGTTCATATCCTCTTCAGTGGAGAGATTTGCGAAGCCATTTGTGTGGATTTACCGACTGACTTGAATCACTTGGAGGATGGTCTGTTTGTAATGCCTGACTCATCCGTGTTGTTATGCAGTAGAGATGACCCTGCCTTCCCGCCTCAGTGTTCTCTGTCTTTCCCACATTGGAAATACTGTGCAAAAGCTGCTTCCTGTCATCATCCTCACAGAAGTAGATGGTTACAACTCAGAGCTTCAAGCCTCAGTGCCTGGATCATTTAGAACTAACCCAGTGGGAGCCTCGTGGACCTTTTCTACCTTAGTTTTACTTGGCACAGCCAGTCCTCACTCATAATATTTAAAACAGACAGACAAACAAACCCTACATGCTTCAAGAACCAGTATCTTAAGATGTGCTTTTCCATGTGACATCACCTCTGAGCTTGAACACGTTCACTCCTGTGAGATTGTAGGCTTGCTCTATCCTTCATTGTCTGTATTTTTTTTCCCCTTAAAAACAAGTTATTTCAACTTTTTTATCTTAATGTATTTTATCAGAACACTTTGCACACTTTCATACTAAAACTGAACATGATCTGCGACATAAAGGTACTCAGTCCTACAGCTCAGCCTGTGTCCTGTTGAGACTGTGAAAGAAGCTTCAGAACAGGAACCTGAAGGACTCTTTATTTCTAAGGAAATCCACTCAAGCTTGATAAAGTGGGATATTCCTGTTGTAGTCACTCAACTCAGGATTTTGAAGTCCTTATTTAAAAAAAGAAGCTATTTTCACCTGTGAAAATAACATTAAACAACAGTTAGCTGCACACACGGACCATGTGCCTGCCCCTCCTAAGCATGTTCGCACACTGTCTCATCCGTCCTCACCTGTCGGGAGGGGACCGCCAGGTTAAACAAAGCCGTGCAGATCAATGGGCGATGGCTTGCCCCACCCACCCAAGCACTGCCTCTGCAGCGTCTCGTCCACTTCTGACGTGACGTTTTGCGAGCAGTGTTGGAGTGAAATTGAAACCCTCCCTATTTTCCCAGAAAGCAGTTTTACCCCTTCATGATCATTAATTACCTTTCTTTCTAACCAGGGAAAGTACTACAAGCCATACGCGCATACCACCCCTAACATGGGCAAAGTGTGCTTGCTGGGGACGGGGCTCCCAAGAGGTGGCTGTGCTCCACCAGCACGGGAAGCAGGCCCAGCGTGCCTGTTCCTGTCAGCCACCTCACATGATGGCCACCGCCCAGAATCAGACCAGAATGACCATTCGACCCTAACTTTAAGGATGCACGTGCGCACACACACACGTGAGCAATTACCACATACCCCTCACTGCCCCCTCCTTCCACACCGCCCTTGCTTGCTGTCAGTCAGAGCTGTTATAATAACTACTTTGAGTCTTTTCTGCATGATTGCTCTGTGAGAGAGCATTAAAAAGGGAATTAAATTTAAAATATTCAAATATTTTATACTTTATTACTAGGACCTATAACCACTTACTAAGTTTCACGTATTAGAGTAACCGTGCATTGGAAATGAGGAATGGAAATGAATTGCTCTGTTATACCTTCTGAAACTTTGGAGCCTGGCCTGCATACAGACAGGGAAACACAGTAGCTCAGGTGCCAGCAAGCCTTCTAGATGAGCTCAGACCTCATTTGGGAAGCCGATCGCCCCACTGGAACCCACATGTACACCGTGGCCACTCTGCTCTGTGCCCTGCACTGCACTCAAGCCCACAGCCATGCAGAGGTTGAAACCACTGGTGGTCAGAGTCAGCTAGACCCCGCAGACACGTCAGGGTGTCCGTCGCCCGGCTTTTTCTTTCTCCTCATCTGCTGTAGGTGCATGAATTTGGTGAAGAGAGTTTAGCAAACCAAGTATGTGGTACTCGGAATACTGTGAATTCTTGAGTTTTACATTAAAGTAAGTGTCTCCACCGTACTCGTAACTCACAGAAATATTTGCTGGTGTTGGGTGTCTCCCAAGCGTCTTACGGACATGGAGACTTCCCTCATGAGGAGTGGAAGCTGGCCCAGCAGTTGGCGTTTCTCCTGTCTGGGTTAATTAACTATCACAGTTCTTGTTTTGCCCTCTAGGGTTTGCACTTTACATGTATTTTTTTCTCTGTCACTTAAACACAAAAGCGCTTTGGCAAGTAATGCCTAGCATGGCTATGTTGGAAAAGTGACAGAACTGTGCTTATTATACATGCTAGTTGTTGTTTTCTGTTTGGCAGAACAAAACCAATCACATGCTCTCAGTTTCTCCAAAGGAGGGATGTTAACTGGGGTCTTCAGCTTCTTGGGTAAAGTCCACAATAGCAAAAGTGATTTTAGGTTAAATACTTAGAATCTTGTCTGCTTTTATAAGAGATTAATCAACCATGATCAGTTTTTAGGGTGTATTTTTCATTTGATTATTTGAATTATTCAGAGAATCATAAAACCACAAAATTGGAAGGGATCTTCAAAGATCTAGAAGATTCCAACCACAAAACACTTGATTGACCCCAGACGGGTATAAACAAATCTGGAAGGAGAATTCTCAAGGAACAGTTGTTTTTGAACGTTAGCTGGTAATGTGCGAGTGGGAGGCATGGAGTCCTCCAGACCCAGGAGTGCCCCTCAGCCTAAGTGCCTGGGCACGTGGGCCCTGTGGCTGAGTAGGGGTCCTGGCAGTGCAGCACCAGTCGTCATCAGTGTAACCCTTCCTGCACTGTCCACCACAGGCTACTCTGGTGGCAAAGCTTAAGCGGAAGTACAGGGCCCTGAAAATGCCTTTCACCCATCTGTGTGAGGGCTGGCTTGGAGCAGCCTGGCCCGCAGCACCTGCCCTTCTTGTGGGCATCACCTGTTTGCACCCTGAACTTCACTTTGAAAAATTATAATTCATTTTTGCTTAACATTAGTTAATTTTTAAAGCCCCGATTTTGGCTTTTAAGCAAAAGGATAGCTCCAAGCTATATATCAAAATTACTATACATATTCAGTGAATGAGATTCATTTGGTTTTGTCTTTCCATAGTAGTTTAATTGTATGTAAATGACCCTGTTCACTAAGATTTATATTTTAAAGTGAAAATATTTTGCCAAAACATGCTTATTTTTGCCTCCTTTAAAATGATTTTAAGTTGAATTTTTCCTGATAAGAAAGTGAATGTCTTGCAACTTGATTGTAAAACAGAGAAATTAGGTCCGTTTTGAGCACTGAGTTATCCAGATGATGCTTGAGGGTCTACGCGTTGAACTAGCCACTGGGGTTAGAGGTCTCTGGGGCTCCTCTCCTGGCCTGGGCTGAGGCCACACAGATGAGTAAATGGACTGTCTCAGTAGATGTGGCAGATGCGGTGGTGAAGGTATGCATGGGGCCCTCCTCCAGCTGGAGGGGATCCGCAGAGGGAGGGACTTCTGAGTGGAGTTAAAAGATGAGCAGGAGTGGGGCAGGTGAGGGGGACATGAAATGACTTTCAGGCTCTGACACAGCTTCACCAACGCCCAAGATCTCGAATGGGCCTGGTGTGCTCAGGGACCTCGGGTGGCTTGGAGTTGCCAGAGAACACCAAGTGCCTTGACTGCAGTCTTGGAGCCTGGTCTCTTGTTGTCAGGAGACGCTGATGCTCTGTGAACGCAGAACAACATGGTCGGCTATGAGATGCCACTCAGAGGTTCATCATGCTCTGATTCAGTCAGGTTTCCTGCCCCAGTGCTAACATCAGTTTCTTTTTCTTTGGAAATGCCTAGAATTGTTATCTGAAATTTAGTTACCCCATGGTAACTAATTTGGAACTTTCTGGGTGCGTTGCCCTTCCCTGCAGGCTGTGAGGTGAAGCTGGAGACCGTACATGCCACAGACCTTGCCTGGAAAGGACTAATATACTGATTAGGTAATTCTACAGGTGGGCCAGGCCCAGCCGCTCACACCACTTGGTGAAAGGAAAGAGGTTGGACTGTGGCAGGAGAAGACTGTTGTGGACAACTGTGCGTACATTACACTAACTCGCAGCGTCGAGTGTGTGGTGCAGAGCAGGCGCTGCTGCCCCCACTTCCTCCTCAGCCTTAGATCATTCATGCAAGAAGGTGATAAATCCCTGTCGCAATGGCCTTCGCTGAGTGGAACCAAGTTTTTTCTCCATTCAGTTATAGAAAAAAAGGGCTTTGGGCAGCTCCTGCTGGGGAAACCTGGCTCTGCAGAGGCAGGAGCACCCCAGCTTCATGGCAGGAATGAGCAGGTTCTTCTCTTGCCATTACATCTATGTGCCTTTGGCTTTCAGTGCCCAAGTATCATAGGTCCATAATTTGATAGCAGTGGTGTTTGTGTTTAAACTTTAGCTCAGCTTTCCAATCAAGAACTACATACTACTCAGCCCTCAAGGTTTGTAGTTTACATTTTTGCTGTTAAAAGTCATTCTCCTTTCCACAGAGAAGCCTCTTTAGGTTTAATACGCAAAAGTACTGGCTAAAACTTAGATCTGTTCAAAACTGGGATGGATCCTTTGTGTTTCCCATGCCAGCAAACTTGTGAACAGATGGCCCCTTGTCAGAGGAGAGGGAAGCCTTTAGTGAGGATCAAATTAGATGATCGTTCTGAAGGATCCCTCCAGTACTGAGGTTCTGTGATTCCACTGAGTGTTGTTTATCATTGGACTAACCAAAACTATTACCCTGTGTGCCGTCCACATGGCTGACCTAGATAAACAGCACTTCACAGGCTTTGTGGTCATTTGCCATATCAATGAATTGCTTTTTGAATCTTTCCGTCTCGAGCCTAGTAAGTCTGGTTTCAGATAAAGATGGTGAAGGTGGACATAGTCATGGTACCATCTCATTAAAAACAGATACCTCAGATGTTCACCTTCATGAGTAAAGGAGTATCTGACTTTCTTGGGAGAGGAAGTGTCAGAGAATTACAGGCTGGTTTAAAAGTTTTTTTGTTTTTTAATTTACAATCTCTTTTTTTTTTCTCTCCTATTCCCTCTTTCCTTCCTTTGTTCTCTGGGAAGCATGAGAGGGTGAGCTCTAACTAATAAAAAGGGGAAACAGTTTGAAAAAAGTATTTTACATCTATACACATTTTTACTTAAATGGATGGCAGTCTTATGTCGGCAGCATATGCCAACATGAAGTATGGACCAAACACGTGTGTCACTGTTAACCGTTGTACTCATACATTTGTGTTCTGCCGTTTGCCTTGCTTTTTAAATGACTTGTTTTTCAGTGTACTATCGTTTTGCAAGAGAAAATCTATGAAAAGTACAAAAACTGTTAGTAACTGGTCAGCAGGGAAGGTGCTAGCCCAAACTTCAGTGCCTGCCTAACCACTTTGTCCATAACCAGGGGCGTGGACTCGGCCACTCGGCTTGCTTGGCCCCACCTCACACCGGCTGAATGTTTTTCCCTTTCTTCTCTTGAAATGAGGAAGCTCTCCAAGGGGCTGGCCTGAGGATGTCACAAGCCTGAAGGTGGAACAGATTTCTCAAATGTGGCTCTAGCTGAACTCCTGGCATTTGACATGCTCTCTGCCACCAGATCCCACCCAACCAGACCACCCAGTCTTGACATTGACGTCCAGAATGTGCTCCGGTGGCGATGAGCAGGAGTTTTCTCCTGTGTCACAGTGTCTGTATCCACTTCTGCATTCACATGCTGCTGAACGTTGTGAGTGTCTGCTGCGCTCACATCCCGCTGTGCTTCTCTCCAACCAAAATGTACCTGTCACCACGGCCAGTGTAAAAGACTCTCAACGCTCAGCTGCCTCCGTGGTTTCAAATAAATCTCTGTGGAAACCTTCCTGCGGTTGTGGTCCCATCCATTGTTGTTGCTGAGCCTCGTGCACTCCGGCCACCCTGCTCTGGGGCTCACTCTGTGGGTGCTGTCCAGTCTGGAGGTGTGGGTGAGTTTCCAGCTGTCTAGACCTCAAAGAAAGATGCAGTCTGGAGACCAAAGTGAGCTGCTGCTCACCACAGACTCTGAGCACAGCAAGTGGGCTGCGACCATCTTAAAAAAAAAAAAACCAAACCTGCTGCCATTGGGTTGATGCCGACTCATGGCAATCCCATGTGTATCAGAGTAGAACTGCTCCATAGGGTTTTCAGTGCTGTAATCTTAGAGAATTAGATCACCAGGCCTTTCCCCCATGGTGCCACTGGGTGGACTTAACCTCCAACCTTCTGCTTAGTAGCCAAGCACAAGCTATATGTGCCACTCAGGAACCTGTGGCCTTCTAGTCCCCTTCTAGTCCCCTTTATGTTCTTTGGGTCTGCCCTAACTGTGGTTGATGTACTTTCCAAATAAGAACAAAGAGGACTTCGGGCACATACAGCCAGGTAAAGCCTCTCCTGCGGCCCACAAGTGACCTGCACAATCTGCAGCAGCCAGTGAGGGGAGTAGCTGGGTGTCCTTCCCACCAGCCCTCGTCCCGGGGTTGACCCCCCTCAGCCTGCCTCTGCGGGCTGCAGCCTCACCTGCGTCCCCCATTCAGGAGCTCTCACTTTATCCCTGTGGAAAGAGGGCAGATACAGTCATAGGGCACAGGCCTGTATGTGTGAGCACCAGGGAGAGCATCACCACCCCAATGGACACTAACCTCTTGGGCAGGCACACCCGAAACAACCCCTTCTCTGGGGATAAAGGCTGATGGGTCTGGCTGAGGGCCTTGGGCACCACTGAGAAACAGCCTGGTGGATGGCTGGGCTGCACCCACCTGGTTTTCCTTGAGCACCAAGGCTGTATGCAGACAATTCTGTCTGTTCACTGGTTTTCTCACACCTGTCCCCGAACTCACGCAAAGGTAAAATGGTGTGATTTAGAAGTTTTATCAAACCACTGCAAGAATGCCAGGTGTGTTGCTTACACTCCTAATCTTCAGCAAGTGTAAAACTAGGCCACATTTCATTGCCGTGTTTAATACTCACTGTCCCTTAGTTTTGCTTGTTCTGGCCACATGCATGGCCAGGGCAGTCCAGAGCCCCATGCACACACATGCTTGGGACCCTACAGTCATTGTTCCTCCCATCCCACCTCCCCTCCAGTTGACAAAGTTAATCTCAAGGGTAGAATTTTTAAGAACCACATTCTCAAATAGTAGGAAAAGAGCCTGCTGCTAAAGGTCAAGGTGAGCTTGTTGACAGCCCCAGTCATATTTATTTTAAAATAAATGTTCCTGCTCCCTGTAGGCGCCTCGTGGCTCATAGGGAGGGGAAGCAGGGTCTGCTCACGGCAGTTCCTGCTCCTTTATGAAGGCGACTGGCCTGCATGCTCTGGCCTGGCCTAGTGAAACCTCTGAGCCAGCTGTTCGAGAACTTCAATTAGCTTCTCCTCTTCAGCCAGTGAGAAGAGGTCCTAGCAAGAGGCAAGTGTGTAAAAACGGGTTTCCGACGTAAAGGTGAGGGTAAAACAAAGATGTGTGAGCCGCAGCACTGTGGACCAGCCTCTGACCTGTTACTGCTCGGGCCCAGGTCAGCCATGTCACAGACGCCTGGCGGAGGGGAGGCAGGAGGGGCCACGAGAGTTAGGTGTAGAGCCTGCCCTCAAGGGTCTCACGCTAACAAGGCCCCGCAGATCAGTGTTAAGCACCACTACAGAAGGGAGACCTAGTAGGGCAGAGAAGAACCAGGTGCTGTCGAGTAGACTCCAACTCACGGTAGCCCCATGTGTGTCAGCGTACAGCTGTGCTCCACAGTGCTTTCAATGGCTAATGTTTGGGAAATAGATCGCCAGACCCTTCTTCTGAGACACCTTTGGATGGACTCAAACCACCAACCTTTCTTCTTAGCAGCTGAGTGTGGTACCTTTGCACCAAAGTCCCCCAGGGACTCCTGGAGGCAAGCGAAAAGAAGTTAAAGCTGAGTTTTGAGGGAGTCACAGACATTCTGTGGGTGGCTGGGGGGAGGGGAGAGGGGCATTCAAACACAGGTAACAGTATAGGTGGGAGTTTGGGGACAGGAGAGTGAGGCATGTTTGGTCAGGCAGGTGATAGCCGGGGCTGGATTGTGGCGTGTGTGGGAGATGAGTGGGAGGATCCACTCCAGAGAACACCAGAGCTCTATAACCTCTAGAGCAAGGGTGGATGTCGTCAATGATGGGAACGGATGCGGAGAAGACCCTGGCTTCTGCCCAGGAAAAGCATCACTTCCTTATGCTGCCTACTATCACGCCTGCCTTCTCTCCTCAGTACTTGATCCTTTAAGAGTTCCACTGAGATAAAGAACAAAAACGCAACAGATACTGCTTCCAAAAATAGAAAGGAAAGCAGAGTCATAGTTACTCCCTTCACACCACTGCCTTGCACTGCCCCTGTTCCGCCTGGGACTGGGACCATCTTTCATTCCCAAAGTGAGGCTTGCCTCCACTGTGCCCATAGGTGCCATCCTTGCCCAGAATTTTGATTCTAGGGGATTTCTGTACTCAGAGGACCCGCCAAGTTTAGAAAGCTAAACAGGAAGGAGAAAAGGGCAGTAGGAGTGTTGGGGTGATGCAGTCGGGGGACAAAGCACTTTGCAGAACCAACCCCAGGGCAGAGGAAGGAGCCCTGTCACAGTCACAGGAAGGGAAGAAAACCACCCCACATTTCAGGGCAGGAGAGGCTGCCTCCAGAGGCTGAGCTCCCTGCCACCCAGCACTGTGGTTTAGGGACAGGTTGGCAGCTGCCTACAGAGATGGGAAGTAAGTTACCATGGAAGAACCATATGCTGGGGTGCACGGTGGCTGCAGAGGACGGGGTGAGCCACAGTGCCGTGTCCACTGCCTGCACCACTGAGCAAAGTCTGTCCTTCATCCTGGCATGGAAGCCTGGCATCAACAGCTTCACAGCTGGGAGATGATGGGGACAGTGAACAGGGACAAGTTGATTATGATGGTATTCTGGATTAAAGGAATTTGGGGTGGTTGGCATCTTTTTTAATACCAAAAAAAAAAAAAAAAAAAAACCCGTTTATCACAAAATGAAATGTGATCATGCTGGGGGAATGATCTGCCTCTACACCTCCCATCCAGGCTCCCTATGTAAGGGCCTTGGGCCCAGAGCGTTCTCTGATGAGGAGGCTGAGAATTGGGTTACATTCTTTCTCCCGGTTCGCTCTCCTTACCAGAGAGGCCTTCCCCTGTTCTGGGCATGCAGTAACTGTCTCTGACTGTTGCACATGCCCAGGCAGCACACAGCACCTGGCTGACCCAAATTCTGTATCTTCCTGGTGGGGAGGGAATGGAGTCTCTCATACTAGGGTACAAGAAGGAGAGCATGCCAGATTGTAAGAGCCAGCCTCAAGGGGTGGGCTGAAGGCCAAACATGAGCACCCTCATGCAGTCCGCCAGTTCACTACAGTTTGCATTCTTATGTCAGCCCCTGCCATGGAGCCACTATTGTCCACCACCACTATAAAACCTCTTTCTGCCCTCTTCAGGGTGCAGAGATCTGCTTTGGTCCTTTTGCCACCTAGGACTCGCCTTGTTGTAAGTCTACGTAATAGACTTCTTTGCTGCCACCCTGGAGTTGCCTGCCTTTCTTTGGTCTCTCAGCAGCTTCCATTTTTGGAGGCAAATTTCACTTTACTGGCCCATGCCTGGACAATTGGCAAGCCAGCCAGGAGACCGAAGAATGGTGAGTGGGAGTAAGGCCTCTGTAGGGGGAAATACTGGTCAGCCAGCAACCTCCATGTGGGGTGGTCTGGCCAGTGTGCTTTTTTACAGGGGAAATCCCAGGTTGGCTAGTGTTATGGATTGCACTGTGTCCCCCAAAAATGTGTGTCAACTTGGCTAGGCCATGATTCCCACTATTGTGTGATTATCCACCATTTTGTCATCTGATGTCATTTTCATATGTGTTGTGAATTCTACATCTATGGTGTTAATGAGGCAGGGTTAGAGGCACTTATGTTAATGAGGCAGGACTCAATCAACAAGATGAGGTTGTATCTTGAATCAATCTCTTTTGAGATAGAAAAGAGAGAATCAGGCAGAGAGTGGGGGCCTCATATCACCAAGAAAACAGCGCTGGAAGCAGAGCACATCCTTTGGACTCGGGGTTCCTGCACTGAGAAGCTCCTACCCGAGGGAAGATTGATGACAAGGACCTTTCCCTAGAACCAACATAGAAAGTCTTCCCGTGGAGCTGGCGCCCTGGATTCAGACTCCTAGCCTACTAGACTGTGGGAGAATAAATTTCTCTTTGTTAAAGCCATCCACTTGTGGTACTTCTGTTGTAGCAGCACTAGGCAGCTAAGACAGCCAGCGATCCTCATGTGGGGAGTTCTGGCCATGTTGTAGGCAGATGTGCCCCTTCATAAGTGTGGAAAAGAAGCTAGGAAAGCAGTAGCAGCTGTGGGATGGCAGCTACTCTGAGCTGTTTGGCTACTGAAGCCCAGCTAGCTGCTGAAGTGTGCATAAGAGCTCCCCAGGAAGAATTACAGTTAGAAAAAGATGTGCAGCAGTCAAGTGTGGACATGACTGATGTATCAAGCAGCCTGGTCCACGAACAGGATGAACAACTAGAAATGCTCACTTGCTGGTTTGTAGAGATGGGAGATTCAAAGGCTAGGGAAACAATCCCCCAGCCATTGCTCAAAGCTGTCCAACAATGGGACTGGAGATAGTTGGAGGAGATAAGCAGGTCCCTGGGGCTGAGAACACCCTGTACATAGCAAGAGTTAGAACAGCAGGAAAAAAAAAAAAAGGAGCAAAAAGTCCTTCAAGATAACTTGTGTTGAGCAGCCTTGAAGAGACCTTGGAGGCCTGCTCTGGAATTCTCTGCTAACTGACCCTGCCAAGATAACCAAGCAACAACATAGTCGCAACTGGACCCGTGCTTGCACTTGGTATGGTGGCGGCGTGGCTCCACAGGTGTCTAAGGGCTCTACCAACTTTGCTCAGACCTTCTGACTTTGACAAATAATTAGGAGTGAGGATTAAGCCTCGGTCCCTCTGTCACCTGGGAGGACCAAAGGCCTTAGGTTACAATTAGAGCTCAATGAGGAAATGAAAATCTTGGGTTTTTAGATACCGTTGCACAGGTGACTGTGATCTCTGTAACACCTAGCACCAAGATGAGGAAAACTTTTGGGTCTGAGGTCACCATCACTGAGACCCCTGCCCCAGCCTGACTACGGATAAGTCCCTTCAGGGCCCCTACAAACCCCTGTTGTATGTATTGATGATGTTGTTGTGTTAACGTACACTTCTGTAAGTGTTTGCCTCCAGGTCTTGATGGGAATTGCTGCGGTTAGGGGCATTTTAGTGGGGCACACAGAAACTGTGACATTGGCGATAGCTAATAGCCTGGCCATCCATTCAATCTGGCCACTGACATGTAAAGACCCTCAGGCTGACATGTAAAGAAAGCCTCTAGGTGAGACAGCTGGACAAACAAACAAAAAAATCAGTTCTGCTCCTGATAAGCTTTTGTTACTTGTGTGGATGGTCACCAGAAAGGCCCTATGCTGAGAGGCGAAAACAACCAATGAGCGGGCCGTTCCGACTGACTTTGGAGACTGAAGCTTCCTCTGCTCCGGAGCAAAGAGATGTGCAACTGACCCCTCCTGGATCTAAGAGAGGACAGGCCGTGGGGAGTCACACTCCGTCCTCGGCTGGGTCTGCGTGCACAGACTGCCACTGCCATCGCAAAACGCCGGACAACAGAAAAGCTGACCCGCCTGTGAGGCCCTGGCCAAGGCTAACACCTGCCCAGGGACAGGTGCCTGAGCCAACAGGCCAGGGCATCCCCAGCAGGTAGATCATACTGGGGCCTCTTATCCTGTACAGAGGCCTCCTCTGGATCTTGAATGTGCTCTTCATGCTCTCTGTCACCCCCAAGCCACAGGGGCAACTGAGCACTTAACCAAGCCACAGGGGCAACTGAGCACTTAAGTGGACAGGCTTGGACGGCCGATGAGAGGGGGCAGGACAACCCCAGCCTGAACTGAACATCTGAGACAGGCAGCCCGGGGTCTCAATTCAGCAGTCCCTGCAAGGGCGTTTCCCGTTTGTGCCGTTTGTTAGATTAAACTGTCTGTGTTATAAAATGTGTTTCTTCTGTATACGACTGTCTCTGACAAAAGCTCTGGGTTCCCACAGAAGTCACTGCCTCAAGACTAGGACAGACAGCCTGGGTGGCTATACCTGGGACCCTCACCTTGAGTCCCACGGAAGATAGGGGAGGGGAGGGGGGATTGTTAATGTTGTCTCGTGTTCTCCCCAGATTATCTCACGATGATGGACAGGCCTCTCATCCACGGGCCCCAACGATACAGGCTTTTGTTAGAGCCACCGCTCAGACCGACTGTTGGCTCTGTCAACATCTGAACTAAGATAATAAATCATCTCCCCACATGTTTCCAGCTGATCTGTCAACAAGGAGGACATCTCATAGACCAACTGTATGTGTAACCTGGCGTGCTGAGGAGATGACATGGTAAATGAGTACAGTCAACTCCTGTTATGAATTGTGTCCCCCCAAAATGTGTTTACTTGCCTAGGCCATGGTTCTCACTATTGTGTGGTGGTTCTCCATTTCATGATCTGATGTAATTTTCCTATGTGTTATAAATCCTAATCTCTGTGATGTTAATGAGGCAGAATTAGAGGCAGTTATATTGATGAGGCAGGATGAAATCAACAGGATTAGTTTGTATCTTAAATCAATCTCTTTTGAGATATAAAAGAGAGATGTGAACAGACAGGAGAGGGACCTCACTACCACCAAGAAAGAAGAACCCGGAGTGAAGCGTGTCCTTTGGACCCAGGGTCAGAGTGCTGAGAAGCTCCTAGGCCAGAGGAAGATTGATGACAAGGACCTTCCCCCAAAGTTGACATAGAAAGCCTTCCCCTGGAACTGGCACCCTGAATTCAGGTTTCTAGCCTCCAAACTGTGAGAGAATAAACTTCTGTTTGTTAAACCATCCACTTGTGGTCTTTCTGTTACAGCCGCACTAGATAACTAAAACAACTCCACTATTCATGGAAAACATCTTCTGAAGCATGAAAGCCGCCTGTGGGGAGCGCTCCAACTTTAGAAGGAAATTTCTTTCTCTATGTTAAAAATATAGGTAGATGGCATGGGCCTGGATGGTTTGACTCTGAGAATGGTACTGAGTTTGACATTACTGTGGACATGGAGAACTTGTAGAATATGACCAGATGGTCCAGTGTACATTAACTGACTACACCAAGTCTGGATTAGCCTGGTCTGGCTATGAGTCGGAATCGACCAGATGGCAGTGGGGTTTTTTTTTTTTTTTTTTTTGGTTTGGCAATGTAAGACCTTGTTCAATTGTGCTGAGAAAGAGAGCTTTTGTATTACTTGTACTGAAGTGTGTCCTGTTCACATACTGTGCCATATTGGGAGAAATATGCTGTTTTACATCAACGAATCAGGGCATGTTATACATACATAAGACTGGACAGATGCAGCTGTGTGATGCGTTCATTTGGCTTAGATTAAGCCACAACTGGGGTAACTGGTTGGGATCTCTCCTCCGAGCAGGCCTGATCAACCTTCTGGAGATAGTGCTACTAGTAACCCTCATTAAATGCTGCTTCGAATGACAGATATAACATCCACCAGAGTTATGCACCAAACCACGTATATAGCTCAGCGTCCAGAATAGGTGATAGGCATACCAGGACTAGGTACTGCTCTGCTTCTGTTTCTGGCACCCTGATGGGCATCGAGGGTGGATTGTTGGGGGAATGGTCTGCCTTTACGCCTCCCATCTGAGCTGCCTAAGTAAAGGCCTTGGGCCCAGAGCATTCTCTGATGAAGAAGCCTCCTCTGTCCTGGCTCCTTCTCCTTATCAGAGAACCCTTCCCCCTCTCCTGGGCACACAGTGACTGTCTCCGTCTCTTGCACATGCGCCTGCACCACACAGCCTCTTTCTGACCCAGCTTCTCCACCTGTTCCTGGTAGGGAGGGAATGGAGCCTCTTGTGCTGTGGTCCAAGATGAAGCACGCCAGATTGTAAGAACCAGCCTCAGGGAGTGGACTGAAGGGGAAACGGGCTTTGTGAGGCCAAACGTGAGCACCCTCATGCAGTCCCCCAGTTCACTACAGTTTGCATTCTTATGTAAGCCCCTGGCGTGGAGTCACTACTGTCCACTACCACCATAAAACCTCTGCCTTCCCATTGCAGGGCGCGGAGATTTGCTTTGGTCCTCCTGCTACCCAGAATTCATTTTGTATGTAAGTTTTGCTAATAAACTTAACTTGCTGCCACCCTGGAGTTGCCTACCTCTTTTTTTGGTCTCTCGGCGCCCTCCATTTTTGGAGGCAGATTTCATGTTACTGGTCCATGCCTGGACAGATCATAAACTCTCTATTTCAAAATAACATTTATCCAAGCTGTTTGGAAGAGATTGCAAAGAACCTTGTCATAAAGGCCCTAATGCCCCCTGCCACTTGGGTGCTAAGTGCTGCTCTGCTGGATGTCCTGTCCACAGGGCCCTCAGACCAGCCCATCCCCTGAGGAAAAAATTATCTCAGAGCTTTGAGGAAGCACGCCTCACCCCCCCACCCCCACCCGCCTTCCCCTCCTAAGAAACAGGGCTCTAATGAGGTGTGGGCCTTACACTGAGGCCAGGAAGGTTAAACCCTCAGACTGGATTCCTGCTTTAGCGATCTCTCTAAAATTATTCTAATCTCTATGAGGATCCTCGATGTTAGTTTCTTGGACTGTTTTCATATTCTTTTTAGAGAGCAGTGTAGTAAGGGAGCCCTGGTGGCATAGTGGTTAAGAGCTTGGCTGCTAACCAAAAGGTCGGCAGTTCAAATCCACCAGCCATTCCTTGGAAACCCTATGGGGCAGTTCTGCTTTGTCCTATAGGGTCACTATGAGTCAGACAGCAACAGGTTTGGCTTTTTTGGTAGTAAAAAAAAAAGCCTCTGCTTAGCTTTTTTTTTTTTTTTTTTTAACCTCTTCTGCCAGGCTGTTTGCCTTGTCCTCCCCCTGGACCCCTGCACCCGGGGCTACACAGAGGTGGTGGTCACCTGGCACAGCCTGCCCACTCGCCCACTCCCTCGTCCACTCACAGCCTACCCAAATCCAGGCAGGACTGGCCTTGTGATTTGGCTGCAGGCAAAACCCCCATCTTCCCGTAGACCTCAGGGAACACGCTCGCTAAGTTGAGCACATTGGGAAACAAAATAGTTCTCTTGTGAAGCTAAAGAAAGAAACCAGAGAAAACAACGTTTGGAAGCCTTACTGAGATCATAGAATTTTAGAGATAGGAGTCATCTAATCTAGGGCTCTCTCTCTCTCTCTGTTTAATAAAAAATATTTTTTTCTTTTTACAGAAGTCACGATTGTTTATTGTGAAAAAATTAGGAAATACTGATGAGCAAAAAGAAAGCATTTAAAAACCCCTGTCCTACAATACTAGAGGAGTAGCACAACTTGACCAAGGCAAGATCATGGAAGCTTCATAGACACATCCAAACTCCCTGAGGGACTGATTAGTGGGCTGAGGGCTGGGGACCATGGTCTTGGGGCACATCTAGCTCAACTGTCATAACATAGTTTATGAAGAAAATGTTCTACCTCCTACCTTGGTAAGTAGCATCTGTGGTGTTAAAGCTTGTGAGTGGCCATCTAAGGTATTTCACTGGTCTTACTTGGTCAGGAACAAGGGAGAATGAAGAAAACCAAAGACACAAGGCAAAGATTAGACCAAAGGACTAATGGACCACACATTGCCTCCACCAGACTGAGTCCAGCACAACTAGATGGTGCCCAGCTACCACCACCAACTGCTCTGACAGGGATCACAGCAGAGGGTCCCAGACAGAGCTGGAGATAAATGTACAACAAAATTCTAACTCACCAAAGGAAAAAAAAAAAGACCAGACTTACTGGTCTGACACAGACTGGAGAAACTCCAAGAGTATGGCCCCCAGAAACCCTTTTAACTCAGTGCTGAAAATCACTCCTGAGGTTCACCCTTCAGCCAAAGATTAGACAGGCCCATAAAACAAAATAATACACACAGCTCAACCATGTACATGAGACTAAAAGGGTATATCAGCCCAGGGGCAAGGATGAGAAGGCAAGAGGGGACAGGAAAGCTGGACGAATTGAATTGGGGAACCCAAGATGGAGAAGAGGAGAGTGTTGACACATCCTGGGGCTGGCAACCAATGTATAAAATAATATGTATATCAATGAGAAACTAATTTGCTCTGTAAACCTTCATCTAAAGCACAATAAAAAATCTATAATAATAATAAAGTACTGAAAGTAAATAAAAATCCCTGTCCTATCACCCGGAGTCCCCTGGTGGTGTGAACAGTTAATGTACTCCGATGCTAACCAAAAGGTTGAAGGTTTGAGTCTACCCAGAGGCACCTCAGAAGAAAGGCCTAGCAATCTACTTCTGAAAACCTTGTAGAGCACAGTTCTACTGTGACGCACTTGGGGTTGCCATGAGTCAGAATCAACTCAATAGCAGCTGGTTTACAGACTTAACCTAGTGGCCTCATTCATCAGCTCCCTCATCACTGGATGCTGTCGAAGTTCAGAGGGCCCACAAAGGACAGGGCCCAGCCACACCCCCACGTGCCCACCCCACGTGGCACCGTCCCCTTCCTTGGCTTTGCAGAGGACACACTGTAGATAGAAGCTCTACCTCTGAGAAAGAGGCCCCTCTTTCCAGTCCCAACATGTCCAATCTAAGTGGGTGTGGAGAAGCCCCTCAGTCCTTGCCACACTGGTTTTAGGTGGCTCCTGGGGAGAGTCAGTCCTGCAGCTGCTCAGGTGTCTTTAGATGAAGCATAGAAAATAAAGGCATGTCCCCCCAGCCAAGGTGCATGAATGAGAAACGGATGGGTTGGTGTGCACTGGCCCATCAGTCAAAACCACTTGCTGCCCCCAGGACAGGAGTGAAGAATGAAAACTGAAGGTCAGTGGTGAGTGAGCGGGCTGGCCAGCAGGCTTGCAAGACGGCACACACCCCGTCTTTGTCCAGGGCACTGCAACATGTGCGGCCCCCTGGGTCGCACCTTCCTCCTCACTGGGCTTCACCGTCAAGGTCTAAGTTGAACTCAGCACTCTGCTGCCCTCCACGTGGCTGAGAGTGGCAATGAACAAACCAGGCTGAGGATGAAGAAACCACATACTCCACGCTGCCTGGGCTTCCCTTGAAGTCAAATCCCCTCAGACCCCAGAGCTTTCTCCTTCACAAGTCACTTGTTTGACCCTTCTCTACTACACTTGAACTCAGCAGGGGCCGGCTGGTGTCTGCCTTGCTCACCACTGTACCTCGGGTACCCAGCACAGGGCTGGCACCTATGGGGGGTCACCAGTATTGAATTAAACTCCTGCCTTAGATACAGTATAGCAAACATTGGAAATGATTAAATAACACATGAGTTATAAGTAATAAAAATCATTAGATAACCCACCCTTTAATTTGCACCTCAAATGTACTTGGGCTGTTGCCAGTCCCAGGGCGTTCTGATCATGCTTTTGTAAAGAACTCCATTTCTGAGCACCATTTACAATGAGGAACTGGTTAACCCGACATCTCCTGGGGAAACGGTAAAGAAGTATGGCTTTCTCAAACGTCAGCATTTTGAGCTGAGAAATAACCACAGGATCTGGTCTGGGGGTTAGTGGAGGAGGTGGTGGGGGGAGTCCCAGAGGGCCAGTGAGCCCAACCAGGTGGATTTCAGAGCAAGAACTGTAAGGGTGGAATTCATAGGTCAAGCTTTCTAAAATCACTGTAATACACTGAGATATGGCTTGAAGCAATACAACTATACTTTCTGTTAAAAGGCGACCCAGGGTTGTTCTCATGGCATCTGTCCCCAGACTAGAGAGGGAGTAACTTCCCACCCTACTCATTCCCCCCTAGGCTGTGTGGGAGGAGGGGGACACCCTTGCTGGGCTTCTGTTTTGGTGGTCACTAGCTGCCAACCTTTTCTGTAGGATCTGAGAAATACCAAGGAGAGAGATGGCAGATTGTTTGGCTTCCCCCAGGGCGTGCTGGGCCTGAGCAGAGCTATACTAGGCTCTTGGTGAAAAGAGGGGTTTCCTCTTAGCCAGGGAATGATCTCGAGGGCTACTGTATACTAAAAACCCAAACAAGGTGCCACTGAGTTGACTTTGACTCATGGCGACCCCATGTCAGAGTAGAACTATGCCCCATAGGGCTTTCAGTGGCTGATTTTTCAGAAATAATCACCAGGCCTTTCTTCCAAGGTGCCTCTGTGTGGACTTGAACTTCCAACCTTATAATTAGCATTCAGCATGTTAACCATTTCCAACACCCAAGGACTCCACTGTGTGCTAAGGTCCAAATTAACGTGTATGCCAGAGTCAGCCTTCCTCAGGAAAGAGACCATCCGGCACATTAATAAAATGCAGTCTTGGGAAATCACCTTATTGACCTTGTTTTGTACATAGACCATATGGTTCCATTAAATGCTATCCTTTCTGATAGAGGATTGTTGAAGATTTGTTGAAAGATGAGAAGATATCTATCCAAGATGCTCACATAAGGTAGATTCTAAAAGAAAGTCACCAAGACATATTATAATCAAACTTGCCAAAACCAAAGATAAAAAGAGAATTTTAAGAGCAGCGAGGGATAAACGAAAAGTCACCTACAAAGGAGAGTCAGTAAGAATAAACTCAGACTACTCAACAGAAACCATGCAGGCAAGAAGGCAATGGGATGACTTATATAAAGCACTGAAGGAAAAAATTGCCAACCAAGAATCATATATCGAGCAAAACTGTCTCTCAAATATGAAGGTGAAATTAGGACAGTTCCAGATAAACAGAAGTTTAGGGAATTTGTAAAAAGCAAACCAAAACTACAAGAAATACTAAAGGGAGTTCTTTGGTTAGAAAATCAATAATATCAGCTATCAACCCAAGACTAGAACACTGGGCACAGCAATCAAGTGTCAACCCAGACAGGGAAATCATACAAATAAATCAAGATAAAAAAAGCTCACAACAGGGAAACAGCGATGTATTATGTAAAAGAAGACATTAAAACAAGAAAGAGGGACTAAGAAATGTAGTCATAGATCTTTCATATGGAGAGGAAGACAAGGTGATATAAAGACATAAAAGATAGGTTTAAACTTAGAAAAATAGAGATTAATATTAAGGTAACCACAAAGGAGACTAACTATCCTACTCATCAAAATAAAATACAAGAAAAAAATAGAGACTCAGCAGAAACAAAATCAACAACAACATATAAGAGGAAAAGACAATATATAAACTACTTAACACAAAAAATTAAGTGGGAAAAAGAAACTGTCAAAAACACATAAAAAAAAGACATCAAAATGACAGCACTAAACTCATACCAATCTAAAATAATTACACTGAATGTAAATGGAATAAATGCACCAATAAAGAGAGTGGCAGAATGGATAAAGAAATCACTATCCGTCTATACGCTACATACAAGAGACACACCTTAGACTTAGAGGCACAAAAAAACTAAAGTTCAAAGGATGGAAAAAAAAAAATATATCAAGCAAACGACAATCAGAAAAGACCAGGAGTGGCAGTATTTCTGACAAAATAGACTTTTAAGTTAAATCTACCACAAAGGACAAGGAAGGACACTATATAATGATTAAAGGGACAATATACCAGGAGGATATAATCATATTAAATATTTACACACCCAATGACAAGGCTACAAGATACATAAAACAAACTCCAACAGCATTGAAAAGTGAGACAGAAAGCTCCACAATTATAGTAGGAGACTTCAACATACCGCTTTTGGTGGAGGACAGACATCCAGAAAGAAGCTCAATAAACAGAAGATCTAAATGCCACAATCAACAAACTTGACTTCATAGACATATACAGAACACTCCCCCCAACAGCAGCCAAGTATACTTTCTTTTCCAGTGCACATGGAACATTCTCTAGAATAGGCCACATATTAGGTCATAAAGCAAGCCTTAGCAGAGTCCAAAACACTGAAATATTACAAAGCATCTTCTCTGACCATAAGGCCATAAAAGTGGGAATCAATAACAGAAAAAGCAGGGAAAAGAAATCAAACACTTGGAAACTAAACAATACTTTCCTCAAAAAAGACTGGATTATAGAAGACATTAAGGATGGAATAAAGATATTCAGAGAATCCAATGAGAATGAAAACACTTCCTATCAAAACCTTTGGGACACAGTGAAAGCAGTGCTCAGAGGTCAATTTATATCAAAAAATGCACACATACAAAAAGAGAAAGAGCCAAAATCAAAGAATTATCCCTACAACTTGAACAAATAGAAAGAGAGCAACAAAAGAAACACTCGGGCACCAAAAGAAAGCAAATAATAAAGATTAGAGCAGAATTAAATGGAATAGAAAACAGAAAATCAACTGAAAGAGTTAACAAGACCAAAAGCTGACTCTTTAAAAAAAATTAACAAAATTGATAAACCACTGGCCAAACTGACAAAAGAAAAACAGGAGAGGAAGCAAATAACCCAAATAAGAAATGAGATGGGCAATATTACAACAGACTCAACTGAAATTAAAAGAATCATATCAGATTACTATGAAAAAATTGTACTCTAACAAATTTGAAAACCTAGAAGAAATGGATGAATTCCTAGAAACATACTACCTACATAAACTAAAACAAAGAGCGGTAGAACAACTAAATAAACCCATAACAAAAGGAGAGACTGAAAACGTAATCCAAACACTCGCAACAACAACAAAAAAAGCCCTGGCCCAGGCGGCTTCATAGCAGAGTTCTACCAAACGTTCAGAGAAGAGTTAACACCACTACTACTAAAGGTATTTCAGAGCATAGAAAAGGATGGAAAACTTCCAAACTCATTGTATGAAGCCAGCATATCCCTGATACCAAAACCAGGTAAACACTCCACAAAAAAAGAAAATTACAAACCTATATCCCTCATGAACTTGGACGCAAAAATCCTCAACAAAATTCTAGCCAATAGAATTCAATACCATATCAAAAAAATAGTTCACCATGACCAAGTGGGATTCATACCAGGTATGTGAGGATGGTTCAACATTAGAAAAATGATTAATGTAATCCATCATATAAAGAAAACAAAAGACAAGAACCACATGATTTTATCAATCAGTACAGAAAAGGCATTTGACAAAGTTCAACACCCATTCATGATAAACACTCTGAGCAAAACAGGAATAGAAGGAAAATTCCTCAACATAATAAAGGGCATTTATACAAAGCCAACAGCCAACATCATCCTAAGTGGAGAGAGCTTGAAAGCATTCCCCTTGAGATCAGGAACCAGACAAGGATGCCCTTTATTGCCACTCTCATTCAACATTATGTGCTGGAGGTTCTAGCCAGAGCAATTAGGCTAGCTAAAGAAATAAGGGACATCCAGATTGGTAAGGAAGAAGTAAAAGTATCTCTGCAGATGACATGATCTTATACACAGAAAACCCTGAAGAAAACTACTGAAATTAATAGAAGAGTTCAGCAAAGTTTCTGGATACAAGATAAACATACAAAAATCAGTTGGATTCCTCTACACCAACAAAAAGAACATCAAAGAGGAAATCAATGCCATTTACAGTACCCCCAAGAAGATAAAATACTTAGGAATAAATCTTACCAGAGATGTAAAAGACCTATACAAACAACATTACTGCAACAAACCAAAAGAGACATAAGTGGAAAAGCATACCTTGCTCATGGATAGGAAGATTTAACACTGTAAAAACGTCTATTCTACCAAAAGCCATTTATAGACACAATGCAATTCCGATTCAAATTCCAGCGACATTTTTTAATGAGTTGGAGAAACAAATCACCAACTTCATATGGAAAGGGAAAAGGCCCAGTATAAGTAAAGTGTTACTGAAGAAGAAGAACAAAGTGGGAGGCCTCACACTACCTGATTTTAGAACCTATTATACTGCCACAGTAGTCAAAACAGCCTGGTACTGGTACAATGACAGATACATGGACCAATGGAACAGAATTGAGAATCCAGACATAAATCCATCCACATATGAGCAGCTGATATTTGACAAAGGCCCAAGTCAGTTAAATGAGGAAAAGACAGTCTGTTTAACAAGTGGTGCTGGTATAACTGGATATCCATCTGCAAAAAAAATGAAACGACCCATACCTCACTCCATGCACAAAAATGAGCTTAAAATGGACCAAAAAAAAAAAAAAAACCCTAATATAAAATCTAAAATGATAAAGATCATGGAAGAAAAAATAGGGACAATGCTAGGAGCCCTAATACATGGCATAAATAGTATACAAAACATTACTAACAATGCAGAAGAAAAACTAGATAACTGGGAGCTCCTAAAAATCAAACACCTATGCTCATCCAAAGACTTCACCAAAAGAGTAAAAAGATTACCTGCAGACTGGGAAAAAGTTTTCAGCTATGACATTTCTGATCAGCATGTGATCTCTAAAATCTACATGATACTGCAAAAACTCAACTATAAAAAGATAACCCGATTAAAAAATGGGGAAAGGATATGAACACACACTTCACTAAAGAACACATTCAGGTAGCTAACAGATACATGAGGAAATGCTCACGATCATTAGCCATTAGAGAAATGCAAATCAAAACTACAATGAGATTTCATCTCACTCCAACAAGGCTGGCATTAATCCAAAAAACACAATAAATTTTGGAGAGGCTGTGGAGAGATTGGAACACTTCTACACTGCTGGTGGGAATGTAAAATGGTACAACCACTTTGGAAATCGATTTGGCACTCCCTTAAAGAGCTAGAAATAGAACTACCATAAAATAGGATCCAGCAATCCCACTCCTTGGACTATATCCTAGAGAATTAAAAGCCTTTACACAAACAGATATATGCACACCCATGTTCACTGCAGCACTGTTTACAATAGCAAAAAGATGGAAGCAACCAAGGTGCCCAACAACGGATGAATGGATAAATAAATTACGGTATATTCACACAATGGAATACTACGCATGGATACAGAACAATGATGAATCCGTGGAACATTTCATAGTATGGAGGAACCTGGAAGGCATTATGCTGAGTGAAATTAGTTGCAAAAGAACAAATATTGTATAAGACCAGGATTATAATAACTGGAGAAACAGTTTAAAGAGAGATAAAAAATATTCTTTGACGGTTATGAGAGGGAGGAAGAGAGGTTTTCACTAATTAGATAGCAGATAAGAATTATTTTAGGTGAAGGGAAAGACAACACAATACAGGCAAGGTCAGCACAACTGGACTGAACTAAAAGCAAAGAAATTCCCTGAATAAACTGAACACTTCGAAGGCCAGCATGGCAGGGGTGGGGGTTTGGGGACCATGGTTTCAGGGGACGTCTAAGTCAACTGGCATAATAAAATCTGTTAACATTCTGCATCCCACTTTGGAGAGTGGCGTCTCTGGGTCTTAAAAGCTAGCAAGCGGCCATCTAGGATTCATCAATGGGTCTCAATCCACCTGGAGCAAAGGAGAATGAAGAACACCAAAGACACATGGTAATTCTGAGCCCAAGAGACAGAAATGACCACATAAACCAGAGACTACATCAGCCTGAGACCAAAAGAGCTAGATTGTTCCCGGCTACAACCCATGACTGCCCTGACAGAGAACACAACAGAGAACCCCTGAGGGAGCAGAAGATCAGTGGGATGCAGACCCCAAATTTTCGTAAAAAGACCAGACTTAATGGTCTGACCGAGACTAGAAGGACCCCGGAGGTCATGGTCACCAGACCTTCTGTTAGCCCAAGAAAGGAACCATTCCCAAAGCCAATTCTTCAGACAGGGATTGGACTGGACTATGGGACAGAAAATGATACTGGTGAAGAGTGGGCTTCTTGGATCAAGTAGACACATGAAACTATGTTGGCATCTCCTGTCTGGAGGAGAGATAAGAGGGTGGAGGGGGTCAGAAGCTGGCCGAATGGACACAAAAATAGAGAGTGGAGGGAAGGAGTGTGTGTGTTGTCTCATTAGGGGGAGAGCAATTAGGGTATATAAATAATAGCAAGGTGTATATAAATTTTTGTATGAGAGACTGACTCGATTTGTAAACTCTTACCGAAAGCACCATAAAAAAAAAATTTTTTTTTTAATGCTATCCTTTCTGACTGTAGATCATTGCATTCAGTTCTGAACCAAAATTCTACTGAGGAGACTTATCCATGATAAAGGTGATAGAAATTTGCAAACAAAAATAAGATTCCCTCCCGTGTTATCTTGGCTGCCTTTCTGCTACTTTTGCATTTCATCATCATTTGTGTTTGTTGTGATTTTTAAAAGTTCTTCATAAACTGAAGAGCTTGAAAGTTTACATGAGGTAAAATAAGTATGGTGGCTACGATTTTCTAACATAACTACCGAAGAAAAGGGTTTCTCTCTCAACGAACTACACAAAATTAACTCTATAATGAATTCACTTGACATCTTTCACTTTTGTTCATCACTTTATTAAAAAAAAAAACAAACCTGCTGCCATCGAGTCAATTCCAACTCATAATGTCCCTATAGGACAGAGCAGAACTTCCCCATAGCATTTCCAAGGAGCACCTGGTGGATTCCAACTGTCAAACTTTTGGTTAGCAACCGAACTCTTAACCACCATGCCACCAGGGTTTCCAACAATTTATAGTGCAGTTAATATATTCTTTTTTTTTTTCATTTATTATACTTTAGATAAAGGTTTCCAGAACAGACTACCTTCTCATTAAATGATTAGTACACATACTGTTTTATGACACTGGTTAACAATCCCACAACATGTCGACACCCTCCCCTTCTCAACCTTGGGTTTCCTATTACCAGCCTTCCTGTCCCCTCCTGCCTCCTAGTCGTTGCCCCTGGGCTGGTGTGCCCTTTTAGTCTCA
Organism: Elephas maximus indicus; assembly: GCF_024166365.1. Lineage (NCBI taxonomy): Eukaryota > Metazoa > Chordata > Mammalia > Proboscidea > Elephantidae > Elephas > Elephas maximus. The sequence continues at coordinate 25,757,289 of NC_064832.1, read as the reverse complement.
TTTTGTTTTATGGGCCTGTCTAATCTTTGGATGAAGGGTGAACCTCAGGAGTGACTTCATTACTCAGCTAAAAGGGTGTCTGGGGACCTATACTTTCGGGGTTTTTCCAGATTCTGTCAGGCCAGTACATCTGGTCTTTTTTTGTGAGTTAGAATTTTGTAGATTTTTCTCCAGCTCTGTCCAGGACCCTCTATTGTAATCCCTGTCAGAGCAGTCAGTGGTGGTAGCCAGACACCATCTAGTTGTACTGGACTCAGGTTGGCAGAGGCCATGGTAGATGTGGTCCATTAGTCCATTGGACTAATCTTTCCCTTGTATCTTTAGTTTTCTTCATTCTCCTTTGTTGCAAACGGGGTGAAACCAGTATTTAGATGGCTGCTTATAGGGTTTTAAGACCCCAGACGCTACTCACCAAACCAGAATGCAAAAAAATTTCTTTATAAACTATATTACGCCATTTGAGCTAGATGTTCCCTGAGACTATGGTCCCCACAGCCCTCAGTCCAGTAGTTCGGTCCCTCAGGGAATTTGGATGTGTCCCTGAAGCTTCCATGACCTTGCCTTGGACAAGCTGTGCTGGCTTCCCCAATATTGTGTGCTGTCTTAGCCTTCACCAAAGGTACCACTTATCTATTGTTTATTTAGTGCTTTTCCATCCGCACTGCACCCCTCCCTCATAACCATCAAAGACTGTTTCTTTTGTGTGTAAACATTTTTTGTCCTTTTGCGATTGACTTATTTCACTCAGCATAATGCCCTCCAGATTCATCCATGTAGTGAGATGCTCCCCAGATTCATCATTGTTCTTTATCATTTTGTAATGCTCAGTTATGTGTATATACCATAGTTTGTACATTCATCTGTTGATGGGCATCTAGGTTGTTTCCATCTTTTTGGCATTGTGAACAATGCTGCAATGAATGTGGGTGTGCATGTGTCTATTCATTTCTCTAGGATGTATTCTAGGGATTGCTGGATCATATAGTATTTCTATTTCTAGCTCTCTAAGGAAGTGCCATATTGTTTTCCAAAATGGTTGTATCACTTTGCGTTCCCACCTGCATAAGATTTCCAATCTCCCTGCAGCCTCTCCAACATTTGTTATTTTCTGTTTTTTGGTTTCTGCCAGTATGCTGGGGTGAGATGGTATCACATTCTGGTTTTGCTTTGCATTTTGCTAATGGCTAGTGATCGGGAGCATTTCCTCATGTATATGTTAGCTGCTTGAATGTCTTCTTTTGTGAGGTGTCTGTTCATTTCCTTTACCCATTTTTTAATTGGATTGTCTTTTTGTTGTAGAAACCCAACAAATCAAACCCATTGCTGTTGAGTTGATTCCGACTCATAGCAACCCTGTAGGACAGAGTAGAACGTGCCCTATATGGTTTGCAAGGAGCGCCTGGTGGATTTGAACTGCCAACCTTTTGGTTAGCTGCTGTACCTCTTAACCACTACGCCACCAGGGTTTCCGTTTGTTGCAGAGTTTTTAGATTTTCCTGTAGATTTTAGGGAGTAGACATTTGTCAGATTTGTAATAGCCAAAAAATTTTTCCCAGTCTGTAGGTTCTCTTTTTACTCTTTGGTGAAGTCTTTTGATGAGCGTAAGTCTTTAATTTTTAGAAGATCCCAGTTATCTAGCTTATCTTCTGGAGTTTGTTTGTTGTTGGTTTGGTTTGTATGCAGTCAATGCCTTGTTATTAGGCCTCTAGTGTTGACCCTATTTTTTTTACTATGATTTTTGTAGTTTTTGGCTTTATATTTAGGTCTTTGATCCATTTTGAGTTAGTTTTTGTGTATGTTGCAAGGTATGTGTCCTGTTCCTTTTTTTTGCAGATGGACATCCAGTTTTGCTAGCATCATTTGTTAAAAAGACTGTCTTTTCCTCATCTGATGGACTTTGGGCCCTTGTCAAAGATCAGGTGACCAGAGGTGGATGGATTTACATCTGGGTTTTCAATTCTGTTCCCTTGGTTAATGTAGTTGTTCTTGTACCAGTACCAGGCTGTTTTGACTACCATAGCTGTAAGTAGGTTCTGAGGTCAAGTAGTGCAAGTCCTCCTGCTTTATTCTTCTTCTTCAATAGTGCTTGAATTATCCAGGGCTTCTTCCCTTTCCATATAAAGTTAATAATTAGTTTTTCCAACTCTTTAAAGAATGCTGTTGGTATTTGGATCTGTGTTGCTTTGTGTTTGTAAATTGCTTTGGGTAGAATTGTCATTTTCACAATGTCGAGTCTACCTATTCATGAGCATGTATGTTTTTCCATTTGTATAGATCTCTTTTGGATTCTTGCAGTAGTGTTTTGTAGTTTTCTGTGTATAGATCTTTTACATCCCTTGTTAGATTTATTCCTAAGTATTTTATTGGGAGGGGGGGCTGTTATAAATGGTATTGTTTTCCTGATTTCCTTTTCATCCATCTCTTTATTGAGATATAGGAATTCAACTGATTCTTGTATGTTTACTTTGCTGAATCTTTTTATTAATTCCAGTAGTTTCCTCATGGAATCATTTGGGTTTTTTTAATGTATAGTATCATATCATACACAAATAGGGACAGTTTTGCTTCTTCATTACCAATTTGGATGCCCTTAATTTCTGTTTCTTGCCTTATTGCTCTAGCTAGGACTTCCAGCACAATGTTAAATAGGAGTGGCGATAAAGGGCATCCTTGTGTTGTTTCTGTTCTCAAGGGGAATGTTTTCAGCCTCTCTCCATTAAGAATGATGTTGGATGTTGTTTTTGCATAGATGCCCTTTGTTATGTTGAGGAGTTTCTCTTTTATACCTATTTTGTTAAGAGTTTTTATCAGGAATGGGTGCTGGACTTTGTCGAATGCCTTTTCTGCATCAATTCAGATCATCATGTGACTTTTTCTTTTATTTATGTGGTGGGTTACATTGATTGATTTTCTAATGTTGAACCATCCTTGCATACCTGGTATGAATCCTACTTGGTTGTGGTGTATTATTATTATTATTTTTGATATGCTGCTGAATTCAGTTGGCTAGAATTTTGTTGAGAATTTTTGTGTCTATATTCATGGGAGGTATTGGTCTGTAATTTTCTTTTTTTGTGATGTCTTTGCCTGGTTTTGGTATCAGGGTTATGCTGGCTTCATACAATGAGTTTGGAAGTATTGCTTCCTTTTCTGTGCTCAGAAATAGTTTGAGTAGTACTGGTGTAAGCTCTTCTCTCAATGTTTCTTAGAATTCTCCAGTGAAGCCATCTGGGCCAGGACTTTTTTTTTGTTGGGAGTTTTTCTTTATTACCTTTTCAATCTCTTCTCTTGTTATGGGTATGTTCAGATTTCCAACATCATTTTGTGTTAGTTTGGGTAAGTAGTATGTTTCTAGAAATTTGTCCCTTTCCTCCAGGTTTTCAAATTTGGTGGAGTATAGTTTTTCATAATACTCTGTTATGATCCTTTTATTTCAGTTGGATCTGTTGTAATTTCCCCCATTTCATTTCTTATTTGGTTTATTTGCATCCTCTCCTGTTTTTCTCTTGTTATTTTGGCCAATAGTTTGTTGATTTTGCTGATTCTTTCAAAGAACCAACTTTTGGTTCAGTGTAATTATTGATAGGTGTCAGTTTATTGCTGTAATTTTGTAGTGCTTTTTTTTGTGGCGCAGACATTTTCTTTGTTCCTCTTACTCTCCTGTGCTGAATTCCTTTTGTTTGTGGATTTTTTCATTTCTTTTGGTTTTGTAGATTTTGTTTTTACTGAGACTTTATGTTTTTCTTCCTTATTTTGATGAGTAGGTTTGTTAACTTTCTTTGTAGTTACCTTGAAATTTACCTTTATCTTCCTAGGTTTGAACCAGTCTATTATTACTTGAAATCATCTTGTCTTCCTCTCCATTAGAAAGTTCTATACCTACACCGTTTGTTCCCTTTTTTATTATTCTGACGTTGTCATTTACAGATTAAACTCTCTGATTCTCTGATATAAATCTTTTGGTTTTTGATAGTCCTTGAGAATTCATTTCCTAGTTTGGTATCTGGTTGGTGCGATCTTCCATCCTAGACTTGGGCTGTGGTCTGATGTTGTTTGTTCTCAAACTGAAGGACTCCCTTTAATTATTCTTGTAAATTTGGTTTGGTTTTTACATATTCCCTTAATTTCTGTTTATCTGGAAGTGTTCTAATTTCACCATCATATTTGAACAAGCTACAGGACATATTATTCTTGGTTGGCAATTTTTTTCTTTCAAGGTTTTATATATATCATCCCATTGCCTCCTTGTGTGAATCAGAGCTTAGTCTTATTGTTTCCCTTGGTATGTGACTTTTCATTTTTCTTGAGCTGCTCTCAGGATTCTTTCTTTGTCTTTGGTTTTAGTGAGTGTAATTTTGGTATCCCTTGGTGATTTTCTTTTGGGCCCTGTCCTATATAGGGTTCGTTGAGCTTCTTGGATGGCCAGCTTTTCTATCTTTCATGATATTAGGGAAGTTTTCTCTCAGCAACTCTTCAATGATCGCCTCTGTGTTTTCCGTTTTCTTCCCCATTCAGGAACTCTGATCAATGGTAAATTTTTACTTTTGATTGTGTACCACGTAACTCTCAGGGTTTCTTCATTTTTCTTTGTTCCTTTTTCTGATTTTTCCTCAAACAAAATGGTATCCAAGTATTTGTCTTCAATTTCGCTGATCTTGTCTTCCATTGTTTGAAACCTACTCCTCAGACCTTCTATGGCACTGTCCATTTCTGAAATCCTATTGTTTATCTTTTGGATTTCTAATTGTTGATTTTGTATGCTTTCTAGTTGTGAATTTATTTTTACATTTTGTTCTTGTATTATGAATGTATTATAAATGAACTCTTCCATTTTTTGTCTGTATTTTCCATGAATTTGTCTGTTTTTTTCCTCATTTTTGTCTGTTTTTTGCTTTGACTCTTGGATAGCTCTGAATATTAGAGATTTGAATTCCCTATCAGGTAGTTCTAGTGCCTTTTTTTCTACTGGAAAGTCATATGGTGTTTTATTTCAGACACCTACTGGAATCATCCTGTCCTTTTTTTTGTTTGTTTGTTTTTATGTTTTGATATTGTCCGCTGTCTTCGGGACATTCAGTAGTTATTTTCTTCATTTGTTGATTGTATATTTGTTTGTTTGTCCTGCTTTTTTGTTTTATTGTGTTATGTTTGAGCAGGCAGACTGTGCAAGCTTTGTTGTTTGTTAGTCTATGGGCATGATACTTTTCACCTCCTTTTCCAGTGGGCAGGCCTGTTGCTCAGCCATGGTGCAGCAGGGCAGTTCCAGCTGAAGGGGAGGGGCTGGGATGGGTTGTTTGTAGCACATACTGGGGCCAACAGGGTAGGCTGGGGTCAGTGTAGGGCAGGTTCTAGTATGCCTTGCTTGTGCTGCTCAGGGGTGTGATGTTCAGTGCAAGATGCAAGTAGGCAGGAGGGAGGGTGGAGGTTTTGAGGTGTGGCACTAAGATGGGTATCGAAAAGAAGAGAGAGAAGAGAGAGAAACAGGAGCCAAAAAAAAAACAAGAACAAAACAAAAGTGCTGAGCAAGCTTGTCATTGGAGTGGAAAGATAAGTAACCAAGAAATGAAGAAAAATAAAAAGGAAAAAAAAATATATATATATATATATTTTTTTTTTTTTTTAAAGAAGTGCCTCCAGGGATCGCACCAGTGACCAGGGAAGTGGCTCCTAGGCATCAGGGCACAGCCCATCTAGAAGGGGCGGAGATGGCACAGAGCATCAGGTAGTCAGGAGACAGGAAAAAGAAGGAAAGCAGAGAGAGATGAGAAACGGAGAAATAAAGAAAAACAAAAAGGAAAAATGGAAAAGAGAAAATAAATAAATAATTAAAAACTAAAAGCAAAGGTCCCCAGGGATTCCACTGGCTCGGCTGCACAGACCAAATCAGTGGCTCCCAAGCCTCACAGTACAGCCTGGCTAGAAAGGGCAGAGATGGCACACAGTGCCAGTTTTTTAGGAGACAGGAAATGGTAAGCAGAGAGACAAGAAACTGAGAAATGAAGAAAAACAAAAGGAAAAAAGTAAAAAAAGAAAGGGCCCCAGGAATCCCACCAATGCAGCTGTGCAACCAGGGACGTGGCTCCGAAGCCACACAGTGCAACCCTGCAGAAGGGGCAAAGATGGCACACAGCACCAGGTATTCAAGAGACAGGGAAAGAAGGTAAGTAGAGAGAGGTGAGAAACTGAGAAATGAAGAAAGACAAAAAAAAAAAAGGAAAAAAGAGAAAAGAGCAATGCCCCCAGGGATCCCATTGGTCTGCACAGCTGGGTGGCTCCCAAGCCTCACAGTACAGCCCAGCTAGAAGGGGCTCCTAAGTGGCAAAAAGAAAAAGAAAAAAGAAAACAAAACAAAAGAAAAAAGTCCCTGGGAATCCCATCAGCATGGCAGAGCAGACCACAGAAGCAGTTCCCCAGCCGAGCGGCACTTCATAGCCCGTGAAAAAGAAGCAAAGATGGCACATGGAGCCAGGTGTTCAAGGGAAAGGAGGGGGAGGAGATGAGAGGCAGGGAGGAAACCAAAAGAAGCCAAAAAAAAAAAAAAGCAACACCAGCAACAATGAAATGGCACTGAAGGAGCCAGTCAGTGTGGGCAGGGCGAATCCAAGTGGCCTGGAGTCAGAGTCTCCTGGGCCTCAGTCACTCGCCTCACTGGGAAGCAGGAAAAGAAGGGTAGGGGGTAGGAAAGCATGTCTTACTGGTTACCGGTGCTCTGTCTCTTGCTGGGAGCTCCATGAATCTGCTTTCCTGTACTCCATGTCTGCCGACCTCCAACAGGAGTTCAAGATGGCAAATCCATGCTGCGTTAGCTGACAGGAGACCTCCGCTCATCTCTCTCTTCTCTCTCTGTTCTCTGTCAGCTTCTTATTCCATTTGGTGCTTGGTTGAGTTCTTTATCTCTTCATTTGATGCTTAAGGTTCCAGGATGGACGTTTGTTTCTGTTTTACTTAGTTTTTCGGTTCTTTGCTGTGGAGGGACGGGGTGATGCTTCTGTCTATAGTGTGATGTTGGCTCCGCCCCCCCCCTAAAATATTCTTATAGTAACGAAAGGACCACCCTGGACATTCACCAAAAAAAAAAAAAATGCCATTTTATGAACTCTTTTTTATTCTCCTGTTCTCCCTCACCACTGCTGTCTTTTCTATGAAAAACCAACCTGTTGCTGTCAAGTCGATTCTGACTATAGGATAGAGTAGAACTGCCCCATAGCATTTCGAAGGAGTGGCTGGTAGATTTGAACTGCATACCTTTTGGTTAGGAGCCACGTAGCCACTACACCACCAGGGCTCTTTTCTGTGAAGCACAGCTAAAGTCTTATGTCCTCTTCTTTACCTGTTGTGCAGTGTATCAGCCTCCCATTGCTGCTACAACAAATTACCACAAACTTAGTGTCTTAAAACAACACAAATTTATTGTGTTACAGTTCTGGAGGTCAGAAGTCCAAAATGGGATTTGCAGAGCGAGTTGCTTCTGGAGGCTCTAAGGAAGGATCTGTTCCTTGCCTCCTCCAGCTTCTCAAGGCTACCTACTTTCCTTGGTTTGTGGTCCTATCACCCCAACCTCTGCTCCCATTGCCACATTTTCTCTCTGACTCAGGTCACCTGCCTGCCTCTTACAAGGACCCTTGTGATTGCACTGGGCCCATCCGGTAATCCACGATCATCTCCCATCACAGCCACAAAGCCCCTATAAGGCAGCGTGTTCACAGGCTCTGGTGATAAGGACGTGGACTTTTTTTGGGGGGGGGGGCATTATTCTGCCTACCACAAGCAGAGAGAAGACAGCCTACATACACTGCCTTCCCCTGATTTCTCTGATGTATGCATTCTAGCTCACGAGGGACACACAGGTTCCATTAGCCTGTCCTTCCCCACTTGAGCAGGATTGTCTTCAGGAAATGCACACCCCCCACACACCTAAGCTCTCACCCAGCCGCCCTAGCTCTTCAGAATCTCCCTTTCCCCGATGCTTTGTCACCCCTGAGGACAGCCTTCGCAGAGGGCTGAGTCCGTAACATGGCTCTTTGCACAGCTCTGCCTCCTTCTCACAAGGAATCTGAGGGCGTTAAGCCCTCAGCTGCCAACTGAAAGGTCGGCTCTTTGAACCCACCAGCCACTCCACAGGAGAAAGATGCGGCAGTCTGCTTCCATAAAGATTACAGCCTTGGAAACCTGATGGGGGTAGTTCTACTCTATCCTTTAGGGTCGCTATGAGTCAGAATCAACTCAACGGCAATGGATTTGAGTTTTTCTCTCTCTTTTTTTTTTTTTACATGCTTGGCTGCTAATGAAAAGGTTGGTGGTTCAAATCCACCCAGAGGCACCTCAGAAGAAAGGCTTGGTGATCTGCTTCCTAAAAATCAGCCATTGAAAACTCTTCTACTCTGCACAATTCTACTCGGAGACACATGGGGTCACCATCAGTCAGAATGGACTCGGCAGCAGCTGTTTTTTTTTTTTTCCTTTTTTGTGCAGGCAACAGCCCCCACAGCAGCAGTGAGAAGAGGCAGGAGTAGGAGGAGTCTGGGGTGCTCCCTGAGATCCAGAGGAGGCAGGATTTGGAACAGGCTCCCAGGTCTGAGGGCTTCCAGGCAGTTCTCTACTGCTAGAACATGCACTTGGGAATCCCAGTCCATGCATTAGTAGTGGGAAGAAGCAGGAGGCTAACCATCAGCTCCCCTCGCACCCCTCGTGGCCTTGGGGCTGACTTCTCTCCAGACCCAACTAACCTGTCTGTGCTGGTACACCACTGCTTTATTTCAGATGGCTTGGCTTGGCAGGAGGCAAATGGCCTCTTGGGCAGCATCAGTTTCCACTGTGGATATGGGCAGAATGGCCCCTTAGGACATTTGCCGCAGCAAGTGTTGGACCATTAACTTCCCATCAGGAAGAAAGCTGACAAAGCACCCCAAAGGTCAACTCATCACTCTAGGGTGGAGTTCCTTCTCCAGTGCAGGGATCAGCACAGCGGTGAGAAAGTGCACCTGCGGTGGCACTAGTAGCCATGAGCTGGGAGGGGCTGTCCTCTGTGCTGCAGGGCGGGGAGCCTGGACGTGTTTATTTGCCTCTACCCTCCCATGCGGAGTCCCTGGGTGGTGCAAATGGTTAACACACTCAATTACTAACCGAAAGGCTGGAAGTTTGAGTCCGCCCAGAGGTGCCTCAGAAGAAAGGCCTGGTGATCTACTTCCAAAAAATCAGCCGTTGAAAACCCTGTGGAGCACAGCTGTGCTCTGACACACATGGGATCTCCATGAGTTGGAGTCAACTCTATGGCAACTGGTTTTATGTGTAGCTACTGTTTGCAACAACACAGGAAGCATCAAAAGAAAGAAGGAAGGAATACGCAGTCACTATACCAAACAGAATTGGTCGATGTTCAGCCATTTCAGGAGGCAGCGTATGATCAGGAACTGATGGTACTAAAGGGAGATGTCCAAGCTGCCCTGAAGGTATTCGCAAAAAACAAGGCTCCAGAATTGACGGGATACCGATTGAGATGTTTCAACAAACAGATGTAGCGCTGAAAGTGCTCACTCACCCGTCTATGCCAAGAAATTTGGAAGACAGCTACCTGGCCAACCGACAGGAAGAGATCCATATTTATGCCTGTTCCCAAGAAAGGTAAACCAACCAAATGCAGGAATTATCAAACAATATCATTAATATCACACGCTAGTAAAATTTTGCTGCAGATGATTCAAAAGCGGCCGCAGCAGCAAAACGACAGGAAACTGCTAGAACTTCAAGCTGAGTTCAGGAGAGAACATGGAACCAGGGATATCATTGCTGATGTCAGATAGATCCTGGCTAAAAGCAAAGAATACCAGAAAGATGTTTACCTATTGTCTTAGTTTTCTAGTGCTGCTATAACAGAAATACCACAAGCGGATGGCTTTTTTTTTTTTTAAATAATAATTTTTATCGTGCTTTAAGGAAAGTTTACAAATCAACTCAGTCTCTCACACATAAACTTATATACACTTTGCTACATACTCTCAATTACTCTCCCCCTAATGATACAGCCCACTCTCTCCCTCCACTCTCTCTTTTCGTATCCATTTTGCCAGCTTCTAACCCCCTCTACCCTCTCATCTCCCCTCCAGGCAGGAGATACCAACATAGTCTCAACTGTCCATCTGATCCAAGAAGCTCACTTTTCACCAGCATCCCTCTCCAACCCATTGTCCAGTCCAATCCATGTCTGAAGAGTCGGCTTCGGGAATACAAGTGGATGGCTTTAACAAAGAGAAATTTATTTTCTCATAGTCTAGTAAGCTAGAAGTCCAAATTTGGGGTGTCAGTTCCAGGGGAAGGATTTCTCTCTCTGTCAGTTCTGAGGAAGATCCTTCTCGTCAGTCTTCCCCTGGACTAGGAGCTTCTCCACGCATGAACCCCACATCCAAAGGACAAGCTCTGCTTCCAGCACTGCTTTCTTGGTGGTATGAGGTCCCCAATCTCTGCTTGCTTCCCTTTTCTTTTACCTCTTATAAGATAAAAGGTGGTGCAGGCCACACTCCTGGGAAGCTCCGTTTACATTGGATCACGGATGTGATCTTACTAAGGGTGTTACAATCCCACCCTAATCCTCTTTAACATAAAATTACAATCATGAAATGGAGGACAACCACATAATATTGGGAATCATGACCTAACCAAGTTGACACGTATTTTGGGGGGACACAATTCAATCCATGACACCTGTGTTTTATTGACTGTGCAAAGGTATTCAACTGTGTGGATCATAACAGATTATGGATAACACGGCAAAGAATGGGAATTTCAGAACACTTAATTGTGCTCATGAGGAATCTGTACATAGACCAAGAGGCAGTCATTCAAACAGAACAAGGGTATACCGCGTGGTTTAAAGTAAGGAAATGTGTGCATCAGGGTTGTATCCTTTCAGCATACTTATTCAATCTGTACGCTGAACAAATAATTCAAGAAGCTGGGCTATATGAAGAAGAACGGGGCATCAGGATTGGAGGAAGACTCATTAACAACCTGCGTTATGCAGATGACACAACCTTGCTTGCTGAAAGTAAAGAGGACTTGAAGCACTTACTGATGAAGATCAAAGACCACAGCCTTCAGTATGGATTACACCTCAACATAAAGAAAACAAAAATCCTCACAACTGGAATGCTAAGCAACATCATGATAAATGGAGAAAAGATTGAAGTTGTCAAGAATTTTATTTTACTTGGATCCACAATCAACACCCAGGGAAGCAACAGTCAAGAAATCAAAAGACACATTGCATTAGGCAAATCTGCTGCAAAAGACCTCTTTAAAATGTTGAAAAGAAAAGATGTCACCTTGAAGACTGGGCTGCACAGCCCCGTGCACGTTGGTGGTGGTCACTGCACTGCTGTATTACTTGTAATTCGGAGTGGTGACTTTCACCCAAAACAGCATTCGTAGCTGCCCAGGGTCCATTCCGTTCTGGAGTAACCCACCTTGTTAGTATCTGTGGATTTTAAAGTCTCATGCACACTTGGTCTGAAACAGCTGTCAACCTCCATCTCATGGCCTTGAATGCTTCCTTTGTATTCACTGTGGGTGGCTCTCTTGGTGATTTAACTTTCAAGAAGTGGAAAGGACTTATGCCAAGAGCTATCTGCCCATCAGCCTGCCATGACGGATCATCATAAATGACTCCTTTGAGTAAAGGAGACGGAAGTCTGGAATCGGGCTGCCCACGGGAGGCCCACAGCCCAGGGAGGCTGGGGGAGGAGGGTCCTGTGCCTGCCCCAGACACATCTCCTTGTGGGATGGGCCAGAGCTGGGGATCCCCTCTGCCCCTCTCCTCCCTGCCCAGGAGCTGCTCCTGTGTTTTGTTCTGTGTATCATTTTCTGTGGGAATACCTCTGTATCCATTTAGACGTTAGCCTGGAAATATTTGCTCCTTTAGGGCCCAGCCAGGTTGTAGGGGCTTTTAAAGCACCCCTAGAGAAACACAGGGGGAGGGGCACTGGTGGCTCGGTGGGAGAATTCTCTCCTTCCGTGCAGGAGACCCAGGTTCGACCCCTATCCAGTGCACCTCATGTGCAGCCACCACCTGTCATTGGAGGCTTGTGTGCTGCTATGTGCTGCCCGGATTTCGGTGGAGCTTCCAAACTAAGATGGACTAGAAAGAAAGGCAGGGCAATCTACTTCCAGAAGTCAGCCAAGTATATAACTCTTCACACCCAGCAAGCGTTTCTTCTCCCTGAGGAGATGAAACTTTTTCTGGCTACCAGCAGTTTATAATGCTCCAGCCTCCAAGCCTGCCTTCTGGGGCCCTTCCTCTATCCTCAGAGCCAGCAAAGGGGGACACAGCAGGGTGTTAAAGTAATAATCATATAAAATATTTAAGTTATACATGTGCACGTGCGTGTATGAAAAGATTCGGAGTTAGGGAATCCCAAAGAGGCTTGCGGCCCTGGTGGCGCAGTGGTTAAATGCTCAGGCTGCTAACCAAATGTCAGCAGTTTGGATCCACCAGCCACTCCTTGGAAGCCCTGTGGGGCAGTTCTGCTCTGTCCTATAGGTTGCTCTGAGTCGGGCTCAACTCGACAGCAATGGGTGGGTAAAGAGGCTCAGTAACTTACCTAAGGTCCCACACCAAGTCTACAGAGTAGAAAAGAGAAGGCAAATCTCCTTTCCTGACTCATTGAGTCGTGCTGAATCCCAACCAACACCAGTGCAAAGGAGGAGTTAAACCCGTATTTGCAAGTCATTGTTCCTTAGGATGAACTTGGTTGCAGGAGCTCCTTTCCCCAGATCCAAACTATGGGCCTGTCCTTAGCCCAGTGAGTCAAGGCCACACTCCTGGCCCAAAGCCCTTTAACACAGCATGCTCTCCATCAGCCTGGCGCAGTAGATATCTTTTGGAGGAACTACTGCAAGCCCTCTATTGTGGATTGAATTGGGTCCCCCAGCGTTTTCTGTTGCAGTCTTAACCCCTGGTGCCTGTGAGTGTGACGTCATTTGAAAATAGGGCCTTTGACTGTGTTAGCCATTAAGTTAACATGAGGCTATACTAGGGCAGAGTGGGCCCTAATCCCATCTGGGTGATGTCCTTACAGAAGAGACTGCTCACAGACCCCCAAAGAAAGAAGAGCCACTTCTGCAAGCCAAGGAACGGCACGGGCTACAGAGACAAGAAAGGATCTTCCCGTGGAGACTCCAGAGAAAACATGGCCCTGCCAATGCCGATTCACACGTCTAGCCTCCGGAACTGAGAGATGACAAAGTCTGTTCTGATAAGCCCCCAGTTAGCCACAGTGGCCCTAGGACACTAATACAGCCTGCCCACCCCCATCACCACCCCACCCTGGGAAGGCACCACATCCTGCATCCTGTTTGCTAGTGACAACAAGCACATCACTGAGTGGGTCCCCTGGGCCAGGCACTGCGTTCATCCCAGGTGGCCTTGACCCCATGGACAGAGTGGACTGAGCCAGGTGAATCCTTCCTGCCAGAGGGCTAATCAGCTAATCAGCTACCTTTTAAGAGAAACACCTCCCTGGAAAGATGCAGGTAGGGCCCTGTAGGAAGTGGCTAACAGGTACTCTTGGTTATCCATAACTTAGCATGAGTCTGGTCAGTAAGTGTCTTTCCTCCAAGACTTTCTAGCTCAGATTGGGGGAATTTGGGGGATTCAGAGTGTTGATGAGAAAAAAGAAGAGAGATATTTTAGAGTACGGGTTCCTGGGGGAGGGCAGGTCTGGTGAAGGGAAGGCACTTCAGCTCCTGGAAAATCTGCCCAAGGTTAGCCCTGGTCCCAGTAATAAGGATAATAACTCCTTATCATTGTGCCCATTAGTATTTTTAATTCACACAATGCCTTCCTTCCAAGGAGCTCATTACGCCGATGGAGGTTCATTACCAGAAAGAGATTCGGGAGTGGAATTTATGTTGGATATCGTCTTCTAAATATGGCAACAAGGACTTTCATTACATGGGTACAGGACTTGGAGCAAATCTCTCTCTATAAGCTAATTAAGAAAGGATGTAAAACTGTGTCAAGCCCGGGTAATACTGAAGGAGAGTATGCTTAAAGCACTGCTAAAACCATCTTTCCACCCTCCAAATACTACATTCGTAGGGCCCTAGGATCTGAGAAATTTTAACAGCATGCAAGTCAATTATTGTTTGATGAGAAAAATATATTGCAATTTTAAAATTTAGCATAGGAAAACTGATTGGAGTTTCTATTAAGAAACCTTCAAAGTCACCTTGAATTAAAGCCACTTTGGTTACCAGCCAATGGATTATGTACTTTCACCAGCTGTACTATCTGCCAAAGAAGAAATTGTCCTCTAACCCTGGGAAGTTATCAGTGTAGATTATACAGGAGCAAACAGCTGCACTGGAGTGTACCATTTGGTACTTCCCATTTGTACAGTAACAGAAACAGTCCATAGTGAGCCCTGGGGGACTCACACACTGACCTTGGAAATTACATAAAGACTCTTTCCAAGAGCATATTATCTGGGAACACTTGGGGACAGAGTCCAAGAGAAAATGAGGGGCAGTAGAGTCATTAGGTTCTCATCGGTGCTCCTTGTGTGGGGTCAGACAGCAGGGAGTCAGGTTTTTCCCCTTCCCCCAACCTCAACTATCCCCCTTACCCAGTTCCATTCATTCAACAAGTATTCATCAAGGGCCTGCTAAATACTAGCAGCTGAGCTAAGTACTAGGAGACAGCTCTGTGCTTACCAGGATCACCAGGCGTGAAGTTAACCCCACAGTAACCGAGGTTAGTGCTGAGCGCAGGCACTGGGGGAGCTGACCTGTGTCAGGTCCTGCATTAGCAGTGACACGACATTTCGACTAAGATTTGACAGTGAGGCAGGAATAAGCTGGCAGAGGGTGAGGAGAGGAGAGCTGGGATGGGAAGGAGTGTGTCCCGGACATGAAGCCCAGCCTGCGCAAAGGCGCCATTCAAGGAAAAGCGAGACCGTCAGAGTGGCTGAGGCCAGAGGAGCAAGGCAGAGTGGTACAAAGTGAGGCTGGAGACGTAAAGGCCACACCAAAGACGCTGAACTTCTATGGAACCAAGGGGTGATTTTAAGCAGAATGAAGCAACTTTGTGGAGGAAGCTGCTGGTGAGCACAGAGCCCTGACGTTCCTACTCTGCATTACAGGGGCCTGGGTGGCCTGACAGGCAGTGGAGATGAAGAGAAGCGGACAAACTGGGCACAAACCATGGAAAGCCCACAGGTACAGTAGTGGACGGGGTACGGGAGACAAGGAGGGGAGGTGTAGAGATGAGTATGTGGGTGATGCCATCCCCTGAGGTGGGGAAGGGAGAAGAGGAGCAGGTTGGTGAGGGACGTGCTGGGTTTGAGGTAGCTGAGATATGGACTTAGAGCTCCGAAGAGAGATCTGGGCTGGGTGGAGACCCTTGGAGCCACGGAACATGATAGCATTTGGGGCCATGGGTGGGGTGAGATCCTTATGTAGAATGGAAAGGGAGGGGAGGGCCCAGGATTGGGCCCGGAGGAAATCCAACACTTTAAGGCCGGGTAGCAACCTGACCAATCCCTGGAGAAGGACATCATGCTTGGCAAAGTGGAGGGTCAGTGAAAGAGAGGAAGACCCTCAACGAGATGGACTGACACAGTGGCTGCAACAATGGGCTCAAACATAGCAGTGATTGTGACTATGGCACAGGACCGGGCAGTGTTTCATTCTATTATACACAGGGTCGCTATGAGTTGGAACTGACTCAAAGGTGGCAGCCTGCAGGGGTCAGTGGTGATTCAGTGGTAGGTTTCTCACCTTCCACTTCAGGAGACCCGGGTTCGACTCCCAGCCAAGGCACCTCATGCACAGTCTTCACCCATCTGTCAGCAGGGCTGGAGAGTATTTGTTCTTGTGCCTGGGCTCGCCATGAGTCCGGGGCCAACTGCACCACCACTAACAACGCAGAAGTCACAGTGGGCCAAGGAGGCTGAGGAGCGCAGACAGCGGTGTCAGCGGCTGCTGAGAGAGAATGCCAGATGTGGATGGAGGCAGTCCTCTGGGTTTCGTGACCTCAGCAAGAGAGTCTGGAGAAAACCAGGATGGAGTGGGTCACAGAGTGCCTGGAAGTCAGGAGGTGAAGAGGGAGCCTGGAAAACTCTTTGAAGAGGCATGGCTGTGACCCAGAGGAGAAAGACGGAGCCCCTTGTCCTGGGTTGCCCAGCACTTCCCTTATTTTAGCACTAAGAAGCCTGCATCCTGGGGAACCACTTAGTCCCAGACAGATGGGATTGTTGGTTACCCTGATGTGAAGTTCAGCAATGTTGTTTTTAAACATAGGGATGGACATATTTGAACACTAAAGGGAAGCATCCGTGAGAGAGGGGAGCGCCCTGGTCACCCACAGACACCTCATTAGCCTCCAGCTTTAATGAGGTCCTTAAATCCTTTGTGCCAGTGGCACGCACACACACACATCAATGAACGTGCCCTCACTTGCTGGTCCCCCAGCCGTGTGAGATCCACGCCACTGTGTTTCGACCCTGCTGGCACATCTAGGTAGGGGAGGCACTCAGTCATTGCCCCCTGACACAGGGAGGCGGCCCCACAGAAGGAAGCCCAAGCGTGTGCACTGGGCTGGTTAAAAGCTTCAGAGTCCTGAACTGGGACTTTGTTTCTGACATTCCCCAAACGAGTACCTGAGGAGCACTGCTATTAGTGGCACACCTTTAAACACGCTCGCCAAATTCCAGCCAGAGGATCTGATAAGGTCCCAGCTCACAGGCCAGGATGGATTCCGTGCATGGCAGCGCTGATGGATCAAGCAGTGCTCTGGAGCAGGGCTCCTGGTCTGGGAGACAAGGAAAGCAGCACTTCTGAGGTGCACAGAGCAGGGCCTGCCACGGATCCCACAGCACGTCAGCCCAGCTCCCAGGACGTGGCAGGGCATAGGGAGGCCTGAGGGGCTCGACTCAGGGAAACTACTGTGTCTCATCAAAAGTAGCCTCCGTGACTGGCAGAAAACCAACACCCAATGGGCAACTGATGTCTGCCTTCTGGGCGTGTTAATTCTGTCTCCTTGAGGAGGGGAAGAGGGTGCTCACACTGCAGGGTCAGCCCAGAGGCTCACCCAGGCTGGCTCGCAGGACCTTCAGGGGCTCCTCCTGCTGTTTGAGAAGGCCCAGTCCCCGCCGGCTTCCCCTGTTGTCTGAAATCTGCCCCCCTCCCCTATCCTATCAATCTTTTGGGTTAAAATGTCTTAAAAACAAGAAGAGCAATGAGGTGGGCTTCCCCTCGCAGATACTAACACGTGCTGTGAATAGTCAGAATACTGTGGTCCTGACATCATCAGTAATAAATCAATGAAACAGAACAGAGCCCAGGAAGAGAAGCAACTTACTGAGAATTTGGTACATAATAACAATTGCATCACAAGTCCAGAAGAAAGGGAAGATTATTCGGTAAACGGTGCTGGGACACTGCTTATTAAAACAGGAGAAGGAAGAAGGCGGGGGGGGGGGGGGAGGAGGGAGACACCTTACCCCTCTTAAACCAAAACAACTTCCATATTAAAAAGCTAAGTAAGAGAAAAGGTTGACTTAAGAAAATAGTAGATATTTAGAATAGTAAGGATTTTTTTTTACCATAAAAGTGAATAAATCAATCTGAAAAATACACAGCCTACCTGTATAAAAAAATGTAAACATCTGTGTGACAAATACCAAAAATAAAACTTAAAAGTAATTTGCAAAATAGGGAAGAAGAAGCATTTGTGATAAATATGCCAAAGAAGGTTTATAAATCAGTTTAAAAGATGACCATCTCAATAGAAAAATGGGCAAAGGACATGACCAGGCAATTCCCCCAAAGAAATGCAAATAGTAAATGACCACCACAAAGTTCCAGGTCACTAGCAACCAAAGAAATGCCAAAAATAATAAGAGTAATAAGATGCCATATTTCATCTGTCATTTTTGAGAAGATTCAAGACAATGATAGAACCCAGACTGGAGAAATACTAGTGGAAACATAAATTACTACAATTTTTTCTGGAGGGCAATTTGGTAATACATATTAAGGTCTAAAAAATGCTTATATGCTAAAAACCCATTGTCGTCGAGTCAATCCCTACTCATAGAGACCTTATACACTAAGTCTCTGTAATTTCACTCCTAGGAATTCATCCAAAAGAAATAACCAAAAATGTACATACAAATGTACAAGTACGCAGAGACTCAAGCGTACTTGTACGCCAATGTTCACTGCAATATTATTCACGATAGCAAAAAGGTGGAAACAATACAAGTGACCGTCAGCTGATGAATCGATAAACAAGACGTGGTATATCCATACACTAGATTATTACCAAACCAAAAAATCTAAACCCATTGCCCTGGAGTCAATTCCAACTTGTAGCAACACTGTAGGACAGAGTAGAACCGCCCTGTAGAGTTTCCAAGGAGCAGCTGGTGGATTCCTACTGTCCATCTTCTGGATAGCAGCCAAGCTCCTAGCCACTGCACCACCAGGGTGCAGGTGGAACATTATTCACCCTTAAAAAGCAGCTAAGTTCTGAAACACGCTACAACGTGGATGAACCTTGAAAACGTTATGCTGAATGAAATAAGCCAGACGCAAAAGGGCAAATATTATGCAATCACACTTATATGAAGTATCTAGAATAAGCATATTCACAAAGGCAAAAGATTAGTGATTACCAGAGGCTGGGGGAGGGGAGGAAACCCTGGTGGCATAGTGGTTAAGTGCTATTGCCGCTAACCAAAGGGTCGGCAGTTCAAATCCACCAGGCGCTCCTTGGAAACTCTATGGGGCAGTTCTACTCTGTCCTATAGGGTCGCTATGGGTTGGAGTCGACTCGACAGCACTGGGTTTGGTTTGGTTTGGTTTTGGGGGAGGGGAGAATGGGGCTTATTGCCTGAGGGACAGAGTTTCTATTTAGGGTGATAAAACAGAATGGTGACACACAACATATACAACATGGTGAATGTAATTTAATGCCACTGAATTGTATGTGTAAAAATGGCAAAAGTGGCAAATTTTAAGTTATATGTATTTTACCACAATAATTTTTTTAATGTATGTACAAAAATGTTCATCGTGGAGTCACTTTTAATAGTGAGAAACTGGAAACAACCGGAATGTCCCCAAACAAGGGATTAATTAAATAGATTATGGAGCATTCACCCAAAAGAATATTCTCTAATAGAATTCAGATTTTAAAAGATATGTAATGACATGGAAAACATTTCTAATATCAAGTTAAATGGAGAAACACAGACGCAGAATGACATGTACAGTAAGATTCCAACTGGGAATAGAGAATAGACACAGGAGAAGGCTTAGAGAAAAGTGACCAAACATGTTCATAATGGTTATTTCTTAATGATGGAATTATAGGTGACCTTTAGTTTTTTTTTTAGTTATCCCCATTTTATGGAATGGGAAAGTGAGGTTTGGGAGGGTTTAAGCAATGTTCCCTAAGTCACATACCTGGAGGAGCTGGACTACCCACCCAGCCACCCATCAGCTCAGGGCAACCAGCACGGACTGAACTCCTCCTAGGGGCCAGGCAGTGCCTGCTCTCAAGGGTCTGTGCTTAGTGCAAGAAAACAGCAGCAAAAATACCAAACCAGCTGCTGTCGAGTTGATTCCAACTCATGGCAACCCCATGTGTGTCAGAGTAGAACTGAGCTCCCTAGCATTTTCAATGGCTGATCTTTCAGACAGATCACCAGGCCTTTCTTCTGAGGCACCTCTGGGTGGACTTAAACCTCCAACCTTTTGGTTAGCAGCCCAGGGCATTAACCATTTGCACCATCCAGGGACTCTCTGTGCAAGAAACCAACTTCTAAACAGGTGATACCTATTGTACTACAATAAAGGTGCCACAACAAAGGTGCTACAGGAGCCGAGAGGACACCTGACCATGCTCTGGGTGAGAGGGATGCCTGAAAAATATCCTAGAGAGGGTGTGCTGAGCAGAGTCACAGAGGACAAAGGAAAGTCAAGCATGTAGGTGACAGTCCAGACAGAGGAAGCAGGGGAAAAACATGGTGGTATTAATGCAAGTGCCATGTTCCAAAAATCAAGGGGCTGGCTGGTGGAGGTTCTGTGTAGGAAAACAGTGGGAAATGTGTTTGGATGGGTGGGTGGGGTCTGGTGACAAAGGACTTCAACTGCAGGTTAATGGATTTGGAAGGTAAAACAATACTAGCTAACATTTCTACAGTATGTACTATTTCCCAGGCACTGTGGCCCTCTAGGAGATCTGGTGACACAGTGGTTAAGAGCTTGGGTGCCAACCAAAAGGTCGGCAGTTCAAATCCACCAGCCACTCCTTGGAAACCCTACAGGGCAGTTCTACTCTGTCCTATACGGTCACTATGAGTCGGAATTAACTTGATGGCATTGGGCTTGGTTTTTTTGGTTTGGTGCCCCTCTTGGAATCTTGAAGGTTTGTGAGCTGGAAGGTGGTCTTAAGAGCAAAACACTACTTGGTAAAGCTCAGGGTAAAGGTTATTGACAGGAGAGAATGCCAGGAACCACACCCAGTCAGTGTCTAAGGACATCTTCTACTTTGGAGTGCTGTTCTTTGCTTCTCTTGAAGACTTGGTACCTTAGCTCTCTCCATAGATCAAAGAGCATTTACCACGTGGTTCCTGAAGTTGTTCATGTGTCTAGTTTCCTCACTAGACCAGGCTCTCCTTTAATTTCTGAATCCTCATCACTGGCCACAGTGCCTGTCACATAGGAGGTGCTCTGTAAATGTTTATTGAGCAAATAGGGTGCTTTTCTTTATTAAATACTTTGGTTAATAGTTAACAGGCATGTCAAACTCAGATAACCCATTTTTATTTTAATTTTTATTGTGCTTTAAGTGAAAGTTTACAAATCAAGTCAGCCTCTCACACAAAAACTTATATACACCTTGCTACATACTACCGATTGCTCTCCCCCGTATGAGACAGCCCGCTCCCCCGCTCCACTCCCTCTTTTCGTGTCCATTTCGCCAGCTTCTAATACCCTCTACCTTCTCATCTCCCCTCCAGACAGGAGATGCCGGCATGGTCCTAAGTGTCCACCTGATCTAAGAAGCTGACTCCTCACCAGCATCCCTCTCCATCCCATTGTCCAGTCCGATCCATGTCTGAAGAGTTGGCTTCGGGAATGGTTTCTGTCCTGAGACAACAGGTCTGGGGGGCCATGACCACCAGGGTTCTTCCAGTCTCAGTCAGACCATTAAGTCTGGTCTTTTTATGAGAATTTGGGGTCTGCATCCCACTGCTCTCCTGCTCCCTCAGGTGTTCTCTGTTGTGTTCCCTGTCAGGGCAGTCATCGGTTATAGCAGGGCACCATCTAGTTCTTCTCGTCTCAGGCTGATGTAGTCTCTGGCTTATGTGGCCTTTTCTGTCTTTTGGGCTCATAATTACCTTGTGTTTTTTGTGTTCTTCATTCTTCCTTACTCCAGGGGGTTGAAACCAATTGATGCAACTTAGATGGCTGCTTGCTTGTGTTTAAGACTGCAGACGCCACTCTCCAAAGTGGGATGCAGAATGTTTTCTTAATAGATTTTATTATGCCAATTGACTTAGATATCCCCTGAAACCATGGTCCCCAAACCCCTGCCCCTGCTAGGCTGTACTTCGAAGCATTCAGTTTATTCAGGAAACTTCTTTGCTTTTGGTTTAGTCCAGTTGTGCTGACCTCGCCTGTACTGCGAGTTGTCTGTCCCATCACGTAAAGTAGTTCTTATCTACGATCTAATTAGTGAATGGATTTTTTTCCCTCTCTCATCCTCCCTCCCTCCCCCATCTTGTAGCCATCAAAGAATATTTTCTTCTCTGTTTAAACTATTTCTCCAGTTCTTATAATAATGGTCTCATACAATATTTCTCCTTTTGCAGCTGACTACTTTCACTCAGCATAATGTCTTCCAGATTCATCCATGTTATGAAATGTTTCACAGATTCATCACTGTTCTTTATCGATGTGTAGTATTTCATTGTGTGAATATACCATAATTTATTTATCCATTCATCCGTTGATGGGCACCTTGGTTGCTTCCATCTTTTTGCTGTTGTAAACAGTGCTGCAATAAACATGGGTGTGCATATATCTGTTCAAGTAAAGGCTCTTATCTCTCTAGAATATATTTGAAGGAGTGGGATTGCTGGATCATATAGTAGTTCTATTTCTCGCTTTTTAAGGAACTGCCAAATCGATTTCCAAAGTGGTTGTACCATTTCACATTCCCACCAGCAGTGTAGAAGTGTTCCAATCTCTCCACAGCCTCTCCAACATTTATTATTTTGTGTTTTTTGGATTAATGCCAGCCTTGTTGGAGTGAGATGAAATCTCATTGTAGTTTTGATCTGCATTTCTCTAATGGCTAATGATTGTGAGCATTTCCTCACGTATCTGTTAGCTACCTGAATGTGTTCTTTAGTGAAGTGCGTGTTCATATCCTTTCCCCATTTTTTAATTGGGTTATTTGTCTATTTGCAGTTGAGTTTTTGCAGTATCATGTAGATTTTGGAGATCAGATGCTGATCGGAAATGTCATAGCTAAAAACGTGTTCCCGGTCTGCAGATAATCTTTTTACTTTTTTGGTGAAGTCTTTGGATGAGCATAGGTGTTTGATTTTTAGGAGTTCCCAGTTATCTAGTTTTTCTTCTGCATTGTTAGTAATGTTTTGCATACTGTTTATGCCATCTATTAAGGCTCCTAGCATTGTGAGTCAGAATCGGCTCAACGGCACTGGGTGGTTAGCATTGTCCCTATTTTTTCTTCCATGATCTTTATCGTTTTAGATTTTATATTTAGGTGTTTGGTCCATTTTGAGTTCGTTTTAGTGCATGGTGTGAGGTATGGGTCTTGTTTCATTTTTTTGCAAATGGATATCCAGTTATATGAGCACCATTTGTTAAACAGACTATCTTTTCCTCATTTAACTGACTTGGGCCTTTATCAAATATCAGCTGCTCATATGTGGATGGATTTATGTCTGGATTCTCAATTCTGTTCCATTGGTCTATGTATCTGTCATTGTACCAGTACCAGGCTATTTTGACTACTGTGGTGGTATAATAGGTTCTAAAATCAGGTAGAGTGAGGCCTCCCACTTTGTTCTTTTTTAGTAATGCTTTACTTATCTGGGGCCTCTTTCCCTTCCACATGAAGTTGGTGATTTGTTTCTCCATCTCATTAAAGAATGTCTTTGGAATTTGGATCGGAATTGCATTAAATCTATAGATCACTTTTGGTAGAATAGACGTTTTTATAATGTTAAGGCTTCCTATCCATAAGCAAGGTATGTTTTTCCACTTATGTAGGTCTCTTGTGGTTTCTTGCAGAAGTGTTTTGTAGTTTTCTTTGTGTGAGTGTTTTACATCTCTGGTAAGATTTATTCCTAAGTATTTTATCTTCGTGGGGATACTGTAAATGGTATTGATTTGGTAATTTTCTCTTCGATGTTCTTTTTGTTGGTGTGGAGGAATCCAACTGATTTTTGTATGTTTATCTTGTATCCCGATACTCTGCTGAACTCTTCTATTAGTTTCAGTAGTTTTCTTCAGGATTCTTTAGGGTTTTCTGTGTATAAGATCATGTCATCTGCAAATAGAGATACTTTTACTTCTTCCTTGCCAATCTGGATGCCCTTTATTTCTTTATCTAGCCTAATTGCTTTGGCTAGGACCTCCAGCACAATGTTGAATAAGAGTGGTAACAAAGAGCATCCTTGTCCAGTTCCCAATCTCAAGGGTAATGATTTCAGGCTCTCTCCATTTAGGATGATGTTGGCTATTGGCTTTGTATAAATGCCCTTTATTATGTTGAGGAATTTTCCTGTTTTGCTAAGAGTGTTTATTGTGAATGGTTGTTGAACTTTGTCAAATGCCTTTTCTGCATCTATTGATAAAATCATGTGATTCTTGTCTTTTGTTTTATTTATATGATACCCCTAGATTACATTAATTGTTTTTCTAATGTTGAACCGTCCCTGCATACCTGGTATGAATCCCACTTGGTCATGGTAAATTTTTTTTTTTTTTGATATGTTGTTGAATTCTATTGACTAGAATTTTATTGAGGACTTTCGCATCTAAGTTCATGAGGGATATAGGTCTGTAATTTTCTTTTTTTGTGGAGTGTTTACCTGGTTTTGGTATCAGGGATATGCTGGCTTCATAGAATGAGTTTGGGAGTATTCTGTCCTTTTCTACGCTCTGAAATACCTTTAGTAGTAGTGGTGTTCACTCATCTCTGAAAGTTTGGTAAAACTCTGCTGTGAAGCCATCTGGGCCCGGGCTTTTTTTATTTAGAGTTTTTTTGATTACCTTTTCAATCCCTTCTTTTGGTATGGGTCTATCTAGTTGTTCTACCTCTGTTTGTGTTAGTTTAGGTAGGTAGTGTGTTTCTAGGAATTGATCCATTTCATCTAGGTTTTCAAATTTGTTAGAGTACAATTTTTCACAGTAATCTGATATGATTCTTTTAATTTCAGTTGAGTCTATTGTAATATCACCCATATCATTTCTTATTTGGGTTATTTGCTTCCTCTCCTGTTTTTCTTTTGTCAATTTCTTCAATGGTTTATCAATTTTGTTGATTTTTTTCTAAAAACCAGTTTTTGGTTTTGTTAATTCTTTCAATTATTTTTCTGTTTCCTATTTCATTTAGTTCTACTCCAATTTTTATTACTTTCTTCTGGTGCCTGAGGGTTTCTTTTGTTGCTCTGTATTTGTTCAAGTTGTAGGGATAATTCTTTAATTTTGCCCTTTCTTCTTTTTGGATGTGTGCATTTATTGATATAAATTGGCCTCTGAACACTGCTTTTGGTGTGTCCCAAAGATTCTGATAGGAAGTGTTTTCATTCTCATTGGATTCGATGAATATCTTTATTCCATCCTTAATGTCTTCTATAATCCAGTCTTTTTTGAGCAGGGTATTGTTCAGTTTCCAAGTCTTTGATTTCTTTTCCCTGTTTTTCCTGTTATTGACTTCCACTTTTATGGCCTTATGGTCAGAGAAGATGCTTTGTAGTATTTCAATGTTTTGGATTCTGCTAAGGCTTGCTTTATGACCTAATATGTGGTCTATTCTAGAGAATGTTCCATGTGCACTAGAAAAGAAGGTATATTTGGTTGCTGTTGATGGAGTTTTCTGTATATGTCTACGAGGTCAAGTTGGTTGATTGTGGCATTTAGATCTTGCATGTCTTTATCGAGCTTCTTTCTGGAGGTCCTATCCTTCACTGAAAGTGGTGTGTTGATGTCTCCTACTATTATTGTGGAGCTGTCTATCTCACTTTTCAATGCTGATAGAGTTTGTTTTACGTATCTTGCAGCCCTGTCATTGAGTGCATAAATATTTAATATGGCTATATCTTCTTGATATATTGCCCCTTTAAGCATTATATAGTGTCCTTCCTTATCCTTTCTGATGGATTTAACTTTAAAGTCTATTTTGTCAGAAATTAATATTGCCACTCCTGCTGTTTTTTGATTGCTGTTTGTTTGATATATTTTTTTCCATCCTTTGAGTTTTAGTTTGTTTGTGTCTCTAAGTCTAAGGTGTGTCTCTTGTAGGCTGCATATAGATGGATCATGTTTTTTAATCTATTCTGCCACTCTCTGTCTCTTTATTGGTATATTTAGCCCATTAACATTCAGGGTAATTATGGATAGGTATGAATTTAGTGCTATCATTTCGATGTCTCTTTTTGTGTGTTGTTCACAGTTTCTTTTCCCACTTAATTTTATGTGCTGAGTAGATTACCTTTATATATTATCCTTTCCTCATATTGGTTGTTGTTGATTTTGTTTCTGCTGAGCGTCTATTTTTTTCTTGTATTTTATTTTGATGAGTAGGATAGTTTGCTCCTTTGTGGTTACCTTATTATTTACACCTATTTTTCTAAAGTTAAACCTAACTTTTATTTCTTTGTATCTTCTTATCTTCCTCTTCATATGGAAGATCTATGACTACATTTCTTAGTACTTCTTTATTGTTTTAATGTTGTCTTCTTTTACATAATAACATCGCTGTTACCCTGTTTTGAGCATTTTTTTTTTCTTGCTTTGTTATTTTGATTTCCCTCTCTGGGTTTACTTCTGGTTGCTCTGCCCAGTGTTCTAGTCTTGGGTTGATACCTGATATTAATGATTTTCTAACCAAAGAACTCCCTTTACTATTTCTCATAGTTTTGGTTTCATTTTTTAAAATCCCCTAAACTTCTGTTTATCTGAAAATGTCCTAATTTCACCTTCATATTTAAGAGACAGTTTTGCTGGCTATGTGATTCTTGGCTGGCAATTTTTTTTTTTCTTCAATTTTTTAAATAAGTCATCCCATTGCCTTCTTGCCTGCATGGTTTCTGCTGAGTAGTCTGAACTTATTCTTGCTGACTCTCCTTTGTAGGCAACTTTTCGTTTATTCCTAACTGCTCTTAAAATTCTCTCCCTATCTTTGGTTTTGGCAAGTTTTATTATGTCTTGGTAACTTTCTATTAAGATGTACCTTATGGGGAGTTCAATGAGCATCTTGCATAGATATTTTCTCATCTTTCATGATATCAGGGAAGTTTTCTGCCAACAAATCTTCAATAATTTTCTCTGTATTTTCTGTTATCCCTCCCTGTGCTGGTACTCCAAGCACTCGTAGGTTATTTCTCTTGGTAGAGTCCCACATGATTTTTAAGGTTTCTTCATTTTTTTTAATTCTTTTATCTGATTTTTCTTCAAATATATTAGTGCCAAGTGATATGTCTTCAAGTGCAGAAATTCTGCCTTCCACTTGCTCGGTTCTGCTTCTCTGACTTTATATTGAGTTGTCTACTTCTGTAATTTTATTGTTAGTCTTCTGAATTTCTGAATGCTGTCTATCTTTGGATTTTTCCTGCTTATTAAATTTTTCATTATGTTCCTGAATAATCTTTTTAATTTCTCCAACTGCTTTATCTGTGTGTTCCTTGGCTTGTTCTGCATATTGCCTCATTTCTTTCCTGATGTTTTGAAGTGTTCTGTATATTAATCTTTTATATTCTGCCTCTGGTAATTCCAGGAAGGCACTTTCACCTAGAAGACCCCTTGCTTCTTTGTTTTGAGAGCCTGTTCAGGTGATCATGGTCTGTTTCTTTATGTGACTTGATATTGACTGTTGTCTCTGAGCCATCTATGTTATTGTATGAGTTTATTTTATGTTTGCTTACTGTGTTGTAGCTTCTTGCTTTGTCTTGTTTTGATATGCCCAAATGGGTTGCTTGAGTGAGCTAGCTTGATTATTTTCACCTTTGGAGCTCTGACGTCCTTTCCCCAGATGGCTAGAGCTGTCATCAGGTATATCAGTCTAGGAGTCCATTCACTTTTCTTGTATGAATTCAGCTCAGGTGTCCAGGTAGCTGATCATCAAGTATTTGGTACAGGCTCTGTCCTACAGTCTTAGAGGGGCAGGGGTGATTGGTGTAGGTACCAGAATCTGGTTGAAGCAGGGGGTTACACTCTGAACAAGTCAAGGGGGTGAGAACTGTCCCCATGTGTCTCTGAAGAAAGTGTGTCCCTGATCCCTAGAGCATACAGGTGCGTGAGTTCTGCAGACAGTCCATGGGCACACAGTGTTTTTGGTTGTAAGGACTGCAAGGTACCAGTTATCCTTGGACCCCTGTCGCAGGTGGCTGGGTGACCTGAGTGGAGCCACCAGTCCTTAGGCCCCTGATGTGGGTAGGTGAGGACCCTGTTTAATAGGGAAAGCAATGTCAAACACCAAACACCCCAGTCTCCGCTGCACAGCTGAAACGGTTGGAGTCTGCCAACAAGGGCCTATTCTCCTGAAATAGGCCCACCTAGGTCCATGCAGAGGGGAAAGGTACTCAAAGTTCATGGACTGTTTATGCTTGGACAAGAGCCGCTTCTGTCCTGAGCTCCCCTGTTTAGTGGAGCTGGCAAATTATCTGTTCCCCCAATTGCAAAATTTTTCCCTCTCCATGACTGGGAGGATGTCTCCAGGTGCTCAACAGGGCCTATCTCAGGCCGAGGGAATTCAGCTGCTGTAGCTGGCTTGGGGGCAGGGGGTGGGGGGCACAGTAAAATATATGCAAGTACTTAGCTTTTTCTGAGAGCACCGTTCTTCTCTGGTTACGGAGGTGTGAGTAGGCTGTGGGGCTGGCTGCTTCTCCCTGAGGAAACTGTGGCCGAACACTAGTATCAGTCCACCGCCACCCTGGGGATGATGCCTGAGGGCTCCTAGTGATTCAGGTCCGGTAACTCCCCTCCACTTCTGAACTGTCTTTTCCTCCTCCTGCCCCTCAGTTAGTTTTCTAAGCTTGCATTTGATGCTCAGGACTCCTAGCTTTTCATAAATACACTCGTTTCACTTGCTTTTTTGGGTCTTTGTTGTAAAGAGAGCTCGCCAGAAGCATCTTTCTATTCTGCCATCTTGGCTCTGCCTTCCCTGACCCATTTTCAAATAATTAAAATTGAAGAAAATACACTTTCCTGGTATATTGGAGTCCTTGGGTGGAGCAAAGGTTTAAGTGCTCTACTACTAACTGAAAGGTTGGTGGTTCGATCCCACCCAGAGGCACCTCGGAAGAAAGGCCTGGTGATCTGCTTCTGAAAAATCAGTCATTGACATGCAAAAAGAAACAATGATTATGAGGGAGGGTTATGAGGAGGAAAGAGGTGGGGCTGGAAAAATACTAACTAGACAATAGATAAGTGGTAACTTTGGTGGAGGGTAAGACAGTACACACTACTGGGGAAGCCAGCACAATTTGTCAAAGGCAAGGTCATGGAAGCTCCAGAGACACATGCAAACTCCCTGAGGGACCAAATTTCTGTGCTGAGGGCTAGGGGGACCATGGTCTCAGGGAACATTTAGCTCAATTGGCATAACATAGTTTATAAAGAAAATGTTCTACATCCTACTTCAGTGAGTAGCATCTGGGGTCTAAAAGCTTGTGAGCAGCCATCTGGAACAAGGGAGAATGAAGAAAACCAAAGACACAAGGGAAAGGTTAGTTCAAGTGTCTGATGGACCACAAGTACTACAGCCTCCACCACACTGAGTCCAGCACAGCTAGGTGGTGACTGGCTACCACCACCGACTGCTCTGTAAGGGATAACAACAGAGGGTCCCAGACAGAGCTGGAGAAAAATGTAGAACAAAATTCTAACTCACTAAAAAAAAAAAAAAGACCAGACTTACTGGTCTGACAGAGACTGGAGAAACCCCGAGTGTATGGCCCCTGGACACCCTTTTAGCTGAGTAATGAAGTCACTCCTGAGGTTCACCCTTCAGCTAAAGACTAGATAGGCCCATAAAACAAAATAAGACTAAATGGGCACACCAGGCCAGGGTCAAGAACTAGAAGGCAGGAGGGGACAGGAAAGCTGGTAATAGGGAACCCATGGTAGAGAAGGGGAGAGTGTTGACATGTCGTGGGGTTGGCAACCAATGTCACAAAACAGCATGTGTACTAATTGTTTATTGAGAAGCTAGTTTGTTCTATAAACCAACTAAAGTACAAAAAAAAAAAAAGGAAAGAAAGAAAAATCAGCCATCGAAAACCCTCTGCATCACAGTTCTACTCTGAGATGCATAGGGTCACCATGAGTTGGAGTCAACTCAATGGCAACTGGTTTGGTTTTATGCTCTGTAGTAGATTGTTGTTCAGCAATATTGATTCCCTCCTGCCTGTCTCCATGGGAGGAGACCACTTTCCTGACTCTTGACTTTGGGCTGGTGGTATTGCTTGCTTTGGTCAACTGGATGTTAGCCGATGTGAAGCAAGCCAGGGGTTTGAAATGTCCTTGCGCACTTTTGTCATTGCCATGAGAAGAACGTACCCTGGCCAGACTGCTGATCCAAGGAGGGTGAGAGACATCTGGAACATTCCCCAGACCCAACCTGCTGGTTAGTGACACCCAGCTGAGCCCAGCTGAGATTAGTCCACCCAGCTGACCTGTAGAAGAATCAAAATATACATGCTTATTGTTGTAGGCCTCTAAGATTTTGGAATTGTTTGTTATGCAGCAATAGCTGACTGATAACAACTCTATCCTAAAAATGCATCAACAGTACTACTATGACAAACATGGGGTCACGACAAGTCAGGACTGATTTGAAAGCTACTGGTTTATAATTTGTCGGCCTTCATTTCAGAAGTCCCTGAGTGGTGCAAACACTTTGCATTCAACTATTACCCTAAAGGTTGGTGGTTTGAACCTACCCGGTGGTACCACAGAAGAAAGGCCTGGCAATCTGCTTCGGTAAAGATCACAGCCAAAAAAACCCCTGGAGAGCTGTTCTATTCTGACTCACATGGGGTTGCCATGAGTCAGAATCAACTCCACAGCAAAGAGTTATTTTATTCCTGAAGGTGGTTCATGGACTCTAAGTTCATGCTACTTCTGACCATCAGCTTCCTCACCTGCACAATCTGTAAAGTTCTGAGGACTGAATGACATAATGAGAGAAAAGCAGTTAGTGTAGCCCCTGGCACATGGAAAGGGCTCAGTATGCACCATTATTAAGGCTCTTCTGGACCTTGGGTTGCTGCTTTGAACACACATATCATTGGATGGGAGGCTGCTCTAGTGAGGAGAAAGTCACAGCAGAGCACTGCGGTGTGTTCCGTCCTTCCAACGTGACCTCAAGTGAACTCCCCTATCTTCTGCCAAAAGTCAAGGCACCACTGCCTGTTTATCACATTCAGTTAATCAACAATGCAGCTGTCCTGGAGAAGGCAGAATTGGTGTCCTTGTCCCATGTCCCATGGTGTAAGAATGGCTAAGGTGGGTAAGGGCTTCAATCGCTAACACGCGGGCAGTGGTAGGCCACCAGCAGTGCACTTAGCACAGCCCCCTCCAGCCCATCTGTCTTCACTCCTCACGGAGTGAATCCTAACAGGCAAGATGGGTGTGACTCCAGAAGACCCCAAAAACACCAGCAAGAACAGCAACCAAACAATCTATCTCACAAGATTGCCTCACCTCCATCGGTTTATCTACCCACAAGTCCACCAGAGGCAGCTCATGCTGTCCACAGGAGGGTGCTCTGGAAATCTCCCCATGCCCCACCTCACACCCACAGAAGGTCGTCGTTAGCTGCTGTCAAGTCAGCCCTCAACTCATGGTGTCCTGTGCACAGGGAACTAAACGTTGCCCAGTTCTGCGCCATCCCTGTTATCAGAGATGGATCAGACCATTGTGATCCAGAGGGTTTTCACTGGCTGATTTAAGGAAGTAGACTGCCAGGCCTTTCTTCCTAGTCTATCTTAGTCTGGAAGCTGTTCGGCATCACAAGAACGTGCGAGCCCCCATTGACAGAGGGGTGGTGGCTGTACATGAGGTGCATTGGCTGGGAATCGAATCAGGATCTCCCACATAGAAAGCAAGAATTATTTGTAAACTTGATCTAATTCATACACCATGAATCATCTATTCATAGTCCATGAATCGTATACTATGAATGTATTATGACACCTAAACAAAGAGCTGTATGCAGGCATGGGCTCGGAAGGTAGCTTGCATTTAACCTGTCAGCGTCCAAACCTTTAGGATCGGCTGAGAAAGTCTGCACATACTGGTGTGCGTGGCCTCACAGTGTCAGGAACTACTGATGCTCGCTGGGGCATTGGAAATGTTTCCAGAGGCCCAACTGAATCTTAGAAAATAGAAAACAACCCATCCCATGTTATGTAATCTGGCCAGGAAAACATGTTTCATATTAGAAAGGCAGCCAGCAATTTCCTAGGACTCAGACAAAGGTCTAGGTTTTTCATTTGGCTCTGGAGCTGTCTCCGAATGCTAATATTTAACCCCTGTATCTCCCCATCTGTCCCGCACAGACACATTCAGCCGCCTCTCCCACAGCGGACGTGCTTCTTTGTGCAGTGTACTATGTCTTCACTCGAGAGATGGTGAATAAATATCAAAGAATGGGAACAACTGTGCTTCTCAGGGAGGTTGGAGAGATCAATAAATGCTCCTAACACAAATAGGAAATGAAAATGAAAAGATATCAAGGCCTCAGAGCCAGGCTGGGTTCGTACAAAGGTGCAGCATAACAGGTCACGTAGTGAGAGAGGCAGTCCCTTCAGGGTTGATCACCCCTACCCCTGCTTTCAGTTCATGCAGAGACCCCCACTCTGCCCCCTTCTTTTTATAATTTTATTGTGGTGAAATACATATGACAAAACCTTTGCCGCTTCAGGCATTTTTACGTGTACAATTCAGTGACGTTAATTATATTCGCCACGTGTGCAGTCATCGCAACTATCTGTTTCCCATTCGTTTTCCTCACCCTTGACAGAAACTTGGTGCCCCTTAAGCAATACCTCCCCGTTCCTCCCTCCACCCACCCCAAACCCTCCTCCCGCAAAAAAAACCAAACCCATTGCTGTTGAGTCGATTCCGACTTATAGAGACCCAACAGGACAGAGTAGAACTGCCCCCACAGAGTTTCCAAGGCTGTAATCTTTACAGAAGCAGACTGCCACATCTTTCTCCCACAGAGCTGCTGATGGGTTCAAACCACCCACCTTTCAGACAGCAGTTGCATGCTTAACCACTGCGCCACCAGGGCTCCTTAACCTCCTACCCCTGCTAACTACCAAAGAGCTTTGGTCTCTATGCATTTGCCTGTTCTAGTTATTCCATGTCAGTGGGATCATACAATGTTTGTCCTTCTGTGTCTGACTTATTTCACTCAGCATAATGTTTTCGAGGTTTTTCCATGTCGTAGCATGTATCAGAACGTCATTTGTCTTTACAGCTGGGTAGTATTCCGTTGCATTTATGTACCACATTTTGTTTGTCCATTCATCTGTTGAGGGACACAGGTTGTTCCCACCTTTTGGCTATTGTGAATACTGCTGCAATGAACACTGGTGTACAGGCATCTGTTTTTGGTCCTGCTTTCAGTTCTCTTGGGTATATACCTAGGAGTGCAATTGCTGGGTCATATGGTAATGCTCTGTTTAACTTTTGGGGGAACCCCCAAACTGTTTGCTACAACACAGACCGTCCTCTTCTTGATCTCCATCCAAAGGCTTTGGCCCCTCTAAGAAGCACCCGTAGACTCGGTCCATCCTCCCCATGGCATGCCTGGCCTCTCCCCTCACAGTGCTCTCTTATGACTTATTTCACAATAATATGGTGATGGGCTTGGGGAGGAAAAGCTGGGGGGTGGTAGAACACGGGCTGTGGTGGCAGATAGACAGGTTCACATTCTAGCTCAGTGGCTCCTCAACTTGACTGTGGGCAAGCTATATGACTTCTCTCAGTCTGTTTCCTCATCTGCCCTATGTAGGCAGCGATACCTGTTTCATAGGCTGTCATGAGGGCTGCAGGAGACAACATGTACAGCACTCACTAGTGCCCAGCACACAACCAACACTCAGTACAGTGCTGGCAGGTGGTAGGTGGAGGAGCAGCAGTTGTTGACAGGGCCCCATGTTTGAAGGTCCGCATTTAAATGCTCTGCTGTTGCTGTCTTAACCTTCTGAATAAATTCAGAACAAGGGGCCCTGCATTTTCATCTTGCACTGGGTCTTGCTGAGCTGCAGCCCATCCTATGAGTCTTTGCCCTACAGTAAACTTACAATTAAAACCCCGCACAGCCCAAGATTTTGGTACTTTCAGCAATGATACCACATTTGGAACAAAGGCAAAGATGAAACTACTTGTACTCAACCAGCACCATTTTTATAGTAAGCTTCCAGGTATTCATTAAAAAAAAAAAAAAGCAATGTCACCACTGGGGAGAAAGCTTCTTTCCCACTCCTGATGTTTCCTTCATCATGGAGAGAGTGCAATTAGTGAGCCTGTGGCCCCTGGGCCCTTCTTCTCCATCCCAGGGAGGGGGAGTACTCATCTACACTAAATTCAGTAAATCTGTGAACAATAAACTGGGCATGCTCGGCTCTGATCCTCCCTCCCTCCCTCCTCCTCCTGCAGAGCCGGAGAGGGTGTCTGTCTGTCCGAGGCCAGCCAGCTGTGAGAGGTGGGTGAGTCTGTCTAATTCTTGAGTTCAATATAACTTTAAAATCTATAGGAAAATCCAACACCTCTACAGCAAATAGACAAACAATCCAGTTAAAAAATGGGCAAAGGATATGAACAGACACTTCAGCAAAGAAGACATTCAAGCAGCTAATGGACATATGAGGAAACGATCACGATCTCTAGCCATTAAAAAAAAAAAAAAGCCATTAGGGACATGCAAATCAAAACCACGATGAGATACCATCTCACTCTGGCATTACTGGCAGAAATGAAAAAAAAAGAAAAAACAGGAAATAACAAATGTTGGAGAGGCTGCAGGGAGACTGGAACTCTTACACACTGTTGGTGGGAATGCAAGATGGCTCACCATTTTGGAAAATGATTTGGCACTTCCTTAAAAAGCTAGAAATAGAAATACCATACGATCCCGCAATCCTACTCCTAGGAATACATCCTAGAGAAATAAGAGCCATGACATGAATAGACATAAGCACACCCATGTTCATTGCAGCACTGTTCACAATAGCAAAAAGATGGATGTCCATCAACAGATGAATGGATAAAGAAACTATGGTACATACACACAATGGAATACTACGTAACAACAAAGACCAGTGATGAATCTGCGAAGCATCTCACAACCTGGATGAATCTGGAAGGATTATGCTGAGTGAAATAAGTCAATCACAAAAGGACAAATATTGTATGAGACCATTACTATAAAAACGCACAAAAAGGTTTACACACAGAAAGAAACAATCTTTGATGATTACAAGAGAGGGGAGGGGTAGGGAGGAAAAAACACTAAATAGGCTATAAACCTAAAAAAGCAAACCCGTTGCCGTTGAGTCGATTCCGACTCACAGTGACAGAGTAGAACTATAGGACAGAGTAGAACTGCCCCACAGAGTTTCCAAGGAGCACCTGATAGATTCAAACTGCTGAACTTTTGCTTAGCAGACGTAGCTCCTAATCACTATACCACCAGGGTTTCCAAATAGACTATATGTCTTAGTCATCTAGTGCTGCTATAACAGAAGTACCACAAATGGATGGCTTTAACAAAGAGAAATTTATTTCTTCACAGCAAAGTAGGCTAAAAGTCCAAATTCAGGGAAAGGCTTTCTCTCTCTGTCCACTCTGGAGGAAGGTCTTTGTCCTCAATCTTCCCCTAGTTGAGGAGCTTCTCAAGCACAGGGGCCGCGGGTCCAAAGGACTCGCTCTGCCCCTGGTGCTGCTTTCTTGGTGGTATGAGGTCCCCCACTCTCTGCTTGCTTCCCTTTCCTTTTTATCTCTTGAGAGATAAAAGGTGATGCAGGCCACACCCCAGGGAAACTCCCTTTACATTTGATCAGGGATGTGACCTGGGTAAGGGTGGTGTTACAACCCTTTTTAACATAAAATTACAATCACAAAATGGAGGACAACAACAGTCATGGAAATCATGGCCCAGCCAAATTCATACACAGTTTGGGGGTTGGGAGGGGAACATAATTCAATCCATGATACCACAGATAAGTGGTAACTTTGGTGAAGGGTAAGATAGTACACAACACTAGGGAAGTCAGCATAACTTGACCAAGGCAAAGTCATAGAAGCTTTACAGACACATCCAAACTCCCTGAGGAACGGAGTTACAGGGCTGAAGGCTGGGGACCATGGTCTCAGGGGACATATAGCTCAAACAGCATAACATAGTTTATAGAGAAAATGTTCTACATCCTACTTTGCCGAATAGCATCTGGGGTCTTTAAAGCTTGTGAGTAGCCATCTAAGATACTCTACTGGTCCCACACCATCTGGAACAAAGGAAAATGAAGAAAACTAAAGACACATGGAAAGATTAGTCCAAAGGACTAATGGACCACAACTACTACAGCCTCCACCAGACTGAGTCCAGCACAACTAGATGGTGACTGGCTACCACAACCGACTGCTCTGACAGGAATCACAGTAGGGGGTCCCGGACAAAGCTGGTGAAAAATGTAGAACAGAATTCTAACTCACAAAAAAAGATCAGACTTACTGGTCTGACAAAGACTGGAGAAACCCCAAGAGTATGGCCCCTGGACATCCTTTTAACTCAGTACCAAAGTCACTCCTGAAGTTCACCCTTCAGCCAAAGATTAGACAAGCCCATAAAACAAACAATAATGCATGTAGTGCAGTCATGTATATGTAACTAAATGGGCACACCAGCCCAGGCGCAAGTACAAGAAGGCAGGAGGGAACAGGAAGGCTGGATGAATGGAAATGGGGAACCCAGGGTCGAGAAGGAGACAGTGCTGACATGTTGTGGGATTTGGCAACCAATGTCACAGAACAATAAGGGCATTAATTGTTTAATAAGAGGCTGAAAACATTCCCCTTAAGGACAGGAACAAGACAAAAACGCCCTTTATTACCACTCCTATTTAACATTGTGCTGGAAGCTCTAGTTAGACCAATACGGCAAGAAAAAGAAACAAAGGACATTCAAATTGTAAAGGAAGAAGTAAAACTGTCCCTATTTGCAGATGATATGATACTATACATAGAAAACCCAAAAGACTCCACAAGAAAACTACTGGAACTAATAGAAAGATTAAGCAGGATAGCAGGATACAAGATAAACATACAAAAATCAGTTGGATTCCTATACACCAATAAATAGAACTACAAAAAGGAAATCAGGAAAACAATACCATTTGTAATAACCTCTAAAAAAAAATAAAATTAAAAATTAAAAAAATAAAATACTTAGGAACAAATCTAACCAGGGACATAAAAGGCCTATACAAAGAAAACTACAAAACATTACTGCAAGAAACCAAAAGAAATCTACATAAATGGAAACACATACCACACTCATGCATAGGTAGACTCAACATTGCGAAAATGTCAATTCTACCCAAAGCAATCTACAAATACAATGCAATCCCAATCCAAATACCAACAGCATTTTTTTTAAAGAGATGAAAAAACTAATCATTAACTTTATATGGAAAGGGAAGAGGCCCTGGATAAGTAAAGCACTATTGAAGAAGAAGAATGAAGTAGGAGGACTTACACTACCTGACCTCAGAACCTAATATACAGCTATGGTAGTCAAAACAGCCTGGTACTGGTACAATGACAGACATGTTGTCCAATGGAACATAATCAAGAATCCACATGTATATCCATCCAACTACAGTCACCTGATCTTCAAAAAAGGCCAAAGTCCATCAAGTGGGGAAAAGACAGTCTTTTTAACAAATGGTGCTGGCAAACAGGAAAAACATACCACGCTCATGAATAGGAAGACTCAATACTGTGAAAATGTCAATTCTACCCAAAATAATCTGCAGATGCAATGCAATCCTGATCCAAATTCCAACCACATTTTTTTAATGAGGATGAGAAACAAATCACCAACTTCATATGGAAAGGGAAGAGGCCCCGGACAAGTAAAGCATTCCTGAAGAAGAAAAACAAAGTGGGAGGCCTCACACTACCTGACTTTAGAACTTATTATACCACCACAGTAGTCAAAACAGTCTGGTACTGGTACAACAACAGATACATGGACCAATGGAACAGAATTGAGAACCAAGACATAAGTCCATTTACCTATAAGCAGTTGATATTTGACAAAGGCCCAAAGTCCATTTAATGGGGATAAGACAGTCTCTTCAACAAATGGTGCTGGCATAACTGGATATCCACCTGCAAAAAAATGAAACAGGACCCATACCTCACACCATGCACAAAAATGAACTCAAAATGGATCAAAGCCCTAAATATAAAATCTAAAACGATAAAGATCATGGAAGAAAAAATAGGGATGGGGCCCAGCTACCACCAATGACTGCTATAACAGGGAACACAACAGCAGAAAGATGGAAAAAACCTAGGTGCCCATCAATAGATGAATGGATAGACAAATTATGGTTTGTTACTACACACAACAGAATATTATGCAACAATAAAGAACAATACCGAATCTGTGAAGCATCTCACAACCTGGATGAATCTGGAAGGCATTATGCTGAGTGAAATACGTCAATCACAAAAGGACAAATGTTGTATGAGACCACTACTATGAAAACTCATGAAAAGGTTTACACACAGAAAGAAACAATCTTTGATGGTTATGAGGGAGAGTGGGGTGGGAGGGAAAAATACTAAATAGACTGTAGGTAAGTGATAACTTTGGTCAAGGGTAAGACAGTACATAGTACTGGGGAAGCCAGCACAACTTGTCCAAGGCAAGATCATGGAAGCTTCATAGACACATCCAAACTCCCTAAGGGGCCAAATTACTGGGCTGCAGGCTGTGGGGACCATGGTCTCAGGGAATGTCTAGCTCAATTGGCACAACATAGTTTATAAAGAAAATGTTCTACATTCTATTTTGCTGAGTAGCACCTGGGGTCTTAAAAGTCTGTGAGTAGCCATCTAAGATACTCCACTGGTCTCACCCTGTCTGGAGCAAGTAAGAATGAAGAAAACCAAAGACATGGGGAAACATTAGTCCAAAGGACTAATGGACCACAACTACCACAGCCTCCACCAGGCTGAGTCCAGTACAACTAGATGGTGCCCAGCTACCATCACGTACTGCTCTAACAGGGATCACAGTAGAGGGTCCCGGAGAGAAAAAAAGAAAAAAATAGCAGACTTACTAGTCTGACAGAGACTGGAGACACTCCAAGAGTATGGCCCCTGGACACCCTTTTAGCTGAGTAATGAAGTCACTCTTGAGGTTCACCCTTCAGCCAAAGATTAGATAGGCCCATAAAACAAGACAAGACTAAATGGGCACACCAGGCCAGGGGCAAGGACTAGAAGGCAGGGAGGGAACAGGAAAGCTGGTAATGAGGAACCCAAGGTTGAGAAGGGAAGAGTGTTGACATGTTGTGGGCTGGCAACCAGTGTCACAAAACACTATGTGTGTTAATTGTTTAATGAGAAACTTGTTTGCTGTATAAACCCTCATCTAAAGATAATATTTAAAAAAATGTTGCTGATAAGGGTGATGGGAAAATTTGGAAATGGATAGCGGTACAGCAGGATGAACGTCATCAGTGTCACTGAGTTCTATGTGTAAAAGTGGATGAAATGGCAAATGCTTTGTTATATATAATTGTACCACAATTAAAAAAAAGCTCTAAAAAAAATCCACTGCATATTAAAATTAAATAACTCCACATTTCTAATAAAATCATTGGATCAATTAATATTCATTTTTCATTGACAATATTTCTAACACTGGATCTAAATTTTAAAAGTTTAGATGTTAAATGTTTAAAGGTTATAAAAATAATAAATACATATACATATACAAACTAATATCCTTTTAATTAAAAAAAATACATGTACATGGTTTCCAAAAACTCAGAGAGTTCAAAATGACATAAAATGGAAAGGAGCAGTCTCACTCCTCAGAAGTGAACCATTCTTCACGGTTTCTTACGAATCATCCAGGAACATTTTAAGGATATACAAACGTGTGTGTGTGTTTGCATTTTCCACACAGACGGGATCAGGTTACACATCATCCTACAGTCTTCTTTTTATTTAACAATATGTCTTGGAGATATTTTTGTTATATATAAATTTACCTTATGCCCTTTAACCATACCAGTT
This sequence comes from Elephas maximus indicus, assembly GCF_024166365.1. Taxonomy (NCBI): domain Eukaryota; kingdom Metazoa; phylum Chordata; class Mammalia; order Proboscidea; family Elephantidae; genus Elephas; species Elephas maximus. The sequence continues at coordinate 25,717,698 of NC_064832.1, read as the reverse complement.
GCTGTCTACTAGATTCTGACTCACGCAGACCCCACGTATATCTAAGTAGGGTTTTCAGTAGCTGATTTTTCAGAAATAGAGTACCAGGTCTTTATTCTGAGGCACCTCTGGGTGGACTCCAACCTCCAACCTTTCAGTTAGCAGCCAAGTGCATTGTTTGCAATACCCAGGGACTCATCCTTATACTTTTTTTTTTTAATATTTTATTATGATTTAGGTGAAAGTTCACACAGCACATTAGTTTCCCATTCAAAATTTATACATAATTTGTTCCCTGACATTGCTTGCTCTCCCTGCAATGTGTCAGCACATTCCCCATTTCCACCCTTCTTCCCTGTTTCTGTCTCTCCAGTTTCCTTGCCTTCTCATCTTTGCTTTTGGGCAAATATTGCCCATTTGGTCTCACATAGTTGATTGTTCTAAGAAACACATTCCTCACGGGTGCTATTGTTTATTTCATAGGCCAATCTATTATTTGGCTTAAAGATGACCTTTAGGAGTAGCTTTGGTTCCAAGATAAAATGGTGTCTTAGGGTGACAGTCTCAGGGTTCCTCCAGTCTCTATCAGTCCAGTAAGTCTGGTCTTTTTCATGAATTCGAGTCTTTTTCTACATTTTTCCCCCATTTTAACTGGGACTTTCTATTATGTCCCTGGTCAGAGAGATCGTTAGTGGTAGCCGGGCACCATCTAGTTCTTCTGGTCTCAGGCTAGGAGAGGCTGTGGTTTATATGGGCCACTAGTCCTGTGGACTAATTGTTTCCTTGAGTCTTTGGTTTCCTTTACTCTTTCTTCTTTGTTCCAGACAGGAAGAGACCAATAGTTTTATCTAAGATGGCTGCTCACGAGCTTTTAAGACCTCAGACGCTACTTACCAAACCAGGAGTGTAGAACATTCTCTTTATGAACTATGTTATGCCAGTTGACCTAGATGTCCCCTGAGACTATGGTCCTTAGCCTTCAAGCCCAGTAATTCATTCTCCTGAGGTGTTTGGATATGTCTAAGAAGTTTCTATAGCCTTCCTTATACTCTTTAATGGCTGCATAATATATCATTTCATGGATGTGTCATAGTTTCCTGCTGTGAAACATCTAGGGTCATGTCAATATTTTGCTCTTCAGACAATATCTAAAGCACATCATAAATGTAAGATCACAACCTGCTCTGTGACTCCCAGCCCTTGCTCAGGACGCTGTGTGGTCTGGTTAATGTTGGGCACAGCTGCCTCTCCCAGCAGATGGAGAATCCTTGACGGAGGAACCATCCCCAGTGCTTCCCTTTGCGGAACAAATGGGAAAAGGTGCACAAACATGCTCTCAGATACCTTATGGTGGTACACACAGAGTCACACACATAGTGGATGACTGAGCGTGTTTGCTGTTTATAACTTTTCCTCTGTGCCCAGCACATGAACCCAAACTTGTATTCTAACCATCCAGTGGATACAAGGGTGTCCCCTCTGAGCTCCAGCAGACATGTAACCTATCACCAACCCAAGACGGAGATTCCTGCTCCTGCAGAGAACTGGACACTGAACTGCAGATGAGGATCTAAGCAACAGCCACAATTCTTTTGATAAAACAGAGAACATCAGTGCCCTGCCTCAGTTTGCCCCTGTCTCAGGTTAAAATAAAACAAAACAAAAAACAGTTGCATCAAGTCGAATCCGACTCACGGCCACCCAATGTTTGTCAGAGTAGAACTGTGCGCCATAGTGTTTTCAATGGCTGATTTTTCGGAAGTAGACTGCCAGGGCTTTCTTCCAAGGGGCCTCTGGGCAAACTTGAACCTCCAACCTTTCAGTTAGCAGCTGAACATGTTAACTGCCTGCACCACCCAGGGACTTCGTCGCAGGTAAAGACAGCTTTAATTAAGCCACGGCTGTTTTTTGTTGTCACAATTTCTTTTTACCGATTTTAAAACCTATTATTTTCTCACTCTAAGGGAAAGGCTCGGAGAATGAGAAAACTGAAGCAATCCCACACTTTCATGACTCTGAAAGTAGTCAGCTTGCATTCAGCTTAAGTCTGGCACAAGTTAATATTCCTCTACCTTCAAAGAATAGGAAAAGTGTTGTCTGCCTGGCCCACGCTCTTTAAAAGGGTCTGTGAAAGCCCTCACCCAGCCGGAGCAGATACACGGCTGCTGACTCACACATGGCTCAGCTGTATGCCTGTACTAGTGACTTCAAGCTGGGTCCAGACACCCAACCCTTTGATTCTAGGACCCTCTCCAAAACCACCCTGAAACTTCCTCCCATCCAGCAGTGCTACACAGCACTTATACAAAATCCAGGATAAAAAACAAAAAATCAAGTGAACTAAAATCAGCTCTTCCTTGAGGATTTCACAACTTCCTTGAGCTATCGGGAAGCATTGGAGGTGTCTCGGAAATAAAAGGAGGGAAAAGAGGGTCGCCATCCTAGACAGTAAACCATGGAGGCTAGTGAAATGAGGCACGCTGAAAAGACGGCGGAAACCATCTCCCTCTGAGAGAAAATAAGCCCATTGCCTTTGAGTCGATTTTGTCTCATGGCAGCCGCATGTGTTACAGAGTGGAACTGCTCCATAGGGTTTTCTTGGCTGTGATCTTTATGGAAGCAGATCGCCAGGGCTGTCTTCCGTGGTGCTGCTGGTTATGTTCTAACCACCAACCTTTAGGTTAGCAGCTGAGTGCAAACTGTTTGCACTGCCTAGGGACCTACTGGGAGAAAATAGGAAGCCAGAAAGCACCCAGAAGGAGAGATCAGAAGTCTGCTGTGGCCAGGGGAGGAGGAACTAGGAACAGGTGCATGGGTGTCAAAATCCCCAACTGCTGATCTATATGAAGAAAAGGCCGGGTAGCCGTTGGGCCCCATGGTACCAACTCTGCACACCTTCAAGTCCTGGGATACAAATATGGTTCCTGAAACTGAACAAAACTCAGCTGAGATTCTGTCCACCCTCCAGCTGCTGAGTGGCCCAGGAGTCCTGAGATGACGTTGTGAGAACTGTTCCACCCACATCAGAGGGTGAGTCTGTGGAGCAAATGGGAAAGGGTGTGTGAACATGCTCTCAGATACCTCTGTGTAGGAATGAGGCTGTGTTTTATATTAATATGAATGCTCGAGAATCTAAGCCAATAATTCTCAGAAGGTGGAAACCCACCTTGATCTGGTGTGTTGGGCAGTAGAGAGCCCTATTTTTTACCTTGATGTTTCGATGTTGATGGAGTCATCCCCCGCAAGTCATAAGGCACTCCTACAGCACCTTCCAGCCACGTCAGGGGTTAGGGCAAGAGAAAAAATGTTCCCAGGCACTGTGCCTCTGTGATCCTTCTCCCCAGAACCCACAGCCCCTGTCTACTCCTAAGACATCCAATTCCAATCAAAGGACACTCTACAAAATAAGACACCTGACCAGTACTCCTTGAAACTGTCAAGGTTATCATAAACCAGCAAAGTCTGAGGAACTGTCACAGCCAAGAGGAGCCCAAGGAGTCATGACTTCTAATGTGGTGTTCTGGAACAGAGAAAGAGCATTAGGTAAAAACTGAGGAGATCTGAACACAGTATGGACTTTAGTTAATAATATTATCCCAATAATGGTTCCTTAGCTGTGCCAAACGCACCGTTCTAACGTAAGATGCTAACAATGGGGGAGGGGGGTGGGGTGCATGGGAACTCCTTGTGCTACTTTCACAGCCTTTCTGTGCATCTCAAACCAGCCTCCCTTTCTTAGAACCAACTGATCATACGTGGTAATCACATCTACAACACCTAGAGCAGCGTTGGATGGAATAACTGGGGACTATGGCCTCTGGTCTCTGGGTGGCACAAACAGTTAAGCACTCATCTCTTAGCTGAAAGGTTGGCGGTTCGAACCCACCCACAGGCGCCTCCACAGACAGGCCTGGCAATCTGCCTCCGAAAGGTCATAGCCTTGAAAACCCTATAAAACCCATTGCCATCAAGTCGATTCCGACTCATAGCAACCCTATAAGTCAAAGTAGAACTGCCCCATAGAGTTTCCAAGGAGCACCTCGTGGATTTGAACTGCCAACCTTTTGGTTAGCAACCATAGCACTTAACCACTACACCACTGGGGCTTCCAGAAAACCCTATGGGGTAGTTCTATTCTGCACACATGGGGTTGCCATGAGTCGGAATTGACTCAACGGCAACTAACAACAACAACCAAAAAAACTATCCTAAAAGTAAAGTTTATTTTTTAAGTGTTGCCAGGGAGATAACTGCCAAACAAAAGTCTGGTGTCCTTCTACCCAGACAGCAAGATGATAAAGAACTGCAACCAGAAGTTTAAGAGGGAGGGTCCACCTGGTTCTGTCCCTGAGGCCCACTGGGAACATTGTGCCAGAGAGCAGCTGCTGAGCAGGCATTCCTGTCCCCAAGCCTGGTGCCACGCACGGCCTTCCAGAAAGATCACCTTGGCATACTTACCTCCCCATACCAGTGTACAAGGTCAGATTCCCATACAGCATTACCTTACCTGGCGCACAGGTTGTCCATGCTTACCTGGCTCAGCTGGCCAGCTGCACACCTGCCCAGACTCTCCTGCTCTCCTGAGTCCTTTGATCTCCACCCCTGATGCAGCAGGACCACCCCTCCGGTGTCCTCACGGCTCCACATGTCTCTTGTGGCTCCCAGGGCTCACAGGCTTCCCAGTCCACTTAGGCAACAGTGGTGGTTCAGTGGTCAAGCTCCCGCCTTCTGCGTTAGAGACCAGCGTTCCTTCCCAACCAGTGCACCTCATGGCAGCCACCACCTGTCAGTGGAGGCTTGCATCTTGCTATGATACTGAGCAGGTTTCAGCAGAGCTCCCAGGCCAAGACAGACTAGAAAGAAAGGCCTGGTGATCTACTTCTGAAAATTAGCCAGTGAAAACCAACAGTCCAATCTGCAAATGACCATGGAGATGGCTCGGGACTGGGCAGCACTTAGTTTCACTGTGCCTCAGATGGCCATGAGTCAGGGGCCGATTCGACGTCAGCTAACAACAGCAGCACGTATTAAAGAGAGAACTAGGGAACTCGAAGCAGAGAATGTGAGGTTGGGAGTGATAATAACATTACCGTAAACAATAACACCAATAATAATAATAGCTGCTCCTATTAATTGAGAGTTATATGTTCTTATGATACCCAGAACTTCCTGTGTCGTGGCATCTGTCATGCTATTTCAGGCAGGGTCTGACAGAAACCACTTTCAACAGACAGAATTGAATGCAAGGATTGGTTACCCAGGAAAAGAAGGGAGGTGAGAACTGAAAGAGGTATGGTGCAGGAACCCAGAGATCAGCAACAGCAGGAAGCTACTATCAGCCCTAGTCTCTGGCACAAAGGGAGGATGGGTGTGGCCTGAGCCCAGGAGCCAGGGTCACTGGCCAGAAGGTGGAGCCACAGAGATTTCAGCCATTGCTAGGGAAGCACGTACCCCTTCTTCCCACCTTCCGGTCTTCTAATACCTCCTGCTGGCTAAACCCAGCCGGAAGCCAGCTGACAGAAAACACAGCAGAAGTCCACCCGATCCACTCGCCTACCCCACTGTGACGCAGGGTGGAGCAGGCAGGCCGGGGCAGGCACACAGCTCCATTGCTTACACCCCATGCATGAACGTGAACTTGGTGAGGACAGGGCTGTGTCTCTCACCTGAGTCTCTCTCCAGCTGTCATACAACGTCAGACATAGGTGCACATACCAATATGTTAAACAGATAAAGTAGTACCACGCTCTCTCAATTACCTAGTTCTGCTGTGACCAAAATCACAAGCTGGTGGCTTTGAAGAACAGATGCTTATTTTCTCACAGTTCGGGAGGCTAGAGATTCAAATTCAGGGCCTGGCCCTAGGGGGAGGTCCTACCTTGTTGGTAGTCCCAGGGTTCCTCAGTGCTCCTTGGCGTCTGTCTTCCCCTGTGTGTCTGTGTGTCTGCTCTTTCTATACCTCAGAAGGGATTAGGTTTGGGACCTACCCTATACTGGTATGGCCTTATTAATAAACAAAAGAAAAATCCCATTTCCAAGCAGTTATGATATCCAGAGGTAGCGGGGCTGGAACTTCATACACACTCCTGGGGAACACAATTCAATCCACGACACACCCCTACTTTTCAAATGAGGAAACTGAGGGCCAGAGAGGCTAAGGAATTTACCCCAACTCACAAGACTAGTTAGTGAGTGCAGACGCAGGAGGCAAAACCAAACCCCAGCTCCTCCTGGCCTGCCACGCTATGTGTCTGCTGCCTGGGAACAGCAGACTAGCCCAGGTTGTGGGAGTGGTGCTCTTCACAGACAGGGCCCAGCCACTGACCCGTGGTGAAGCCTGCAAAAGGCAACGCGTCAGGGAATATTCCCGAGGGATGGACACACAGGCACCCTCAGGCCTGGCCCTCTGAGCTCTAAGGGCTGGGGGAGAGGGCTCATTCCCTCCCCACCCAGGAAACCTGCTTGCCTTCCTTTTAGCTCTATAAAACCAGCTGCCTTTGAGCTGACTCTGAGTCTTGGTGACCCCATGTATGTCAGAGGAGAACGATGCTCCATTGGGTTTTCAATGGCTGATTTTTTTCGGAAGTAGATTGCCAGGCCTTTCTTTTGAGGCACCTCTGGGTGGACTCAAACCACCAAGCTTTCAGTTAGCAGCCAAGCATGTTACCATTTGCACCACCACCCGGGGACTCCTTCAGCTCTATATCCTTTCCTAAGATGGTAGACTTGGTTATAAGCATGGTTCAATATTATAAACAGAACCATAGTTTCATCCTTTTCTAGATAAAATCCACTTTTAAAACCATGTGGCCGAAACAAAAGTGGGCTAGAATCCAGGCGAATCCTCCTCAGTGTTGCCTGAGATTAGTATTCCTGTTGCATCCCGCAGCAGCACAAGTGAAAATTATCAGCAGGCAGCCAGCCAGCTTTCCATCTCAAGAACACAGGCACTTGCAGATATTAGAGGAAGATTTAGAGACCCTCACGCTGGCTGCCAGCACTGGGCCTTTGTAAAGCATCTGATGGCATGAGACTACGGATGACCTGTGAGAAGGAGAAAGAAACACCCACTTGCTTTGATAATGTTATTTAAAAAATAATAACATTTTCTCTTTGGCCACGGGCCAAGCCTGCGGAGTGCAGGTGTGACTGCCCCCCAGCTGCCCTCCCACAGGCCCTGCAGTCAGGAGAAGTTAGTGGAGAAACATTCCCAGGAGCGGCAGCAGGCGGGGAGTCTGCTGGAGAGGCCAGCTCAGAGCAGAGACGGGGAAGCTCCAGGCGGGAATGCAGGGGCCGTGTTCTTTAGCGTCAGCCTGTGAGCGCCCAAAGGGTTAACTGCGGACCATTCCCAGGGGTCCATTCTCTCAAGCTCCCCATGGGTGTTCAGGGTGCACGGCCTGTGTCATCACTCCAGGAGGGCCCCGCACTTGGTTTAATGCTCTGCTCTCACCGTCTGGCAATTCTTGATGATCTTTGCACCAGGGGCCCTGCATTTTCATTTTGTCCTTCTTTTTGCTACTGTTAGCTGCCATCCCCGACTCAAGGTGACCCCACCCACAAGGCACAAAACACTGCGCAGTCCTGCACCATCCCCATGATCTGTTGCTGATTGGACTGTTGTCATCCATAGGGTTTTCACTGGCTGATTTTTGGAAATATATCACCAGGCCTTTCTTCCTAGTCCCTCTTAGTCTGAATGCTCAGCTGAAACCTATTCAGCAGCACAGTGACGCGTAAGCCCCCGCCGACAGGTGGGGGGTGGCTACACATGAGGTGCAGTGTCTGGAACTGAACCCTGCACAGACGGCGAGAATTCTACCTCTGAACAACTCACCTCAGCTCGCACTAACGAGTTGCCGTCGAGTGGATTCTGACTCACGGCAACCCCGTGTGTGTCAGAGTAGATTCTGACTCACGGCAACCCCGTGTGTGTCAGAGCACAACTGTGCTCCGCAGGGTTTTCAGTGGCTGATTGTTTGCAAGCAGATCACCAGGTCTTTCCTCCTAGGCACCTCTGAGTGGCCTCAAAACACCAACCTTTTGATAGCAGCCTAGTGTACTACATTAACCGGTGTACCACCCGGGGACTCCCATTTTGCTCTAGACCCCACCAACTATGTAGCAGATCCTGATTCCGCCTCTCAGAAGACGAAGACCACAAAATGTGAGCAAGACCTGATGGCTCTTGTTAGAAAGTGGCTCCCATCAAGACCAAAATGCTGTTTGTGCTTCCTCTTTAGTGAAAGGCCACTGGGTCAGTTTAAGGTCAGCGGTGCCTCAGTCCCCCTTGGTGTGCTGCACACTGACGCGCCCCCCTGGTGTGTCAGCACGGGGCTCCAGTGCCCTGCAGGAAAACGTGGCAGCAGCCCAGGGACACGGGGTCAACCCTCAGTGGCCCAGTTATCCCAGGTCAAACCCAGCCTGGGAAATCACATCTCCCTCTCCCCTTGCTGAGGCTGCGTCTGAAGCGGAAGCACATTCACAGCCGATGCCAAGCCAGAGAGCTCGGCAGGAGCCCAGGCTCCCGCAGCTGACCCCCGCAGGGGGTGGGGAGCACTCACCGGTTACCAGGGTACCACCTCCCGATGATTTCACCTTTGTCCTCTTGCACTCTGTCTTGATCTCGCAAACCAGGTGAACTGTGCCACCTGGTGGAATTCAAAAAAACCACCCACAGGTTCCGCTGTTAGTCATGGACAGCAGTTTTTCCAAATTAAGAAAGTGAAGACAAGGGTTCCCCAAAAGAACACCTGAAACTGAGATGGTTCTGAAAAGTCTAGCTGGAACCAGTGCTCTGCACAGGTAGAGCAGCGAGGGTAGGAGTGAGGGGCCGTCTGGCCAGCGGGGCTACCTGGGCCGCCTGGCCTACCTGGGCTACCTGACAGCACATCTGGGACCACCCTGCTGTGAAGAGTCCCTGAGCATGGGGAGGGAAGTGTTGGCGTGGTCACTTCTGCACCCCAGCATCGGGTCCTCAGTCCTGGCTGTGCTGGAGACTCACCTAGGGAGCTTGTGAAGAGAGAGGTGACGGGCCCAGACAAGGGTATTTCTAAAGGCTCCCAGGTGACTCTCATGTTCAGCCACGTTGAAAACCCCTGACCTAGTATGTAGTCGGGAGTCATCGAAGTGACTGAAAGGCTGAATCCGTAAATGGCATGCATACTGTTTCAGCGATGCCAGCCTGTCATCAGTCAAGGTTTATTTAAAGGGGAATGCCTTGGCTGCTGCAGTTCAGGAGTACCCATTACCAGTCTGCTTTCTTCACTTAAAATAGCCCGATTGATTAAATGGGGCCAGTTCCACAGGAGGCCGCAGGGTGACCACAGAGCCAGCCCTCTCCTCCTCCCCACCGCAGCTTAGAGTGCTTCCCGGGTTGCTAAGATTCAGTAATCCTTCTCTGACTTGGCAGATAATTAAATAAACCTCCAAATGGTAATCTATTACCCTGGAAAAGGCCTACCTTGGTTTTAGAGGGAGGAAAAAAATAAGACATCTTGAGTATCTTGAAAGGTGATAAATTCTCAGCCTATTTCCCCGACCTCTGCTGGAACGTCAATTATGCCTAAAGGAGGGGTTCCTGAGAGGCGTGGCTAACTGTCCTAGCCACCCCAGTGCCACCCGTGACCTAGGGCAGTAGGGGTTGTGCAGGAAATCCCGGCATTTACCCAGGGGAAGATTCGTGTCGACTGAATAACCTTACTTTGCAGACTAAGGGACGGAGGGTAGAAGAGCAGCTACCATGCTCCAACCCTGGAGGCTGGACACCAGGACGGAGGAAGGAAGTTCAAGCACTGAACCCCCCTCACCCCTCTTCCCTGTAAGTCCTTCCAGTTATTCTCTGGGGCACTGGTGCTCTCTCTCTCTTTTGCCAATTCAACTATTTCTACATGTCTAATTCAGGGACATTGATTACATTCATCATGTCGTGCAGCTGTTATCACTGTCCTTTTCCCAATGACTCTGCCACCATTGTAGGGCACTGGTTCTTAAATAGGGTCCACATCCAAATTGTGGTGGACTCCCAGGCTTCTCTTTCCCCCACCTCTCCCAACACCCCCCGAGATTCTCATTGAGAAGATTTGGGCTAGGTACCAAAAAACAAACAAACCTGTTACCATCAAGTCAGTTCTGACTTGTAGCAACCCCACACGTTACACAGTAGGACTGAGCCCCATAGAGTTTCTCTGGCTGTAATCTTTACGGCATCAGATCTCCAGTCTTTCTCCTGCGGAGACGCTGAGTGGAGTTGAACCCCCAACCTTCCAGTTAGTAACTGGGTGCAAACCGTTTGCACCACCCAGGGACCCAAGCTAGGACCAGAAGTCCACATTTTCTTTAAGTTCCACTGGTGAGTCTGATGCCCAGGATTGGCCACAGGCATTCACTGCTCTTGAGCAGAAAACATTGTGGCAGGTGGGCAGGACCCAAGCTCCTTGTGAATTAATGAAACACTGAGGAAGGCTCCTCCAGTTACCCACTCTGTCCACCTCTAGCTGGAAGCTACATGCACAGCTCAGAAACCCGGCAGCTGTGTGAACCCCAAGGGACTGTTGTCCAGTGCTCGTGGCCACAATGGCCAGGCCCCTCCTGACCTGCCAGGGACACAGGGTATTCTCCCTGAGCTGACTGGGCAGGCTGGCCGCGGGCTCAAGGGACACTGGCTTAGCTGCTCACCTCTCTGCCTATTTCAATGGTAGTTGCTTTCCCAATGTCACTGTTCTCTCCAGGGATCAAGAAGGCTCTTCCAGAAACTTGGACCTCCAAGTCATCGGGGATGAAGTCCTGAGATGCAGATTCATAGCCACTCTGGGAAATAGCAGGCCCACAGAAGCAACGGCCACAATGAGCCAGGAACACTAACCCCTCTGGAGGGGAAAAATCCTAATTCTACTGTGGGCTTTCTCTGTCCCTTCCAGCACACTGCCCAGCTCCATCCTGCCTCTGCCTCCCTCCGTCCCTCTCTCCCTGGTCTCACCGTCAATGCCAACTTCTCAGGGCCCAGATTTCCTGACTATTATCTTCCCGAACTTTTGAAAATATTTGGAGATTCCAACCTTGTGGCATCCAAACTACCTTTCCCTGACGGCCTCTGATACTTCTCTGTTGTCGTTAGTTGCCATTGAGTGGATTCTAACTCATGGCGACCCCTGTGGGTCAAAGTAGAGCTGTGCTCCATAGGCTTTTCAATGGCTGATGTTTTGGAAGTAGGTTGCCAGGCCTTTCTTCTGAGGCACCTCTGGGTGGACATTTAACCTTCAACCATTCAATTAGCAGCAGAGCACGTTAACCATTTACAGTACTGGGGGACTCCTGCCCCTTTAATACCAGGAAGGGGGGGACCCTTTGAAACAACAATAAAGGAAAAAAACAAGAGGAAAAAAAAATCCTTTGATACCCAGGGTTGGTGGTAGGGGGCAGGTTTGGAGACCATTGTTGTCGTTAGCTGGTGTAGAGTTGGCCCCCAACTCATGGTGACCCCATGCACAACAGAACGAAACGCTGCCCCATCCTGCACCATTCCCATGATTGGTTGTGGATCAGACCACTGTGATCCATAGGGTTTTCATTCTAGTCCTAGTCTGGAAGCTCTGCTGGAAGCTGTCCAGCATCCTGGCAACACGAAAGCCTCCACTGACAGAGGGGTGGTGGCTGTGCCTGGCGCATTGGCCAGGAAGCCAATTCCGGGTCACCCACCCGGAAGGTGAGAATTCTACCCCTGAAGCACTGCATCATGGTCATTGCATGGCAGGACAGCTATCCCCACCTGTTACAGACGAGCCACAGGGAGCGGGGAGATGTGCAAGGTGGGGATGAAGGATGACGGCAGTTATCTGCGCTCTGCATTCCCTGAGGGTGTGCATGCAGGACGCCAGGGGGCGCCATTCAGATCAGAGTGACAGGAGAGCGATAGGGGATTTGGAGCCACAAGATCCCCTGACGGATGACGGCAGAGCACACTGAGGAAATGGTACTCTTTCTAACCTGCACAAAGGCTTCGCACTGCAGAGACGCAGCCCTCAGTCCCTTCATTGTTTCTCTCTCCTCCCTTGTGAAACATCTCTTCTGCCACTCGGACCAGCTGCTGGTGAATCAGTTCCGACTCATGGTGACGCCGTGTGTATCAGAGCAGAACTGAGCTCCAGGGAGTCTTCAATGGCTGGTTTTTCAGAAGTAGATCACCAGGCCTTTCTTCTGAGGAGCCTCTTAGAGGGACTCTAACCTCCAACTTTTCAGTTAGCAACTGCATGCATCAGCCATCTGCACCACCCAGGGATTCCTCTTCTACCACCATTTCCTGGTATTTCCTGGTTAAGAAACTGGCCGATGAAGGGAAGTCAGGAAGTAGAGGCTGAGTGGTGGGGGACTTAGTAGGAGGAAGCCCCTGAGGGCGGAGCTCTCCCCTCACTGGCAGGGAAGGGCCTCAGAGCCTGCACCTCTCACCCCAGGAGCTGAGCGATTTCCCCCCCATTTTGTAAACCAGGGCTCTTTTCCCTGAAGTTTCTACGAGAGACCCAGAGCCCTCCCACAGAGCCTGTTTACACACAGACTGCCCCATGCTCTGGTACAGTTCAACTGCCGATTACTCTCCTGGGACACCGGTGAAGAGCCCAAGGAATGTTTATGAGCGCGGTTTGTTTGGAAATCATTTCCACAGAGGCCGCTTGTCTCGCAGCCTGTCAGACATCCCTGAGAGAACAAGAAGGCTCTTCCTCTTCCCACCGTCTGCAGCTCGCCTGAACGTCCAGGGCAGCTCAGAGAACGCCCTTCCTACTACTTTTACTTTACTGGTCCAGCTCAAGGGGCAAGACTTTTAACTATTCCAAAGCCTTCTTGAGAGTTTGTCTCAGAAATAAAAATGCCAAAACAAGAGCTTCGGGATGAACAGCCTGGTTTAAATTGCAGCTCTGCCCCTTAATAGCTGTGAGACCTCCTGTGTTGGCTTATCCTTTCTCACCTCTGGTGTCCTCAGCAGAAGGGAAACAGTAAGGGCTGTCTCTTGTGCAGCCTAAATGGGATAACATGTCTGGCATTACCACAGCACTGGGAGCGTCTTAAGAGTTCAATAAATAGTAGTTATTATTATTATCATCAATAATAATGACAATAATACCAGCTATGTTCAAAACCGAGCTCCTCTCCAGCCCCCAACCTTCACATTAGGAGAAGCTTGAGAGCATTTGAAACGGAAAACAAAGATGAAGCTGGAAGATTTGCTTTTCCCTACAAGTGGGGGTCCTGAAGTCACTGTAAAAAGATTCCCTCGCAGAGATAAGGGGATTCTCAGAAAGGGTCAGGGGCCCAGAGTTGATGGATAAGAGTCTAGGCAGGCAGAAGGCACTGGTGTGGAGCGAGTGCATTTCCCAAACCACAAGACAGCCAGAAAAAGATAACATTCTGGAAATCGGCCCTCAAGCCCCACTCCTCCAGGGGCAGGAAGCCGAGAGGCTTTTCTCTGTGACACCCAGAAAGAGGCGGCATCAGCCTCCAGGTACCACGATATGTGTATTAGAGACTAATGTTTGCTGAGCACGGCTCTGTGGGTCAAACCTTTCCTCAAGCTCCAGGCTGGGGTGCTGCCAAGTGGGCAGTGCCAGGCATAGGGCATCTTTCCTGGGGCTGCATGATGTCAGACCCCCACTCTGTCCTTTGCCTTGGTTCTTTGCCTTCAACACAAGGATTCCACCCTGGTCCAATCTGTTAATAGTAAGACTTAGCTTCTACGTATCCCACCCACCCCCCTTTTCTGGAAGAGTTTTATCTTCAGTCCTCGCACTTTCAAAAGCTGAAACTGAATCAGAGAGAAGTAAATGACTTGTCCAAGGTCACAGATGGCAGGGATAAAGCCAAAGGAGGTTCTTCCATTCTGTCAACACCCAGCCTAGGGCACTTTCTACTACACTAGCCTGTGGCCAGCTATCAATTGACTCATGGCAACCCCATGTGTTAAAGAGCAGAACCGCTCCATAGGGTTTTCTTGGCTGCAATCATGGGGTCGCCATCAATCGGAATTGACTCAATGGCACAAGACAATAATCTTTATGGAAGCAGATTGCCAGGCAGGCCTCCCTTCTGCAGCACTGCTGGGTGGATTTGAACTGCCAATTAGTAGTCAAGCACGAACTGTCTGCACCAGCCAGGGACCTTTTCTACTGCAGCAGTGGTTCAATCACTGACAAGCAGCATCAGCATCACCTGGAAACCTGTGAGAAATGCCAATTCTCCACCCACTGAACTGGATGCTTTAGAGTGGGGCCCAGCAACCTGTGGTTTCTCAAGCCTCCCGGTGAAGAGAGCTGTTGAACGTTCAAACTCAAGCCATAAATTCTGGCCAAGCTCACAGTAATCTCAGACATTTTTCCAGGGCTATTTTACAAAGCTGCACAAAACTCATGCCAAGTGTCCTAGGTACGGTCATACCTACGTTCCCGGGTAAGGTACATACCTTTCTCAAGAGTTAACATACCCACAGACTTTGAAATGCACTAATTAGGACCTAAGAGTCCGGTTTATATCAGCTTGATAGCTGGAAGTCCTTCTGAGCCACTCAACCAGAGCCAACCAATCATGAAGAAACCAAACACCCCGTAGTCACCAATGAATTATCTTTCCCCCCCAAATTAAAGACTTCTCACTTAGCCAATCACTCAGAGCTTCTTGGTTAGCATTTTCCTCACTGTCTTTAAAAACCTTTCCTTCACTTTCTAAAAACGCTTCTCTACCAGCAGATTAATCATTCACTAAGCCCTGTTTAATGGACCGTTTTCCCTACTCCACAAAGCCCTGGTATTTAGTGTGTTCCCAACCCACTGATGGTAAGAATCCCCAGGAGACAAGCCCCCATAGGATCTGCTTCCCGGCCTTATCCAAACATGGAATTTGCTTAGGTCTCACCTACACCTGCTAATATGGTTGAGGAGTCAGTCTTTTTAAAACTGCCCCAGGTAATTCTTACGCTTCGCTAAGTTTAGAAAACAGTGACTAAATCTTGCTGCCTAGAGGGCCCAATGTAGGAAGGCTTTATAAAAATCCTGGTGTGCCAAGAAAAAGTATTGTACACCCAAAACACAGGCTCTCACTAAACGTACAACAGCAGGGACACCTGCCTATGCTTTGCCCCTCCAATCGCTGTGGTCTTGGGCCCCTTGGGTTAACCTCCACCTTCCCTCAGTGGGATCGAGGTAGGGAAACCAGGGCGGAAGAGTCAGGGAGATTCTACACGCCTGCTTTCCCCAGGGGTGGGAGCTAACTCAAGCTCTTCATCGTGCAGAGTCCTGTGCAAGAGACCAGGAGGTGGCGACCACTGCCAGGGGACACCCCTTTGGAAAAAAGAAGCTGCCATGTTAGTCACCTAAATTCCGTGGGACAGGGCTGAGAGTCATGCCTCATACCACTCTCTGCAGCACTGGGCTCGGAGGAGGTTGTGCAGTTTTTCTAAATATGATGTGGGGTGAAGAGAAGGGAGCAGCCTCCCCTAGGAATTCTGCCTTGTGTCTTCGGTTCATGAAAATTTGCCCGGGGGCCTTAAACCAGTTGCTATCCAGTCGACTGTGACCCATGGCAACTCAATGTGTGTCAGAGTAGAACTATGCTCCATAGGGTTTCCAGTGGCTGATTTTTTGGAAGTAGATCCCCAGGCCTTTCTTCCAAGGCACCTGTGGGTGGACTGGAACTTACAATCTTTGTTAGCAGCCAAGTGCTTCAGGAACAGTGTGGGCAAAGTCTCCTAGAAGATGGATGGGCTGCATAGGAGGCTCACCTGCGGGTGTGGGTATTTTAAAATAAAATGCCAGTCTTGGGCCAGTGCGCACAAACTGAATCAGAATCTCCAGAGGTGGGGCCACAGCACTGGTATCTAAAGGTCCACTGTGATTCTGATCTGCAGACAGGGCAAAGAAGCACTACCTTAGCTCACTAACTTGAAGATGAAAACTGGCGGGCGCGGCCTCCTCCATCCCTGGCTCCCCCGGGACCTGTCACCCCTGAAAACCACAACGAGGTGGAGGGCAGACTAGTCACCAAGTGTACACAGGGTGCACAGCCCGCACCAGCCCTAACGCCCCGTGGCTCGGAAGGCTCTACCTGGAGCCACCGGTCACAGTCCAAACGGCGCATTTTATCAGTGAAAAATAAACACACTCAGTAAAGTAGTAAGGCTCGGCTGGCAGTTTAGAGCTAGCCGGCCAGACGCCGAAAGCAACAGCCGGAGCACGCTGACAGGACGCTCCGTTAACTCCTGGCGACCAGAGGCTCCCGGGCCGCCGTACGTCAGCGGGGCGGGGCCTGGGCGAGAAGCCCCGCCCCGACAAGCCCCGCCCCGAGGTGGCCCCGCCTCCGGCATGGCCCCGCCCCTCTGGCTCACGCCAAGTGTGTGGGCTCGACGACCCGGGCGGCGGAGCCGACTCCCACCTGGGGGCTGTGGGATCGCGGGAAGCCACGAGCCCGCGGGCGCGTTCCCGCCAGCCCTGCCCGTCGCCCGGCGGGCCACTTGACAGCCCGGCCGGGCCCGGCCCACACCGTCTGCCGCTGCCCCCTCGCCGGGCCGTCTTACTTGGTGTGTTGGCGCGGCTCCCTGGCGAACCACACGGCGGGGCGGTAGAGGGACGTGGTGGGGCGCGGACACCCGCGGCCCTGAGCTCCCGCACCGCCCCCCCAACCCAGCACAGCCGCCGTCACCGCCCCTCGGGAGCCGCCACGGTTACATCATCCGGGTTATGTAAGAGCCCCGGCTTCCCAGGGCGTTTCTCTACTGGGAATCCGGCAGGGTCTCCGAGCTGGTCCGTCTGCGCCGCAGCTGAGGACACCCCCCCCAACCCTGGCTTTGAAGAACGCTTCTCCAGCCCCAGCCTCGGAGTATCTGGGGATGCGGCCCTGCTGTGGGTCCTCGAGGTCTGCGTGGAAATCGGGCGTTCAGTACATATTTGGGGCACACCTGCGTGCTGGGGATGTCGGGGATGCAAAGATGGCACCACAACGCACCTTCTAGAATTTGGTGACCCATAAAATCATGTGAACTAAAAAGGCTGAATGGTGCTATAAGGATTTCTCCATATAATGGGTTTTATGAAAAAGGGTTATTGTAATAACTAGCATTTTCTCAGTTCCTAGACACTTGATTTCACTGAATGCCCTAACTCAGCGGAGAGCACCGCCAGGGGCTATGAGCCTGGGTGGTAACGTCCACGACACGCTGGCGGGAGGCAGACCCGCTGAGTGGTAAGCCTGTCTCCAAAATCCAGACTTTTCCCTGGAGTCCTGAAAGTAGTGACGGTGCCAGAGAGACCCTGTATCTCCCCTCAATCTCCGCCAGCACCCCCCACCCCAGCCCAGATAAACAGTGAAGTAAAAAAGAGCATGGTAGCTGTGCTGACTCAGATCCCAACAGTGATGAGGCCCCCTTTCAACTCCCCTTTTGTAGGAGTCACGCAGCCCTTGCGCACACCTTCCCCCATCTGACCCCCATCACTATCACCAAGTCAGAGATAGGTAGGCCTTCCTGCTGCACTCTTTACCAGTCACTTGGTTCAGTTCTGTACGGTTTGCCCCCTTTCCCAGAGACTGGGCCACTCTTACATAAGACGTGCTGAGCCCGGCTGGTTTGATGGCCTCATTGCCCAGGATATAGGATCACTACCTACCCCACCCCCAGTGGGTATGTTTTCATTTCAGAATAACTTTTGAAATAAATTTCTCCAGAACAGCTTGCCTCTCTGCACAGGGCTCTGAGGTTCCTCTGCATTGCCCTTATTCCTGACAGAGTGTTGAAAGGAAGTTTAAACAAGTGGCGTTTTGCAAAACCACCCAGCCTGGTGTGATTTTTAATGCCTGTCCGGCTTGGCTGGGAGAACATTTTAGATCCCCAGAGTTACACCGCTGTGCTTTCTACCCTTTGTTTTGTGTCAGTGATGAAAAAGGTGTCAATCTGCTCCGAATCCCTCTTTCCACCTCAGGAAATACGCTTTTGGCTCACAGAGAGGGCTTGAGAAATAGTTTTCAACCACAGAATCTATTGAGGGCTTCACAGCACCTTGAGGAAAAGGGGTGGGTGGAAACCCAGCTCTCTCAATTAGCTGCATGAGCCTGGGCATGGGCAGGCTTAGCAAAATGCCTGGCTTCATAAGAGGCGATAAAAAAAATCATCTCCTTCCTTCAGTTTTCTTCTCATTCCTTGCTCCTATTACAGTACAGCCATGCAGTGAATATTCAATACATGCTTGAGGTTTAGCCTAAAATATCCACTAGGTACCAGACTAAGACTAGGAAGAAAGGCCTGGCGATCTGTGTCTGAAAATAAGCTAATAAAAGCCCTATGGCTCACAATAGGATACTGTCTGATATAGTGCTGGAAGATGAGCCCCCAAGGTTGGAAGGCACTCAACAATGGACTCAAACCCAACCAAACCAAACCCACTGCTCTCGAGTCGATTCCAACTCATAGCAACCCTATAGAACAGAGTAGAACTGCCCCCACAGAGTTTCCAAGGAGCGCCTGGTGGATTCGAACTGCTGACTTTTTGGTTAGCAGCTGTAGCACTTAACCACTACACCACCAGGGTTTCCCAATGGACTCAAGCATACCAGTAATTGTGAAGATGGCACAGGACTGGGCAGTGTTTCATTCTGTTGTACATGGGGTCGCCATGAGCTGAGTGGACAGCAACTAGTAACAAGTACCTGTCTTTATACACTCTTCCCTAGGAGGCTTTACAGAAAGGCAACCCTCATCTCAAAAGGGGCTTCCACTCTTTCCTGGGAGATGAGTAACACAGAAAGAAAAAAAAAAGGGTGGTGTGGGGTTAATGGAAAAAGGCTCCAGTTAAATAAGAGTCAGCTGATCTGGATTCTGGTCCTGCCACTGACTCCCTGTGTGACCTCGTGACAGTGGTAATGTGCACCGAGGGCTTACTATGCGCCAAGCACCATGGATTCTCTCACTTAACTCTCACAATGACCCATAAGGTTGTTCTTGCTATTAGCCCCATTTTATAGATGAGTAAACTAAGACTTAGAAGGATCAAGTACCTTGCCTGGGGTCACAGTATATACATGGTAGAGCCCAGGCTGTGTGACCGGAGCCCTGACTCTCACCCACTGTACCATACCACCTCCTTCTGACAATGCTGTATGGGAGCAACTCACTTAGCTCCTTTGGGCCTCAGTTTTCTCATCTAAACAAAAAAGGGGTCAGACTAAGTGACGTGAGTCCCCTTCCAGCTCCGACCTTCTTTAATAAGAGAATTACATAAAGATGTTAAGTAAGTTCAGCCCAAGGTACTTTTAAGACTGACATCAAAGTGAGTGCAGCTGCTTCATTTCACAGGGGTAGAAAGCCTCTAAAGTATTTCTTATGTGTCCCAGGCTCCAATTTGCTGCTCAAAAAGCCAGACAAAGAAAGCATTCTCCAAAGCTTCCTTCCAGTTGATTTAGAGCACTGAAGCTCATTTTGACAAAACTGGATGGAGAAGCAGAAGGTATGGACTAAGAAATCTATGGTTTCCTGCACAACACAGACGCGTGATTGGAAGTCTGCATGTTTCTCTCTCTCTCTCTCTCTCTCTCACACACACACACACACGCCAGTGTTCATATATTGCCTTCCACTGAAGCTCAGTACCAGTTTTTCCAGCCAAGTTGTCATGGCAACACCAGCTGCCAATGAGATCATGGAAGATGGGGTCATAATGGCAATGGTGCCTCAATATTTTACCTAGCAAAGCCACTTAGTTAATAGGATGAATAACCATAAATCCATAGGAAGCCCAGGCACAAGTCCGTGTCGGCACTTGGTGTGCAGTTGGGGGTGGGGAATAGAAATGAACAAGAAGGGAAAGGAATGAAAAGGAAGAGAGGCTGAGGAGGGGTGGGAAGGAGAGCTGTGTGCTGACCCTTGCTGGCCCTCATTGTGGACCATGAATAGGACCTGACCCTGTCTGTGTGTGGGTTAAGAAACTGGTCATCTTTAGTGACAAGAAGGAGGGGTGGGGGTGTGGTGGACTCCCAGCCTTAATCACAAAGGGCTTCTAAGAAAACCAAGGCAACTGTTTTGTGGTGTTCACAGTAGCGGAGGAGAGAAGCAGATGTACCTGGTAGACAACAACCTGGCCTCCCGTTCGGCGGCTCACACAGTCGCCCATTCTGTTCAGAAACACTTTTCTGGCTGCCTCCCTATATTCCTTGATGTCCATCAGCTCCTACAGACCAGTTGGCTGCTGCCCATCTGGACCAACTCCCTGAAGAGAAATCCATTGGAGTTAACTTTTATTTTCTGCTCAAAAGAATCCCAGTGGGTGCCTCTGGCTAAAACTCTGGGTAGCAGGGTGGGAGAGAGACTGTTACACTGAATACCGTCTGTCACTTTGGCTTTTGTGCCATGTGCATGAAGTACTTACTCAAAAATCACGAAGATCTGCTTTCTTTCCCCAGCCTGTTCCACCTCCAAGGACTGGACATGTTGGCAGTGAGTGGCCAAAGGTAGGGGCACTGGTGAAACCCGGGTCCCAGTCTCCATGTAACTGAGTTTTCAGGAAGTGGCTTCCTACAAACAGGGCTTCTGGTCTTAAACATGCATGGAATCTGTTCCTAGGGCTCTCGTTTCATGTCAGGCAGGTCCTGCCCCCCTTGTAGAAAGCAGCAGGTTTCCTCTGGTGGCGCTCAAGGGCAGGAGCAGAACATCAGCCTAGAGGATGCTCCGCGAGGCTGTGCAGCTCGCCCTCACCAGCGCCCCACAGACAACCTACCACCACCTTTGGCCTGGGAGAAGGGGCCCAGCACAACCCCTAGTGCAGCAGAGAAGGTGCAGACACCGTGCGGCACCATAGCAAGGCCGGGACAGACAGTCAGAAGACTGTGTTCAGCTCCGACTCCTCGCACTGGGACACTCACCCCTCTGAGCCTCAGTGTGCCCTCAACAGGAAAGCATAGCTGAACAGTTCACACAGCAATATATTGTTGCTGTTAGCTGCCATCCAGTTGGCCCCTGGCTCATGGGAGCCCATGCACAGCAGAATAAAATGCTGCCTGGTCTTGCACCATCCCCATGAACTGTTACAGATGTGAGTGTTGTGATCTGTAGGGCTTTCATTGACTAACTTCCAGATGTAGATCACCAGGCCTTTCTTCCTAGTGCATCTTAGTTTGGAAGCTCTGCTGAAACCTGTTTGCCTCATAGCACACACAAGCCTCCACTGATGGGCGGTGGCTGTGCATGAGCAGCACTGGTCGGGGATTGAACCTGGGTCCTCTGCATGGGAGGTGAGCATTCCACCACTGAACCACCACTGTCTCACAGCAGAGTAGCAAGGATGAAATAAAAGGATTTATCTCATAACAGATGGTTATGCTCTACTTACTGTGCTCATGACAAATGAGGAAACTGAGGCACAGAGAATTTAAGTGGCAAGTCCAAGATCACACACATCTAGAAAGTAGCAGACTTTCTAGATGTGTGTGATCTTGGACTTGCCACTTAAAGGATTCCAGTCAGTACTCTGGCTCCAGACTCCACATGCTTCACCTTTTTTTTTTTTTTTTTTAAGGATGGGGGACATATCCCATGGAGGCTTCTCCTTGATTTCTTCTTTTAGTCACTGCTGTGGGGATGGAAGCTTCCACTAGCATCCCCTCCCCTTTTTTTGGTTGGTTGATTTGTTCCTGTGTGTGGCTGGGTGACTTAAAAGTCCCTCTACCAGTGACCCCAGCCCACATCTCTCCCCACCCCCTACACACACGGTCAGAGGCACTGAGAGAAGGAAGGCGTAACATTAAGACCTGCAGGCAGCTAAGACAGCTTGGGCTTTGAGCCTGTGAGTGTACGGGCCCTTTCCGTATGCGTGGAACAACCAGATGGCGGTGCGCTTGCAACTATTTCATATTAGGTGACTTGGTCATTCTGGGGAGATGTGGGAGGACTAAGGAATACTGATATTATTTTTATGTTTTTAAATATATTTTATAATTTCTGTGATGTTCAGGTGCTGCCTCCATTTTATATCTGTTGCCTAATGTATCCTAATTATACACACACATAAGATATTGAAAGGATAAATAGGAATTACTGTTGTTCGTTGCCATGGAGTTAGCTCCCTCGCATGGTGGCCCCATGTACAACAGAACAAAACGTTGCCTGATCCTGCACCATTTTCATGACCATTGTTATGCTCGAGTCCATGGTAGTGTCTGCTGTGTATTCTGAGTGTCTTCCAACCTAGGGACTCATTTTCCAGCACTATATGGACAATATTGTGATCCATAGGGTTTTCATTGGCTAGATCACCGGGCCTTTCTTCCTAGTCTGTTTTAGTCTGGAATCTCTGCTGAAACCTGTCCACCATGGGTGACCTTGCTGGTATTTGTAAGACTGGTGGCATAGTTTCCAGCATAGCGTCGTGCAAACCACCACAGTACGACACACTGAGAGGCGGGTGGTGGGAACAGATGTCAGGCGTGAGGTTTTACTGATGTGCACAGGCGCATTCCTGGGGCCTCCGAAGGATGACAGACAGCCTAATATGCTTCTCTTCTCTCAGGAGCTTCCATTCGCTGTTGAGGACGGTGGAGCTTCCCTCCAGTCAGTCGCATCACCTTATCCAAGAGCCTCTGCAACTAATTCCATGGGGGGCTTGGTACAGCCAGAGGTTTATTTCATTAAGCACATGAGGGAGAATGACAAATATTTTCTCAAACTGAGCTCTCAATTATTCGTGTGGCAAAATAAATTTCAGATGATTGGGTTTTCAATTTTGATTCACAGAAGCGATCAAACATGTTCACAGCAGAGAATGTGCCTACTTATGTGAGTCTTAGAATATTGGCCATTTGTGAGGCAGATACCTCTTTGCACTGGTAATAAAAAGGCATCCGTGATATATGTCATGGATTGAATTGTGTCCCCCCCAAAATATGTGTCAACTTAGTTAGGCCATGATTCCCAGTATTGTGTGGTTGTCCTCCATTTTGTGATTGATGTAATTTTCCTAAGTGTCGTAAATCCTAATCTCTGCCTATGGTTAATGAGGCAAGATTAGATTATGTTAAAGAGGATTAGGGTGGGATGTAACACCCTTACTCGGGTCACATCCCTGATCCAGTGTAAAGGGAGTTTCCCTGGGGTGTGGCCTGCATCACCTTTTATCCTACAAGAGATAAAAGGAAAGAGAAGCAAGCAGAGAATTGGGGACCTCATACCAGCAAGAAAACAGTGCCAGGAGCAGAGCACGTCCTTTGGACCCAGGGTCCCTATGACTGAGAAGCTCCTAGACCAGAGGAAGATTGATGACAAGGACCTTCCTTCGGAGCCAATAGAGAGAGAAATCCTTCCCCTGGAGCTGATGTCCTGAATTTGGTTTGGCCTACTAGATTGTGCGGCCAGAATGCTCATTAGAGGCAAGGATGGCGAGACTGCATCTTACATACTTTGGATATGTTGTCAGGAGGGATGAGTCCCTGGAGAAGGACATCATGCTTGGCAGAGTACAAGATCAGTGGAAAAGAGGAAGACCCTCAGCGAGGTGGACTGAGACAGTGGCTGCAACAATGAGCTCAAGCATAACAACGATTGTAAGGATGGCGCAGGACGGGACAGTGTTTCGTTCTGTTGTGCATAGGGTCGCTATGAGTCGGAACTGGCTCGACGGCACCTAACAGCAACAACAACTAGATTGTGAGAGAATAAACTTCTGTTTGTTGAAAGCATCCACTTGTGGTATTTCTGTTATAGCAGCACTAAATGACTAAGACAATATATTAAGTGGAAAAAAAGCAGGTTTCAAAATAATATGAATAGTCTGATATATAAAAATACTTAAATATACATAGACATGTGCTGGAAGCTATTAAAAATGAAGACTGTTTACCTTTCAGGGAACAGAAGTAGGAGTTGGGGTAGGTTTGAACTCTTCTACATTTTACTTTGTACTCTTTGATACTATTTGAATTTTTAGCCATAGCATGAATCACTTTTATAATAAAAATAAAGTTTTGAGATATTCATTTTAGGAAAACAGACGGGTTGTAAGAGGGAGCGTCTAGTGATTCATATCATGTTTCCAACTGTGGAGAAATACCGTCTCAGGTCGGGCCTCTTGGAGGTGTAGCCTGAGGTGGGCTTCAAGTGAGGTGATTCACTGAGGCAGTGGTCTCAGAAGAAACCAGAATGAGAGGAGGGAAGCAGGGCAGGAAAAGGGAAGAAGCTGAGAAAGGATTTTGTTACGGATTAAATTGTGTCCCCCCAAAATGTATGCTGGAGTCCTAAGCCCTACACCTGTGGATGTAATCCTGTTTGGAAGCAGGGTGTGTGCTAAACCTAAACCCTTCTAAGTTACATGTAGGGCAGCGTAGGCAGAGAGGCGCACACCCAGGGTAAGGCAGACACCACCTGAGGATTGCCAAGGAACCCAGGAATGCCTAGGCTACCGACGAGGAGGGAATCCACATGGCTGAGACCCTGTTTTGGACTTCTGGCCTCTAGAACTGTGAGAAAATAAGCTTCTGTTCCTTAAAGCCATCCACGTGTGGTTGTGTTACAGCAGCACTAGGAGACTAAGCACAGATGTGGTTTCAGATGAAGTGTAGCCTCCGTCTGACCCCACGAGAAGCACTGGCGCATGAGAGCGCCACAGAGTTTGATGTGCCCTGAGTTACCCCTCCTTGCCCATACTCAGTCATTAGCTATGGGTACCAGGGTTGGGTGGGAGGAGGGTGGTAACTCACACAGATTTCCTGGCAAGCTGGCTCTAACCAACCAAGGCCAGGCCTCCAGGAA